>NC_026150.1:2670582-2770651 GCF_000512975.1 Sesamum indicum
CTAATCCTTGTCTTTCTCATGCCAATTCAGTCTGTTTTTTGACACAAACGATTTTTTATATAATGATGACATTCCAGACACTTCCTCCAGTACATATTATATGCCGAAATCCTTCATCCTCCTATTTGTCAATATTGTGAAAGGTTGATAATATTACAGCAATACATCGACTGATTCGGTCATTTTTAACATTTTAAAACACAAATAGGATTTAAATGCCGACTGAAGTGAAAGATATTATCGACAGCATGTTGCTCTGGTATGCATAACAGTCACCTCGAATATAAAGATCCTTCTAGCTCGTATATTACATCAGTTATTATCCAGTTATCAGGATAAGGCTTTCCACTTGGTGCAAAATAGTAACCAACCTGTTTTGTCGCATAATAAAACAAGATATCACCAGAATGAAAATTTTTGGCATATAATTTGAAGCCATACAAACTGCAGGAATTTGCACAAAAACGCCAGGAAGAGACAAAATACCTCAGTTTTTAAATCTACTCCATAAATGCAAAAGATATTCTTTAGAGGAGGCCTATCCCATGGTGTTAAAGGATTTAGAACTGGATCTCTGTGATATGACCTGAAATACAATAAGGATTAGCTATAGAATAGTATGCAATAAGCCCCCATTATTGGCCTGTCTATACTTTTTTCATAGTCAATAATGAAATGATGTAATTTTTTTGTGAGTGTTTAGTGAAAGAGTCATTTTATTGTCTTTACCAAACATCTCACTCACTTGATGAAGAAATGATTAAATCTATATTTGGGTTAATAAGATAAAAAATCTAACCAAATTACGATTTAATAAGTTGGAACTCTAAAGTGCTCAAGGGGAAGGAATTCCCAAAATAAGCATTGTACCATGAGAGCATAAACATAGTATGATGATAGATGTATTCAAATGTTCTTGATCTGTATGTCCATGACTTAATGATGCATGTTGTATGTCCACAGACCAGGAGGATAAAAATTTCTTAATGATTAAACAACTATTCTGCATTAATAAGATTGAGATGCACAACATTAGCGGCAAAGAGACAACTTACTCTTCCAATTGATACAAAAGTCTCTGACTGTCAGGATCATAATCAGCTATAGCTCTGACAAAGGTTCCATCAGAAACTTCACGAGCAGAAAAGGATAACTGAGTTGGAAATCCATATTCCATGTCAGACATATTGACCTGTGCTGTTCCTATGATTGAAGGATAAGCCTCATCTCCTGCCAAGGCAGTAAATGAAGCATGTTAGCATACTCCAGCATACATTTCAAAGCAGCATAAACTTAACCATTGAAACTAATAATGCATGCAAGACTGCTTTTATGCCTCGAGTTGAAGGAATTTCAATATTGACTATGTTTGTTGGCCATCCAGAGTAGTTAGCTTGAAACTCATGATCATCGCAAAGTTGAGCAGCATGTCCCTTTTTGCTCCTCACAGAGAAATGCTTTAAGTATCCGTTGTCTGTTCTACAATGTTTTGAGAATGGCATCATCCATACTGAAGAGCCGAATGAGTTGAACATCAACCGAGCTGTCCCCTGATGACTTGCCAAATATTTTAATAAACCGGAGTTAGTGCAGGTACAAAAAAGTAAAACGGGTCAAAGTCATGCTCCTCCACCCCCTACCCCTCCTGGTTTCAAGACTTCCGACCTAGCCTACAGAGAACAATAGTCTACATCGTAAAACTCCTATGGAATCCAGGGGGGCAAAAAATAAAAAAGCACTTGTCAGACACACTGCACCAAGAATACATTAAGATCAGGAGATTTATGCAGAAGTTTAACTTTGTTAAGAAACAACTGATCTTTTTTGAGATTGTTGAAATTCAAAATTAAACAGATAGTTAAATTCATTAAACTTGTAATGCCACATTCATTCCCTAAATCCTGTAACAGCTGTTGGGAACATACAACAGCAATAAATAAGGAAGCGAAAAAAATACTAGGTTTGTGGGTTATATTTACAGCTGATAAAAATACATCGAGTATGTCTGCATCAAACAAAGGTATCTGCACATGAAGTAATTTCAATTGAGGAGACAATACAATACCTCGGAAACAGGAAGACCAAATGTAAATCCTGATAATGTTGCTTTAACAGTCTCAGTTGCTCCAAGAAGAGGAGCTCCTGAAGCCAGCCGAAAGAAAACTCCAAGTAAGAGCATGCCATATAGTTCTAAATGCTGATCTATTAGTCACAAAAAGTCATAGGCATACCAACAGCAAAGTAGGCATGAATGTGTTCATCCAGCCATTTCATATACAGTTTTGGGGCAATTTCTAATTTCAACCACTCCAAGAAGTATCTGAATACATTGTTGCCCAATGAGTGAGCAAAAACTATTGACGGGCCACCACGAAGCTTAAGAGCTGTTTCAAAAGTAAGCCTGCAAAATCAAGGAATGTCCTATGTTTACAATTTCATAGTTTATATTGACAAAGATAAGCCGAATCCCTTCTAACCATCAAACACATGGCAAAGTTGGGAAGAAGAATAAGATAAAGGCTGATACACATCTTAAGAGAGAAAGAGGGGGGAAGGTGCGGGAGGATGAGAGGCAACCATAAATACATTAAAATTTACATGGTCCATGTGTCCCCTATATCTTTTTTATTATGCAATCACTTGAACACTAGTGGACAGAAGGGCAGCAATTCAAGTATATTTATGATAATTTTGCCATCTGAAAATATATCTCATGGTGCCTTTCAAGTTTTCTCTTTATTATCTTTATTTTTTTTCTAAGGGCTGGTTTTCAAATGACTGTTTGCAGAATTTGTAATGAAAAATTGCAAAAATAAGATCATGTGCTACTAAGAAGTATACTTAAACAAGTACATAGTAAAAGTCGAAGGTGAATACTTCAGTTTGTGAAAATAAAGATCCCGCTCCTCAAGCTTGGATGGTGGCAGCCTCCAGTCATATGGAACCGCAATTATAGCATTAGCCTCAATACCAAACTCAATGCACCACTTAACCCATTCTTTCCACACTGAGGAAAGAGGACCTGCAGAAATCAAATGACTGTTATGCTGCCAACAGTTCCATGCATCAGTTGAAATTACTATTACATGGACATTTAGAAAAGTACAGGGAGAAAAAAGATACATAATATGCATCTTAGTATATTAGTAGCTCCAATGTGAAACATCAGCGTAGGCTTATAACTTTGCAATTGAAGACACCAAAAAAATAGGTATAGGGACAATGGTTTTCATTGAAAAATTTCTCATAATTACTTCGTAACTGTGTCTCCAAGTAGAAGTCAAAATTCCACTTAAAAAGTTCTCTAAAAGCATACCTGTTATGTAGCCTGGATCAAGCTCTGTAATAGCAGAAAGACCACTATCAGGCCGTGATTTGCAATCAGGATGATCTGTTTGGTTGTAAGGATCTAGCAACATACACTTCAACCAGCAATTTACGGCAGATAGAAGCTGAAAAATGCACAATCAGTACATCAACCAGTTTAAGAAGAAAGGATCAAATGCAAGTCAAATAAGAACCAGAACATACATATACGACAAATCTTTCACTAAACAAGGACTGGTAATAAATAGATGATATCATTTTAGTACGAGTGACTTCCAGAAGTTGATATGAGTTTAATATCAAATTATCTATCTTGGAACATTCGCTTCATGACTCAACCTACGAGTCTAATAACTGCTACAATTGACAATCAAGCTGTTTAATCTTATAAAAATATATTTCTCAGACAGGTTTTAGTTACAAAACTTTCAATCTTCATTTCAAATCATCTGCAAATAAATTGAAGAATTGTTAGCTAATGCACTAAAAAATAGTCAGATTAGCTTCAACCGCAACAACACACAGACACATCCATTTACGGTGAAAGAGGTTGAATTCAATTTTCTACGGTCAATTATTCCTTCGTAGCTTCTCTTATCATGCAGCAGAAAACTTAAACTAAGAGAAAAAACATGTCAAACTTGACCAAAAAAAATGCCGCAACCAAAAACTCGAATTGCAATCAGTACAAAAATGTAAAAAAAATACGGAAATGGCTACACACTTTGGTCGTGTCGAGCCAGACTAAATCGAGGGGATTGAAATCGAGAGGAGAGTAAGGACAGTCTAAAATTGACCACGCTCTTAGTTGAGTGGACGCGAAGCCTGGGATTATAATTCCAGAGAGTCTATCTTGTCCTTGGGTGAAACCGCCGCCTCCTCCGCCGCCATGAGCTGCCGGTGTCAGGAGAAGGAGAAACGAAGCAGCGAGGATCATTACGTGGCCTCCTCTCATTGGGTGGACGAGGCTGCGTCTGAAGACCTGTATGGCGGAAAGACTTACTTCCACTGTTCAGTTGGGATTTGCAGCTTAAATTGGTATTGGTGTTTGTTAAATTACTGCACTACCCCTGTTTTTGAAAAAACGTTGTTTGGCTTGTGACGTGGCCTGATCAGGTGGATCTCCGCCAGCGGCCTCCACACTCTGAGGAAAATCACTTGCTTCCACTGCAGTTTCTGTTATTACCACAAACACCCACTTCCTTCTTTTGTTTTCTTTTTTTTTTTTTATTATATTGTCCTCCTTTAAAATTTAGTATACATACACGTAAATTCTTTATAATTTAATAAATTATATTTAGTACCTTTATCATTGTTTGTATCTGATAAATAAGTTTCTTTGTTAGTTAAAATTCATCGAATTTAATGATATTAGCAAAAATGTAGCTTGAAAATATATATTTATCATCGATTAGCTTATTATGACCTACTAAAAGTTAATAAAAATATTTTTCATTAAATTATCCTTATACATCTTCATAAGCTAGATTAATATTTTAGCAAATTCAATATTTTTTTCCAACAGATGGATCTATTTGTTAAATATAAATAAAGGGTGAATAGCAATTTATCCCCCTGTAATATTGAAAATGAATACATTACCCTCTTATGAAAAAAATATAGCAATTTACCCCCCCTGTATTTATTAAAATGAAGCAATTTACCTCCTTATATAGGGAGGTAAATTGCTTCATTTTAAAAATCATAGAGGGGTAAATTGTTGTATTTTAAAAAAAATATAGGGAGGTAAATCGCTATTTATTTTTTCATAAGGGAGTAACTTACTTATTTGTAATATTATAAGAAGGTTGCTTGCATAATTATATAAAATTTACGTATAATTACAGCAAATCTCATAAAAGGGTGATATAATTATTGTTTTCTCATTGGATTAAACGAAGCTATTCTAATTCCATATTCGTCTTAATCTCAATTTCAACAATTGAAGCTCGATTTTATTAGGAGAAAGGTAATAAATATTTATAAAAACGTTGAACTGCTCTAAGTTGACTAATATTTAACTAAATTAAACTTATTCAAAATCAATTTATTTTAATAATTAAATCAAGGAAAGTTACAATATGCTCAATTGATCTTTGAAATAATTACAAATATTTTATATTATTTAAAAAATAACCATTACTCCTTACCCAATTTTAACTATTATCTAACAGTTAATTCAATTCATTAGTCTCTCTTATGTTTTTATTTATTTTTTATGATAAATTGACTAAAATAACTTGTGGACTATGTATTCTAGTTTTATTTATTTATTAAGATTTTATGAATTTTTTTATGAATTAGATGAATGATTTTTTTATAATTTTGTTTTTTTTTTGGGTAAATATCATGTGCATTATATAGATTATGACGTATCCTTGGCGGAGAAAACACCAGTTCAGCAATGTTGTACTGTAAAATCTTATTTTTATATTTTAAAAAAATGAGGCAATTTGTCATAATAACCAACGAGATAACTTACAGTCATAAGCCCCCGGAAAAGACAAAACCGGCAAACAACAGCCTTGAGAGATTCCATTGGCCTGCAATTCTCTTTTGTCTTTCCTTCATCCTTATACGGCCAAACCAAAGCTTCTCTCAACAACAATGGCGGCAGAAAACAACAAAGCAGTTCACCAAACACTGCATTCCCTCTTGAGCTCACATCTTGTACCTTCAACACCAACCCTTCATCAAAGCATTGGTTCTCCATGGACTCAACCTCGACAGCTTCAAGATTTCGGTTCAGAGATCACAATGAAGAAATGGGCGATGATGAATCACCAGAAGGTCACATTAGCTCCGATTCTCTCTCCCTTTCGAGCAATGAAGATGAAGAGCCCGAGTTCCAGTCTATGACTGCCAAGGTCAGTTTTTCTACACTGGTTCTTGAATTCTTCCTAATCCTGCTGCTTTCCGTTCTTGATAGATTTTGCCTTTTGTGGCTCTGGATTTTGTTTGTGTACGTAGGGTGTTCAGTATCTCTGTTCCGAACTTCTTGAGCTCAAGCAAGAATCAGATGAGGATTTCCAGAAGAACATCTTTTCAAACTACTCTGCCTTTGTTGCGTAAGTTCCTCTATTTTGGTTCCCTCTAGTCTACATAGTAGTTAGGTTACAGTTTTGGTTATTCTTGCTTGCAGAATCCTGAAAGAGATAGAGGGGTTGGAAAGTGAATTGTTGGGATTGAAAGGCCAGGCTTCTTCACAGAAGAGGCTTGTGAAAGATGTTAGTGACAGAATTTGTATAGGTGGTTTTTCTGAGGAGACTATAGAATCCATACTTGAGGAAGATCTTAATGTTCAACCATCATCTCCAAGCTTATTGGAAACTCACACAGAAAATGTTTCAGATATCTTGGATACTCTTCTGGTAGAACACAGGTTAGACGATGCTCTAGCTGTGCTGGAGATGGAGGGTGAGTTTGTCCAAGATTTGCTTTCAGGAGAAAATGTTCCCACAGATCAGCTGCTGTCTTATAGATCTGCTGTATCCGAGAAAAGGGCTATGCTTGCTGATCAGTTGACGTTAACGGCTAAACATCCTCGGATATCTGCTCCCGAGTTGCAGAAAGCACTGATTGGATTGTGCCGACTTGGTGAAAGTGATCTTGCAATCCAGCTGATGCTTCAGTATTATCATTCGCGTATTGCATCTGGCATATATAATCTGCAGTCCTTGAAAGAGTTTCCAGATGTGTTATATATTCAAGAATTAGCAAAATTTGTGTGCTCAATGATCTCTCAAGCTGTAAGGAGTTTTGTGGTCTTACATGGAGAAACTTATCCTTATCCTTCAGAACTAACTCAGTGGGCCTCTGAAGAAATCAAAATCATTGCTGCATGCTTCAGGAAGTACATAGAATCCATATCTGAGATAAATGGAAGACTATCAACAGCTGTTGATGCTGTGCAGACGGCAATATCTTATTGCTCTTTGCTAGAAACTCAAAGGATCTTCTTGCAGCCATCTCTTGTAGAGCATGTTCGCCCTTGCATGGAAGAGGTTTTGCGACTCCATATAGACCATTTGAGTGAAGTTATTACTATTTTCACGTCAACTGATACTTGGGTTCTTGGCAGATACTATGTATCAGGGATCCTGACAGGGAGGAGTTACTCAATCGTTGATCAACAACCAGAATGTTTCTTTCTCACTAACAGTGGCAGGAAATTTGTAACATTACTCCAGGTTTGTTGAGCTCCTCATTCTTTCTGATTAAAGTCACTGTAAGCCGTTCATGGAAGTAACCCTTAAAACTACAGGGAGCTGATCATTTTCATTTTCCTGTGTTCAAAGTCCGTTGCAGAGGATGTTTCACCTCTGATTGCCCTTCAAATGGAGAGTTCAGTTCTGAAAGGAATAACGGACCTGTTCACAGCATATATTGTTAATCTTGAACACACCATTGCTGGTGAAACAGACGTTGTAGACAAAGAGGGGTTGAGCATCAATTCACCAGAATCCCCTACTCAAGGAGTTTTCATGCTAGCCAATCTGTCAACATTAATGCAATTCTCCTCCTGCATTATCAGAAACATCTTTGGTGGCATCCATCAGATGGACTTTGAGATTGATAATTATCTGATGTTCATTCAAGACATTTATAGTCGGCTTAAAGCAAGCTTCCTTGATCAATTCATATCCAATATTTTCTCCCCTGATGCTGATCATGAATCTGGTCCAGAAATTTGCATAAGCTGGGAGGGTGATTCTAGAATTTCTGATCTGATTCCTTCTGTTCCCTACCTGGTATGCTCAAGCCCTTGCAATTTCGGTTCATGTAAGAAATACTAATACCAGTGTTGCCATACTCAATCATACAACCTCAGTAAGATACAGTAAAAGATACTTAACAGACTTTTTTATTTTTTCCATATTAGTTGAAAGAATGAGTTGTGCATCATATCTTGTGTTAATATTCCACAACCTAAGTATGGAAATTTCCCATGATCAGGAACTGTATTTAGAGCTAAAGAAACTAGAAAAGCTTGCAGAGGACGACTTGGTTGATGTGAACTGGTTAATGAATCTGTTGAAGGAGGTGACGAACGCCACATTTGAATGGATGTCAAGTAAATCTACGATCTGGAAAATTGATCAACAGAATTTTGCTGAACATTGGACAGAGTTCATGCAGGTTAAAAGCAATCTCCTTATCTACGTTGTCCTGGATTTACTTTTTCTAATAATTTTCTAGGTTCTAATTCTGGCAAGCAGAGCTGATATATGGCTCTTATCCAGAATTTGTATATAATTTCCCTCAAATTCCCTGTAGTAAAGTAGTTTATTAATTCCAAAAACAGTTGGTCCTGGACACTCAATTCCTGGTGGAAATTGCAAGATGTGGTGGATACTTATCAGAAAATGCAATAAATGTCTCCACGGACATTATATCTCGTATCGAAGCATCCTTCGTTTCGTTCGGACAGAAGCCTCTAAGGTAAGTAAAGTAGCGTGATAAAAGTTGCTCAAGCACATTACGACTTGTGCTTGTCAAGCACATCTCCTAGTTCTCTTTATATTTTGCAGAGATCTGAATGACGACGAGTGGCCTGCAAACGCAGCAACTCGAGCCCTTCACAAGTTGCAAGAACTTCAAGCAAAAGAATCACTTGAAAATCAGAAAGCAACTACTGCAAGAGAAGAACCGCACCTGAAGGATGATAGGATCAACCCAGTGATTGTAAATACAGAGGTTTCAAGAACAGAAGACACCCCAACCCCAACTCAAGAAGAAGTTCATCTTCAAGTGCCAACTACCTTATACAACAGGGAACTGTATGGGGAAGTCGAAACAGCCAAAAATGAGTTTGGAACCGAGGGAGAAAAATCACCTGACAATAATGATTTGGAAGCAGGAGAAGGGCTGTCTGCGTGAATGTGTTTATCAATTACTCGCCGACAAGCATGAAGAAATACTCGCAGACAACATGCACCCATCACTATTTATCCAGTGTCAAGCATATGCTCTGGTAATTAGGAAATAAACTAGAGTCCTACTCTGTTCCTAATATCAAATCAAGGGAAGCAAGAAAAACCAGTTTTGCAAACTGACAATGAATGAATTACAGGCTAAAATTCATTTTAGTCCCCGACGTTTAACTTCAACTTTAAAATAGTTCCTATCTTTTCAACTCAATTTGAAATAGTCCTTTCAGCGTGTAATTTTCCTACATTACCCCTATAAAAAATTTATTTTCTATAGATAATCATTTTAGTGCTTCACTTTTTATTTTTTTAGTGCAATTTGGTCCCTCGTACATTAGCTTCGAAAATAATTTTATTATTTTAATTGAAATAGTTTATTATTGCATGATTATTCATATGTTTGTGCATATTTAATTTTAAATTTTAGAAACTACTTGTTATATTTAAAAATATGAAATGTTAATTGAATAAATAAAAGTATTAAAAAAGTAGATGAAAGTTATGAGAAATTGTTGGAAAAAGAGGGAGAGAAGAAAAAGAGAAATAAAAGTTGAGAAGGAATTGAAAGATACAAAGTAATAAAACAATTTAAAAAATAAAAAAAATGGCAAGCAAAAAATATTGAAGACAACAAAATGGTAATCTTCACTTATATAAAAGTACAGATAATAATTTGACTAATAACATATCAACATAATTGTCTCGAATTTATTGAATTTTTTAAATAAAAGAACGCACGAATAAATAAAGAGTTTTATATACCCCATTCTTCAATATTAACTGACATATTATTTACTTATTTATTTTCTAATTTTAGAAAAAAAAATTAAATATTTTTGCTCTATGTTCTTATTCAAACATTTCCTCCAACTTATCAATTCAAATATTGCTTTATTTGAAAAATTCGATAAGCTCATTAAATTCATAATAATTATAATAACATATCATTAATCAAGTTATTACTTGACTGATTGGCCAACAATAAATTATTTCAATTAAAACAATTATATTTTTCTAAGTTTAAAAATATAAGCACCTAATTGTAATTAAAAATAAAAGTGAACGATTTTATGTAAAGAAAAAAAAAGAATTTCATAAGGGTAATACAGGAATGTCACTTGTTGGAATGACTAATTTAAAGCATGTTTAAAAGAAGGGGACTATTTTGAAATTATAATAAAAAATCGGGGACTAAAATGAATTTTATCCATAAATTACAACATTTCTGCAGACAAGTGTTCTGAGTTTTAGGTAGTCAAACTTGGTTGGTTGCCTAAAGAACCTGCAGCTGCACAGCTGACAACCAGCACAGGCCAATATTCTCATTAATAAAACAAGTAAAAAAAACCAGCCTGTCAAATAACGCAAGTCATTCTACTTAAAGTGGCTATTACAACTTCCTGAAGACGTAGGCCTGAATCTAAAAACATAGCCAGAGGAAAACCAGAGATATATCAGCTCCAAAGTCCATCATAATGGAGTTCATTTATATTTCCACAAGTGCAGTATGAACCCACCCACCAACTGGAGTTGTATGATTACTGAACAACTACACTCTTACAGGGGGAAACACAATCCATATTCCACATTAAATATCACTAGCAAGTGAGCCATGATATCAATTATACCACTCTGCACACCGAAAGGACCATCAAAGCATAGTCAAATTAAGGATAAAATGCCTAGCATCAAAAATCACATGCTGACATTTCGCCAAATAGTTGAGCTATTGAAGGTCAAGATTCCAGTTCATCTCCAAGTTTTTGGAGAGGTGGATAAAGCTACATCATTTCATCATAGCATAGACCAATTATCTCTACATTTTCTGGTATACCATTGACTTTGAGTTCCAAGAGTATTGATCTGACTCATCAATGTACTGATATATAAGGGGTAGACATAGTTTATCGGTCCATTACATCCAGAGAGTCTCTAATCATGTCAAAAACCCTACACATTCATCCAAATATCATACAATCAGACCTCCCACCGAGCAACGATTACTGTTCACCGTGAATTGTCACGACGCCTGACATAACGAGTTCGGTCATTGTATCTTGGTCTGTCTTGAGCTCTCTGAGGCACTGGCTCCACTCTTCTTTGTCTCTCTGGTGACCGCTGAACTATTTCTCCATTTACAAACAACTCAGCTGCCAAACCATGAAAAAGGTGAAGAATAGATCAGAAATCTACAGTCAATATTGGTAATATAATGCTTCACATCTAACAACTTCAAGTTGACACTGATTAGTATTCAATAAAATGAAGAACAAAAAGTTGTTAAATTTCTTTAGAAATATGGAGTAAATGCTTGAAAAAATCATTTCAAACTTTTTCTATCAATATTTGATGCAATTATTCACAGAAAAGAAAATGAAGAATTGACATGCATATAGACAAGAGAGAAGACAAATAGCCATCATGAAACACCTTGAAACCCACAAACCATGTCCAAAAGACATCTGCTGAAATAGAAAGCCTCTGACTGTGGCAATAAATCCAAGATGATTTCAACGAAACCAAGCATAATCCTATTAAACATCCATTTTCATAATTCTAAATATTAAATTTGACACCACAATATCTATTGTTCTATATTAGTTATGAGCCTGCTGTATGCCATTTTAGGAATGTTCTAATAAACAAAGGTCAGCCTCAGAGTCGCCTTGCTACAGAGTTGTCTTGAAAAAATTCAAACCAATACAGAAAAGTGCTTGTCAATGAAATCATGCTGAAGAGTTTTTAGCGCTAGAGTGAGATAACTTATAATCCCCCCATTATTTAAGCATTCCTTACAATAACAATCTGATGGGGGAACACCACATTTACTGTTTATTTATGCATTTATTTTTGCTTCAAGTTAATGCAAGAATATTAAACTTCACATTCTCAACTGAGTAGAGGTCTAAGATTCCTAGTTACATCAAGATTCCAGAATATGGGCATATGTTTTAACTATAAGGAGCAAGCCCATGACAATCCACAGACAGCACATCAAACCACAATGAAATTCAACTGATTAGATATTTGTACTGCGTAAGAAGATTTACCTCCATAGTCCTTGTTCTCAGGATCAACATAAGAATCTGGAAGAACAAACAGAACACCAGGCAGACCTGCATACAACGAAGGGTCAATATGAAACAAAAAACAAACAGAACCCAATCAGGCATAGATGTTTAGTTAGCAGTGAAAGAAGCAAGTCCTCGTTATGAAACTATCCAAAACCAACCTTCAAGCTTGTTTGAAGTCTCTTCATCAATCTCACACCCGAACCCAAAGTACCTCTCACAAGACACATTGTATATCCTCTTCTTCGCCTCCTCCTCACTATAAAAAACACAAGCTCACACATTAAAACTATAGCAAATACACAAGGGGGGAAAATGTATCGCGCAACAAGAAATTAGCACAGTATTCGCCATTTCCAATAACATTGTTATCTAGCACCATGCTTTATACCAACACGTTTCAGTTAACAATAGACCTGCGCACTTTTCATTTCAGCACCCGTATATACTGTTCCAATGCTAGTTTTGCTGAAAGGATTGCGTCTCGGCTTTATAAAAACATATTTGTGCATATTAATAAACTAATTTTTCAAATGCAGAGGAAATATCATAACATCAACCTTCCGACGACTTTAGCTAGGGTTTGAATATAACAATCGATCATCTGCTGTTTCGTGGCCCCTTCACCACCAGGCTTATCCATCACTATAAGCCAGTGCTCATAATCGCATCCCGGGAAGAGAGGCGCCATCTCGGTGGGCGGACGGTCACTGAAGTTCGACCCGGAATTCAGCGGCGAGTATGCGGAGCCCGACCTGTTGACTCGGCATCGGACCTGGTTGATTCTGGTAGGAGAACTGAAGCGGATCGTGTGGGACAATGCGGGTGTAACAGAGCGAGTTGTAGAAATCCGGAGTCGAGCGAGCCCAGGGAGCGACGGAGGTTTGGAGACAGTGGAAGAGAAAAACCTTCTGTGGAGGAGGAGGGAGGCGGTGGCTCCGGTTGATCGAACGGTTAGGATCGATCGGGCGATTGAGGCAGCCATTTTTACGGGTAAACCGAGAATCGGGAAAACGGATGAGGGTTTTGGGAGTGAGCTCCGAGGGGTTTAGATAAGTTGAGTGCAATGGGGAGTGTGATTGGAGGTTGCTTGAAATATCAAGTGCGTGCAGTGCCAACACACTTGCAAGTAACTTGTGGACTTTTCAGTTTTGTTGGATTCAAGTCGCTATTGCGTCGAACGACTCTTGGCGGAATTGGAGAAAACTTAAACTGATGTCCAACTTTATATACATATAATTGTTAAATGTAAATAGAAAATATTGGTAAAATACCACATATTGTATGTGATGTTTTTTACCCTAAAAAAATCAATAAAATGCAATTTCCCCTGATTTGAAATAGAAAATGCAAATGGAAAATATCATATACTATTATTGTTATTTTCGAAATTAAACTCAAAATATTATCTAATAATTTTTTATTTTTGAAATCTCATAAATTTTAATTTGAAAAATAGCAGTATCCATTCAAGTATACTTTATATTATTTTTAATTACCAAATACTCATTAACCACCAACAGTTATTTGTTACTAATATTTAGTATTTATATCTTGAAAATAAATTAATTTATTCAATCATACGAATATAAAATGATAAAGTAAATGGATATTTATAATTACTTTGACTGGTTCAAAAATAAAAAAGGGGTTAAAAAAGTATATTCATCTTAATAAAAATATTATACAATAAACATATGTATTAATTTAATATATATTTGAGTATTAATATTATTTGAGAAAAAACTTATTAGTTTTGTTAGCTAAGCTAGTGTTTGGTGACCTCGAGTTTCGTCAATGAATGGGTATTAATCAATTTTAAAAATAGTTATTAGTTATATATATATATATATTTAATATTGATAATTTGTTGATGATTGAGACTTATATTGATTACCAATAATTCATTTGGCGGAGAGGTTGAGATTTTATAATCAAGACGTGAGTCCAAATTATTGAATGTAAGTATTTAGTGTATTTTTAATAACAGTATCTCGTATTATGCTTATTTTGAATCTATTAATTGATTTAAAAATATTGATGTATTACATATTGAATGATGATTTAAGAATATTACAATAAATTAAAACAACTTCCCATGAGGTTTGACATAATTATGAATACTCTCTTGTTGTTTGATGAAATTATTTAATTTTCGGATGGAGGTATGAAATTGTCAACTTTGCCCTTATTGTATTTTTTTTGTTTTTAAATATTAAAAATTTATAAAAAAAATCAAAGAAATGAATGAAAGTTTAAAAATAATAAAAAATATTATTTTTAATTTATAAGGACATTTTGATCAGTTCAGTATAAAAATTGATGGAAACCTAACAGATTGAGTTAATTGTTAGATGACCGTTAAAATTAGGGGGTATTGATAATTTTTCAAACAACAAGGAGTATTTATAATTATACAAAATCTTATAAGAGGTAATTGTAATTTATCTAAAATATGAATGTATTTTAAAGAAAGAATATGATTCACTAAAATAGAGTTTCTAAATCCCATAAAATTGTAGTGTATATGAATTTGATTTAATGATGGCGGGAGGTAAAAAGGAATTCGGGGAAACCCCGCGAAAGCTCGCGCCAGTTTCAAAATCCCGGCGCCTTCTCCAAATCCAACACCACGCCAAATCAACTGCACATAAAATGAGATGTAGTAGCTGTCTCATATCTCCAATCTCCACCATTAGAGCTTCAGAACCCTAGGGAATAATCTGTGGGAGGAAAAAGAGTTTGGGAAAATCGGAATGTCGGAGGCCCAGAGCGCTACGAGGTTGCTGAATCCATGGGTTTTTCATCTCCAGAAGCTTGGACTCGAGCTCAAATGTCCTATCTGGTATTATATTGGTTTACCATTTTTGACTCTCTCTCTGCGTGTAACAGTTGTTTGTTCATGTAAGCGAAATGCATTAAGTGTATCTTAATTTTTAGCTATGTGGTAATGTTGTTTCTTTCAGTTTGGACTTGCTGAATAAACCTGTCCTGCTTCCTTGCAACCACATCTTCTGCAAGTAAGTGTGTGTATTTGGTTTTTCCCTTGCAGTTGTTTGGCTTTTCCTTTTTGGGATTTTATGTGTGTGTTCGTTCTGCAGTTTTTGCGTACCAAAATCGTGCCAGTGTCCTGCATGCCAGCAACACTACACCGATCAAGGTATAAGCTGATCAGATTACTTGTTTTGAAATATTTCCAGTAGTTTCTGCTTACAAAGTTGACATCCAACTAGTTGTTTAGGGTTTTTGATTCTCAAGTAAAAGTATTGATTGGGAAAAAAAATGATGTATGCTGCAGATATCAGATATGCTTCCTTTCTGGACAACATTGTCACCATTTACAAAAGTCTGGATGCTACTTTCAACTCGACTATCTTGCCACTTTTATCTTCTGGTAAAAGAAAAATGTTATATATGTGTATGTGATTTGGAAATTATTTGTTGTGAATGTAGTTATTTTGACACAAGTATATGGTTACCCTAGATTCTAGTGCCCCGATCTCAATCTCAACTTCCATTGACCAATTGAGAAAGAAACCCAGTGAAACAGCAACGAGGGGGAAGAATGATTACAGTAATGCTTTAACTAAGTGCTCAGTATCAGAAGAATTAGATGTGAATCATGCTCTGGAAATGTCGCCGGGCAGCTCTCCTTCATCTGCTGATGCCAAAAATATAGAAGATCATACCAATGATCTGAACTCCAGACATGGGGTAAGATTCAAGGTTTCATTTTCATTGAGAATGTTACTGAAGTAGTACTTTTTTCTTGGTGGTGGTTGATTATTAGTCAAGCTGAGGTCTAGACTGACTTGGATTCAGTAGCCACTCATAATTGATCAACTCCATTATTTGTTGAGTTCTTCATTCTCTGTTGTTAAGATACTTGTTTTCTACTCTATGTTGAAGTAAAAAGTTAAGTAATCTTGCATTCAACCTGTTTGTGAAAATATTTAAAATGTTATTTGATTGCAATACAATCTCAAAGCCAGTTTATCTGCAGGTATTTCATCTTGAAAATGTTTTAGAAATTGGCCTGTTCAATATAACAGTTGATGACTTTTTCATTTTTGTTGGCATTTTGGGCCATATAATTTAACTTCCAGATGTTTAGATATTCATTACAATATTGAATTTTACACCTGCAAATATTTGTCAAATTGACTTGGTTCTATAATGCACATCTCTTTCTCTAATATTCTGTAGCTCATCTCTGCAGAGTACAGAAAATCATAGAGTCAAGAAATCTTTTGGCGATAATTTAGGTGCTGCCACTGGTGGAGTAGATTCTAATGACACATTTCATGCAAGAGAACCTAAGAGACAGAAGAAGCTGAATTATGGATCACCTGAGGCAGCTTTGGGAAGCCATGGATACAGGCAACAAACTATTTGTCATTCTGATCAAGCTGCAGTTTCCAACTTCAGTGCAGAATGCAAATTTAAGGAAGACACTTCTGTCATTTCTTCCCTTGCAACTTGTGAAGAATTATATGCGAATGGAAGTGTTTGTGCATTTTGCCACTCTTCCAAGATAACAGAAGTAATTTTCTGCCTAAGTATATATGCCTCATCTTTTAAGTTATATGTTTTGTTATTTTTGTTTTCTGAGAGACTGGTCTCTGGATCTAGGCATAATTGTTTCTTCCATATATTCATTGGTCTTGTAGGGGACTGGATTACTGCTGCATTATGCAGCTGGAAAGGAGGTAGCAAGAGGTGAACCTGATTTTTCCAAGGCCATTCCTGTCCACAGTAAATGCATAGAATGGTATGAGTTTTGTGTTTATCAGCCATATATTTGAGTAAAAATACTTATGTAGGTTTTGTTGCCTCTATGATAAAATACATAAATATGTGAAATTGGCACTTAAGTCCTGATATTTCTGGTTTGAAGTAATCATTTCATTTCTGTAAGTGCTTAAATATTCTCACTTGTACCAAAATTAAACTTGTTTTGCATTTTTGAAAAGTATCTTGTTGCTTAATTATGCCAGTATACTCCTTGGAGGTCTAACTGGTTTTTGAGGGTCTTTCTGAACTCTGGTTGGCTCTGCCCTTTTACTTTATTCCTTATTTAAGATCGTAGATTTCAAAGATTTGCAATGCTTAATGTCTCAAAATGCTTTCAGATGCTGCTACATTTTAACATTATCTGCAGATTAATGTGCCAAAATGCTTTACAAATAGGTGATTGTAAATTAATATAAGTTAAATTCTTGATTGCAGGAGTCCTCAAGTTTACTTTGTTGGAGAAACAATTAAGAATTTGGAAGCTGAACTGGTGAGATCTTCTAAGCTCAAGTGTAGCAGCTGTGGGTTAAAGGGAGCAGCACTTGGTTGCTTTGCCAAGTCCTGCAGGAGGAGTTATCATGTGCCTTGTGCTTTGGAAATCCCAGAGTGCAGATGGGATTGTGTAAGATTCCTATACCATTCATAATCATTTGTTTTTGTGCTTGCTTTCAAACCGTCATCTAAACCAACTTTTAATCATATACTTGATTGCAGGATGACTTTTTAATGCTATGTCCTATTCACAAAACAATTAAATTTCCAAGTGAAAAGTCCAGCTCTAGGAAGCGTCACAGTGGAGAAAAGTGTTCTCTGTCCAGTCAAATGTATGGAGGTTTTATGATTATCATTTGCTTTGTATTTCTCTTTCCTCAGATGGTACAAAAGATATCTACTTGACTAGAACAGTAGCTTGCTCTTGACAAAATACTTTTAATCACTTGCTAATGAGCTCCTTAACTTTTCATTAACTAGATTTACTTCTGGAATTGATTATCTTTTATTGTTCCACTCTAGCAGTGTGATATAATAAAAGATGTCTTCCCCTGAAATATTTATTTAAGAGATGGTGCTGTTAAAATGCTATATGGAAAATCTTCATTGCCAATTTTCTGTATGTTATTCAAATATGTACTTGCTAAATCTTACTGCAGTACTGAATGCAATATTATTGGCCTCATGAAAATATTAGCAAAATCCTGTTGAAACTTTTTGGTAATGTTTCTGAAGATTGATGCTCTTGTAGATGCCAATTATAGGGTATTTGGATTAGTATTACTCTTTTGATGGTACATGAAATTGTGTAATAGACTGGTATGAAACGGTAACCAACGTGCACATTTATGAACCATTATTGTTGTCTTGAACGCAGAGCATCTGAACGGTTGAACTTTTGGGTGACCTCCCCTAGTGGACCTCAAAAATGGGTTTTGTGTGGATCTGCCCTGTCTTCTGAAGAGAAGGTTGGTTTCTGTTTGAAATATTAGTTAAAATCTTTATGCATATAAAAGAAATTTTTGGACTTCCAATTCATTTTATGTTCCTTTTTTTTTTAGATACATTTTTCTGAATAAGCTGTATTCAAGCAATTAATTTCCAGTCTTGAATTCTTGCACTCAGTGTTTGATGGTCGAGTTTGCTGGAATCTGTGGTGCTACTGTGTTCAAGTTCTGGAATCCAAATGTTACCCATGTGATTGCTGCCACAGATTCAATTGGTGCGTGCAGCAGGACTCTAAAGGTTCTCATGGCAATTCTGAATGGAAGATGGATCCTCACTATGGATTGTAAGCTCTATATACCCTCTGTTTTCATGGTTTAACTAGCTTTATACCACCTTCAGTAATTGCTTTGGTGGGATCAGAAACTTACATTGTGTTTGCAATCTACCTAATGCTTTGCAATGTATCACTCCTTTCAGGGATAAAAGCTTGTGTTGAAGCAAATGGTCCTGTGGATGAAGAACCTTATGAAGTTAATCTGGATAATCATGGTTGCCGTAATGGTCCCAGAAATGGCAGATTAAGGGCGTCAAATAATGTAAGGAACTTAATTGATGGCATCTTTTTATTGTTTATACACTTGAAATATAGTTTCATATTTACATATATGTCTGGACACCAGAAAGGTCCTTGTGATGTATATTCATAGCATTGCATCAAGAGACTATATACTTCGATTGTTTGGCATATCTAACAAAAATCGACTTGTAGTACGGTGTAGTCAGTGGCAGCATAATCACTTTTGTAATCAGTACTGTAAAATAGCAAGTTAACCATTAACTGATGATCAGCTTTGTAATCAATGCTCTACAAATAGCAAGTTAACCATTCACAGTAACTTTCATGAAAATCTCATTTCATTGGTCTGACCTTCCATCTTTATCCCTTGTTGCACAGGCTCCCAAGCTTTTCGATGGTCTGAGCTTTTATTTCAATGGGGACTTCGTCCCATCTTACAAGGATGATCTCTTAGAGTTAGTTAGAGTTGGTGGAGGAACCATTATTGAGAGCACGGAGCAGACAGTTGCACAAGAACCCAATCCACAAATGGTTTCTACAACTTTTGTTGTTTATAGTCACGATCACCCTCAGGGATGTCTAGCAACAGAATCGAGTTCTTTTGTCTTGAAAAGATTAGCAGAGGCGGAGCTTGTGGCAAAAGACATGGATGCGCAGGTCATTCCACACACATGGATCTTGGAGTCAATAGCTGCATGCAGGGTGTTGCCTTGTCCCTAATCTTAATCATGCTGCTACTCATATATATTTAACTTATGGATAGTAATAGTCAGACCTTTAATTACTAGATTTAAGTCTCGTGCTTCATTTTAGGTAGTATACTTCTAAAATAATAATAATAAAAAGAAGTTGCTCTCTCAACTTGGACTTGAGTTAGTAGAATTGAGGGTTATTTGTAATTTATTATTTATTATTTTTAATATATTGATATACTTGGATTGATGTGTTAGACATTAAATTGAAATGCCTTAATGTTGCTTGCTTCTCTCAATTTTATTGTCTTAGGTAATGTGGGAAAACACAATCTGGGAATTAATTACTTGTTTACCTAAATACTAGCAGTCACTTAATTACTATTTATTGATAACTAATATTGATTAATTATTCAGTTGTCTAATAATTAAAAAATCTTGTAATAATGTAGATAATAATCATGATGTAGATGTAGTCATGCGAGCCAATCTCATGGAGATACTACTCTATTATTATGCTTTTATCATTCACAACTTATTGCAAGGGTCAAACCAAAAATTCAAATCTAATAAATGTATTACCCACCAAACTGCAAAATCAAGATATTGTCAATTACTATATATTACTTCAATCCCTGATGCCATTATTTAAACCTACAAGAGAATGGGAATGCATCAAAAGTTCTAAATAGGTTTAGAATTCAAATTAGTTTGTATTAAGTAGTGGGTTCCCATCATTATTGCTTTTCACATATGAAATTACTTATTTATTTATTATTATTATTATTATTGGGTATAATAATGTTCAAATTTAGTGGGGTCTTTTATCACACATTTTAGTCAATTACACATGTTTTTTTAATAAAAAAATAAAAAGTATATAATTAAGTTACATTGTATAAATTAAACAATATGATCTATAAATTAAATTATAATTTTAAAATTGATCATGCTAAGAAAAGGGCCTTCATCAAAGTGGTATAGAAAATCGTTCACCATCCACTTCTACAACTATAAATTTAAACAATTTGACTCAAATAAAAGAAAATATTGTAAATAAATTTAAAATCATGTGGTTCGAGTGAATATTTATCTCATTTTATGTATGCTTATTTTAATTATAACCAATCAACAACTATTATTATAACATAAAAATAATTATTATTAAAATAAATCAACACCCATATATACATTGGCAGGACAGGAAACCAACGAGTCTCAATTTACTTATTAATATAAAAATATTCTATTTAATAAAGATACTAAATTGATTAAATAAAATTTAATTTATAATGATTGACTAATTGATTTTTTTGTGTATATGGTGAATAAAATATGGTAAAAAAAGTTTTATTTTATCTTATTAAATCTAAATAATAGGGCCAAAAAAAAATATTTCAATGAAAAATTATACTAATTTGCAGTAAGAGAAGAGTCCCCTCACCTAAATATTTATATTATATCTATGTATACATTCACATTATAATAAATTAATTATAGTAAATTCACATTAAATGAGATAAATATTCGTTATAATAAATTTATATTTAAGTGAAATAAAAATCTAAATCTCGAACTTATTCATGAAATTTCGATTTTAATAACTAGAGTACAATATCGTTGGAAGATAAGAGTATTTTAAGATCGAAAAAAATTGAAATTTGTTTACTCACATTTATGATATTTGCTAAATGAATACTTTCTTTCTTAATTAATTAATTAAATCTTGATTAGGATAAAAAGATAAAAAGGAAAAAAGTGTATAATACAGGCTGTTGTCCATCTTGTCAAACTCTAACGGTCACTTACCTTTTTAAAAAACACATGCAGATAAACCCTAACCCCACCACAACTCGACCGTTTTCCCCTCTCCACGCTCTCCTCTCTCTCTTTTTCTCTGCGGAAAAAAGATGGAGGCCCTTTGCTATGAACTCCTCCTCTGATCATCTGAGCCAATAAGGTCTCTGAAATCAACTAAAGAAAAGAAACATTCTTAGGGTTCTTCTTGGATTTTCTTTTCCGATATGGGTTGTTTTCTTGGATGCTTTGGTGGTGCAAAGGATCGCAGGCGCCGGAAGCAGAGGGTTAATCGGGCCAGCCCTCAACGCCAGGTGCAGATCCATTTTCTTGGCTTGATTCGATTTTCGGGTCCTATTGTTTGTTTTTTGTTTGATCATGCAGGGGAATGTTGGAGAAGAGCGACGGAGTTCTTGATTCTTATTTGAGTTTTCTTTCTTGGTTTATGGCTTCTTGAAGTAGCTTTTATCTGTTGGTTCTCTTGATGCATTCCTTCTAACGACTTACGCGATTAGACAGAGCTTTAGTAATTTTCTAGTTTGATCAGAATTTCAATGGCTTCTCTTGCTTGTTTCCTGGTCTATTTGGTCGAGCAGAGGTTTTACATCAGTCTTAATTTTTTAAGACAATATTTTCTTGATCTTTTTGATTTGGTAAAATCCAGGACTAGGATTCACTCTCCTGCATTGTCGTTTTATCTGGTCAAATAAGCTGGTGATTTGGCTCTCTGTTTTTGCTTTGTCATTGACGTCAGTGATGTTAATGATCCTTTTCTTTTCTCCTTTTCATATTGTTCATGCTGTTGTATTTTATTGTGAGCCGGATCAAGTGATAAATTTCTTGATACAGGGAAGTCGAGTTCAGAATGTTCAACAGGAGAGTGTAATCACTGCGGAGCAGACTGTCGCAGAAACAACTCCCACCAACTTGGTTTCAGAGTTGCGGTGAGCAATTGATTCTCTTAAACCCTTTGTTAATTAAAACTTAGCGATCTACTCTTAACAAAGTTAAATTTATCTTACAAATATACATGTTATATATGATGATGTTTTTCTTCTCTTTGCTTTAACCTTTTCTAAACTCTTTTAAGCCTCTGGATTGTGAACAACATCTCCTTGAAATGTTGTTTAGATTTTTCTGTCTTTTCTCTCTGCTAATAAAATTTAACTCAATTTGGTGTAGAAATAAACCTGAGGGAGTGGAGCAACTGAGTCCAAGCCCCAAAAAAAGAGTTACATTTAACTCAAATGTCACAACGTACGAGCATGTTCCAGTCCATGAAAGTATTGATTCTCTGCCAGAGTGTATGGAAAATGTTGAGAAAGAAGAGGAGGGTTTGAAAGCATCAAGTCAATCTCATTCATCTCAACCAATATCTGAAGATGACAATTCAGTCACATCCAGTGTTGGATCATATCCTCCCAATCATAGGTACCATAATGCCAGAGACAGTGATGATGAAGCTGCAGAGTATGAAGATAGTGACTTTGATGATTTGGATGATTCGGATGATGAAGGCGATTATGATGATGAAGATATTGATGTTAGGATTGCTGGCCAAGAAGTGTGGTCTGAATCAGTTTTGACTGCATCAATGGAGTCTAGGACAGGAAATCCTTCATCACATGCCATTGATGAGGAAGTGGAGAGCCCAATTGTGAAACCTCAGCTGCCTGATGAGGATGTCAAGGCATTTGGATCAAAACCTAATGCCAGAGACAGAAGTGATTATATTAATTCAGTGCTGAACCCTGTGGAGAATATTACTCAGTGGAAAGCCGCAAAGTCAAAAGGGACACATGTATTGAAGCCACAGAAGGAGAACTTGACTGCAAACTTTGAGGCACCTCGTATATCTTTTAGCTCAGATCCACCATTGGTCCAGGCACCATTCAGTTTCAAAACACAACTGAAAAATTCAAATCAAGAAATACCGGTTGATGCAAGTCTCTCTAATTGGTTGGTTTCTCCTGAAATCACGCCCCCCAAGAAGACTAGTTTCAGTGCCCTTGAGACGATTACATCTGGACGGACCATGTCAGAAGGGTGTCCTTCTGTGAGGAGCTTTGAGGACCGACCAATTTTAGGAGCACTGACAGTTGAGGAGCTAAGGCAAATTTCACCGTCTCCCTCCCCAAGAAAGTCTCCTAGCCGAAGCCCTGATGATATGCCCATTATAGGCACAGTTGGGACCTATTGGAATCATTCAGGTTCGGCAAAGCGCTCCAATTCAGCTTCTTCTTTTAAGGGCATACCAAACACAACCAGCAAGTACAGAGAGGTACTTATGAAATGAGAAAGTGGTAAAATGACTTAGCAATCATAACTTTTGTTACTAAAACTTTATGTAATATGCAGGATAAGAGAGTTAATTGGCACTCTACTCCTTTTGAGACAAGATTGGATAGAGCTCTCAACCGAGGTGCGTCTGAAGCTTGATTCTATTTGAGAGCATTTCGGAGAAGTTTGTGAGATGTTCTTTGGCTATTTCTTCATGTCTGTATTTCCAATTTATGAGAAGTTTTCTACTGTTTGTGAATTCTACTTTGTCTTGTATGCATATTTAATTGATTTGTTGTATTTTTCTGTATCATTAGACATTGTAATATATTGCATATGAAATGAATTGGTTGATTGGATTGAATTGTTTTTTGAGGTGAAATATTTGGTTTGTTATATATGCCAGGAATGTCCTGCATTTTTTTCCCAAAAATTCTAGTCCCAAGGGGACCGACGTCGATCTTCTAAAACTCCAGGAATAATTTTAAAAATGAGTTGTAACCTCAAGAATGAAAATGAAATGAGAAAAAATGATGTATACTCAAAAAGCTTTTTTACCCAGGGCTTACATTTGTAGAAAAATATAGTGAAAGGTAAGGCACAAATGGGAACCCTTGAGAGTGCAGATGGAAGCAGTTTAGTTTCCCTATTGCAAGCAAGATGCTTAGAAAGCTTCTGCTGTGATCACATATGCACTATAACAATACTTCCAAACCAAACTGCAAGGCAAAAATGGCAAAGAGATTGTGAACAATCAAAAGGTGCAATTTGTAGGACATCAGCACTCCACACCACATTGTTTGAGTATAGGGCCAGTTTGCTTGGGCAAGAAAGGATCAATTCTAACCCAAACAAGTGAGAAGATTGAAGCCAGAAGAATTGACCAGAGAACCACAATTGTAGGAGTCCTGTTTTGCCTTCCCATCAACCCCTTAAGGAATGGATAGAGATGAACAATGACCCAAAAGGCAAAGAATAGTTTCCCGAATAGAGGACCCCAAGAGCCATATCCATTGTTGATGGCATCAGAAACTCCAGCCACCACACCGACCATATTAATGATTATCAATGTTGTTGGAGGAATGAGAAGCGTTGTCCATTTGAAGAGGTAGAGCTCCCCAAACTCAGCATCATCGGCTGCTTTTGCTGTGACGGTGAAATTTGTATCTACTCCAGCAAGGACCTTGAGAAGACCTTGGAAAACTGCAAAAAGATGTGCCGATACACCACCAATGACCCAGAATTGCTCATTGCGCCACCAATCCTCTATGCTAACTCCACTCCATCGGAGCTCAAGCACGCCGGTTACTATGATGGAGAGGAAAAGCGCGATAAACCATATGCTTGCTAGGTTATTCAACTGCATAAGAAATGAGATTTAAGTCAGTATCACTGAACTTAGGGTTAATTACAAGTTATGATCAAGTTATAGAAACCACTGTTACTGTTGAAATAATATACCGTCTCTTGTTAGTGATGTTTTTATTACACCACCAAGGGGTGTGCATATACATATTGACAAGTAAGAGTTGTTTTTGTAACTTGATCATATCCAAGTTTACCTTAATAATAGTCAGAATCAATGATACTTACAGTTGGAACAATAAATTTTCCAGTAAGAAGACACACAGCCGGCAGTACGCAATAGGCTAGCAGAGCAATGGAAGTGAACGGGTACACAATGGTGTTAATATAAGCAAGTCTTTCAAGCCATTTAAGTTTTCCTCCATAGCCATACCAAAGTGGACAATGACGACTAAGGAAGATTTCAACCGAACCAAGAGCCCATCTCAGAACTTGGTGTAATCTATCAGACAGATTGATGGGAGCTGATCCCTTGAAAGCAGGTCTCTTTGGTGAACAGTAAACAGACCTCCATCCTCTACAATGCATCTTGAAACCTGTCAGAATATCTTCTGTAACTGAACCGTAAATCCATCCAATCTGCAGATACAACAAAGTTAAAGAGAGGTTCAGTCACCTGGAAGTTTAAAGAGATGGTAAAATTAAGGTTGAATGCTATGGAGTCACTGTCAGTATAAATAAGTTTCCACAGACATGATGGTAATGGGATAAATTGTTTGTACTAACCTCCTTCCCCCATTCGGTTTTTTCTTCATAGCCACAGCTAATAACATGAATGGCTTCTTTGATTAATGATGTCTGGCTGGTCCCCTCAGGAAGACCACCATCTTCCATGAGAGTAGAAGCAATGAAAACTGGCGACATTCCAAACCGTTTTTCGAAATTCTTTTGGGACATGAGTGATGATTTTTCCAATTCATCATATCCTTCCAGCCCTTCTTCAATTTCCTCAAGATCAAAAGCTGGTCCAGATGATCTACGAGTGTACTGCTTGCCCATCATTTTCTTCTTCTTGCTATATAGTCCTCCAAGCCCAAGTAAAGACTTAAGTCCTTTCTTCTTATCCTTAGACTTCCTTGATCCACCACAACAACAGCAGCACCACTTGGGCCAGCAGTCGCATGTCATCTTGGGACGCTTCTCAGATGCAGGGGGATCGTAGCCGTATAATGCCTGCCTGTTAAAGACACATCCAGTGCCAACATATACAGGCCCTTGGATGCCATCCAGACCTTTCATGTTGATCTGGTAAATGAATAATTTTCCTGTTATAACTCGTTCTAGAGATTGTAATCAAGATCAGGTTCAACTCAAAGTGAACTCTGCCCATCTAGTTCACTACAGAGTGGACTTAAGAAAATTTCAGTTTGGAACAGTCTGATTATATTATTTCTAGGGGTGTAATATCGATAACCAAAATGAATGAAAATGGTGATCAGTAACTTACATCAAAGAATACGACGTTCCGATTGGCATATCTATCGTGTCTATCAATACCATCAAATCTCTGTGGGAACTGAACATAACAGAGCTTCTTCCCTATTTGCGGATCCATCAAAAAGCACATGGCTTCCCTTACAGCTTTGCTGTTATTGAGGTAATGATCACAATCCAGGTTCAATATGAATGGTGCATTAGTGAGCACTGCAGAAACTCGGACCTATCGTGTGCACACAGATCAGATACCAAGTGTCAGAAGCACTAAATAAATCTTAAGTTCCATAAAAAGAAGTAGCCATTTTTGACATAGCAGCTACTTACCAGAGCATTCATTGCACCAGCTTTCTTATGGTGCTGGTAGCCTGGTCGTTTCTCACGTGAGACGTACACTAACCGTGGTAGCTCCTTACCTTCAATATCAAGTGCACCTTCACTTCCCAAATATACCTGTAATACATGAAACTTCTTGTTTGTTATGCTATGCCTATCAGCATTTCATTTCACCAAGTTGATAAAGTAGTTGAGTATTGTTTTGAGGATAGATTTCTTCTCTATAACTAAATTTTAACCTGAATCATGCCAGGGTGATCACGAGTGTTGTTCCCTGGCCATGGAGTCCCATCTTGCATAACCCATCCTTCTTCTGGTTTCTTCTGAGCTTTAGCCACCAATGCATTGATTCTCACTTTGAACTCTTCGTATTCTCTCTGCAATAAACAGACAGTCTTTAAGAATGATCCAGTTCCATCAGAAATCAGCAATGGACTTACAGAATAAGTTGAATTGCATGACTTTACCTTCATGGCCCTGCGATCCTTTACAAAAGTAGGCTGAACCTTATCTTTCAGGTAGTCAATTTTCTCAGAGAAGTAGAACTCAGGTGCCCTCGGTTCAACGTTATACTTCTTGCAGAACGGCACCCACCTCCTCGCGAACTCAGCAGTTTCAGACAATGTATCAAATAGAAGCATGGAGGCACCATCATCCGACACATAGCAACTCACCTTCTCCACTGGATAATCAACAGACAAGATTGACAGCACCGTGTTTGCTGTAATAATGGGAGGTTCCTTAAGAGGGTCCACTGTGCTCACAAAGAAATCAACCGCGGACAGCTGATTGGGCTCACCCTCACGTTCAAACCTCAACGAGAGGCGATCAAGATAAGTTTCACGGTTAATGGGTAACCATTTTGGGAACTGATCAAGAATCCAGGACAAACCAAACCATATCTCACATATCACAGAGATAATCCATAAGGGATAAGCATCTTTTGCTGGTGTCAAGATTCTAAAATGGAAGAAGAAACACAGAATGATGAACCGAATGACAATGACTATGCGATAAGGGCTGATCAAGCGCGAAGGAATCGGGACTTTTCGCCAGAGTGGTTGCCGGGCTTCAGCAATACTGAAGAAAGAAACACCACAATAAGAAGAACTGGGAAACAGAACAAGACAGTATTGACTTCAACCAAGAAACGTTAAGAGAAACAGAAGTCTTACAGGAAGTCATCATCATCTTCATCATGTCCACCATCATCTGCTTTGGTAATAAGACCTCTCTTTTCTTGTCTGGTTTTCCATTTCTCCACTCTCTCCTTCCATTCCTCAGTGTTGTAAGCTTCTTTTTCAGCTTCAAAATCTTTACCTGCAACTGTACACAGTGGCACAGTACATGTCAACAAAGATTGCGGCAATCACACTGTTTGTAAAGGGCAATGAATATTTTCATTACCACTTCCAGCAACAGAACGAACGGTTGCTCCATTCATATGAACTTGATGCTGACTGTGGTCTCCAAGTTCCTGCGCATATAAATTTTTAGTATATTTTATTTAATCCAATCAAAGAAAAATAAGATAAAAATGAATAACTTATCAAAACTATTGAAATATTCTAATTATAAATGTGCATGATTAAATTTTATTGATAAAATCAAGTGATTAAAGAAACTATTATTTTATGAAAAATATAAATAAGTTTAAGATTATAATTTGATCGACTTATTTGAATTTAAGAGGATGATTCGGACAAAGGATTTCAAATCATATATTAATTAAAAAATTTTGAATTCCATTCAGAACATAATTCAAATTTAGAGTCAAAGATTTTGAAATATTTTAAATGTAGAATTATCTACATAAGTTAAAGGATTTGTTACTAAGAATTTGATCAATCCAAATATAGCGTGAGGTATTTTAGTCAATACAAATTTTGCCAACCAATGTTCGTTACTCGAAGGCCCTCACATTTAAATAAATAATATAGATAGATAACTTGTGTTGGAAACACATTTGATGTGTCAAGTAAAATAAAATAAATTTATATATATATATATATTTATTCAACCTTAATAAATAGTTTAGATACAAAAGCTATCCTTATTTATTAAAGTAAAAATATATTATTCTAACATCTTACCGAACATTAACAAGAATAATAATTGTTTAAGAAAGTGTTACAATGGTATGAATGCAATAAATTTATATTTCAATTGAAAGAAAATTGATAGAAAGAAACTGATGAATTTATATTAGTATGATCATAGAAATGAGTTAGTACCACATGGTGAGGATCAAGAGTGTGATGATGGCGATTCTTGAGCTGAAATTCATCTTCAAAGTCATCATCATCATGATTGTCTTCATCATCTCCTTCAACCCTAGCACAACCTTAAAAACATGTACCATACATTAGTCCCACATGCACCAACAACAAATTACCAGACATTTCATGTATCCTTTGACATGTAAAAGCCATCTAGTGGAGAATACAAAGTAGGGTGGTAAGTTGTTGGATCATATATAATGATGATGATAATATTATCATATATGTGTATATGTTTTCAAGATTCTCATACGATTAAGGAGATAAGGAGGCAATTATAAACCTTTATGACGCTTGTAGCGCGTGTTGCATTGAGGGCAGGTCTGGTGGCCTTCGCTCCTCTCGTAGTCGTAGCAAGGTCGACAGACTGGGAATCCACACTCGTGGCAAGCCACGAAAACCCTTCCGTCCTCGTTCAGTCCAATCTCGTCCCCACAAACCCGACATGTTTTGGTTGTGGATCCGCGTGTTGGAGGCCGGTGCTGTCATGATGATGAAAAACATGCACGTAAGCTATGATGCAGGGATACACACAAGGAGATCATTAACAAGATACATATTAGTAACATGCAATTCCGATGCAGCACAAAGTTATTACCTCATCGGCAGCATGCAGGACGTGGAGATCGTTGCGGCCATGAGAGCCAGTGAAGAGACCAGCCATGGCAGGAAAATGGAGAGAGGAAGAATGAATGTGGTGGGGGGAGAAGTGGCTGGTTAAGAGAGTTTATAAGAATTAGTGTGTGTTGTGTGTGTGGTAACAACAGGTCATAGGTGAGGGGTCAAATTGAAGGTTTGATTGGAAGAGAAGTTAGATTGGTGAGAAGAGAGAGAGTTTTGGGATTGCTTCTTCTTTTTGCCACTGAAATTATAACATGTTAGAAAAATACAGAGTAATGTGTATGTGGACATGTCTTTGTAGCTTCCACTCAAAGGTGTTTACAACCTAATACCAAACTTCCCTTTCAACAGATGCACTGCCATTGTCACCCAACTCTTCTGATCTCACCTTTCCCATATCTTTTATCCATTTTTGGTTTCCATCTTTTCCTTTTCCCTTTCCCCCCCTTTTTGTGCTTGTTTCTTTATTTTATTTATCCTTCATGGGAGTCTAAATTCCTTTATTTTTATTTTATCATCCGTCCCTAAAATTTAGTGTAATTATATGCAAATTTTTTGTGATTTAGGAAATTATATGTAGTGCTCTTTTAGCTTGTTTTCATCTAACAATGAACCCCTCAATTCATCAAAATTCACCAAATTGATGATATTTATAAAAAAAAAATTAAATGAAAAAATATATTTATCTTAATTGATTTATTACTAATTTATTGCAAGTCAAACATTTTTTTTTTCTGACCAAACTAACCTTATAAAGAGTGAAGTTTTACCTCCTCACATGCATTAGCGTGTGAAAATGTATAAGGGTAATTTGGTTAAAAAAAATATTTATATGACCTACAATAAGTCAACATTAGTTAATTGGGGGTAAATATGAATTTTCATTCAATTTATTTTGCTAATATCAATAAATTCGATGAATTTTGACTAATGAACGAATTAATGTGTTAGACAAAAACATACATCATGACTATTAAATATAATTTTTTAAATTACAGAGAATATACATATAATTACACCAAATTTTGAGGGAGAACAGTGTGATTATCCCTTCTATTTATTTAATTTTGGTTGGGGTGGGGGTGGGGAGTTGTATGTTAAGATCCAATTTGTTCCAAAAGGACCCATTATAGCCTGCGTGTGATCAATTAGGATATGAATGCTAATCATTACTGTATACAAAATTCTGTGAAATGAAATTGTCAATCCTGTAGGTAGCTAATAGAGAGCAGATGATTTACAGAGTAAGGTTACTCATCTACAGAACCCAAATTATTAAATCATGGGTTCTGAAATTTTATCAAAATTCCACCATATACGTCAACTCTCTGAGGACTACATGCAAAAGAAAATTTAAGTCTCAAGAGTCAAAGATTGTTTATGAACTAAATTTCTGAGGAGAACAGAAGGGGGCGCCCCTAAGAGTTTCATCTAACAAATAGACCTAAATATCCCAGCTCCTTACGAGCTTACGCAAACCCTACTCAAGAGCTGGTGAACCGTTTAGCCATTCAGTCATGGTAGGATCTAAAGACAACACAAACAGGCCTATGCATGCACTTTCACACGTTTTTTCGGTGATAACTCGGATGTGCAGCCAGCACATGCCTCGGTATTTTCAGGTACTTCAGCCTCAAGCGTTTTCTGCTTCTCTCCCACCCGCTGAGAAGTTTCACCTGATGTTTTGGCTATATCGGCTGGCTCACCATCTGTTTCCTTCTTTCCAAGTTCTGCTCTTAATGTTTCTTTGGCAGAGGAATTTTGCACCGTATCTATCGGTTCTTGAGGGTTCTCGCTGGTGGATGAACCCCCCTTAAGCACGCCCATGCCCGACTTGCACTGCTTCTCAAACATCATCTGAAGATATCTCCCTTGTTCTTCTATTCGAAGTTGCAGATTTCTTTGAATCTGGAGATACATAATTCTGCATTCAGTATGTGAGCAGCCTAGCATGCATTACTTGAACTGTTTATGGGAGAAGGCTAAAAGCCATTTGAGAAATGAATTTCCTGTTTCACCTTTTGAATATGTACATATTAAAAGGTCGCTAATTATCATGTATTAATATAGCAAAACACATTAGACTTATTAGCTATTTGCTTCATTAAATTAAAAGCTAATATATTCATTCAAATCTGTATAGCATGTCATTTACTGGCTAACCGACTCTTATAGAACTCTTCATGTTTATAAAGCCAAATTCATACCTCAAGTTGTTCATGAAGCCGCTTTTGGACTTCCATCTGCAACCGCAGTGCTTCAGTGATGTCAATACCTCTGTTTTAAAACCAGATATACATTACAATCAGCAAGAGAAACATACGGAATAGGAGCAGCTAACAACATTAGAAAAAAAATTACCGAACTTTGCATTTTTCAAAATTTTACACATTTGAATAAGTATCACATTATTTTCCCCCTTGGTATTGACTAAGTATGCTTGTTTGAGATTTTGCCTCCACGTGTTGTGACACTAAAAGTCTAAATTCCTAACATGTTTCTGAAGATTTCTTCATATTAGCCATGAGGGTGCCACCCTCCTGCATATCTTCATTCGCTTGCAAGACTTAAGTTGTCTTTGTCCTCTTCCCCTGATGCAAGTTATTCTTTTCACACAATCCCAACTATTTACTCCTTCAAAAGAAATATATATATATATATATATATATATATATATGTATCGGAGTTATTTTTACACAATAAATCAGTTTTCAACTACAGAGAATACATCTATCACAAGGCATTTAACAAAAGAAACAGTATTTGAAGTCCAGATATTAACACAGAGTCCACAACTCACGTTTTTAAGTCCAGGGATGACAAGTCTTCAATGGAGGCAAGTTTTGTCTCTGAAGATTCTGCAAAGATATCATGGTTTCTCTTGAGCTATGAGAATATTACTATCATATATGCACATTAAAATTTAGAGCCTATTTGAGAAGCCAAGAGTCTATCAACCTTTCATAAGCTTGAGTTAAGAGTAGTACCTAGGTTTGAAGGTCATTACCAAGTGAGTTGATATATGTAAAGCATATTTGTTTCTTTTACTACTCGACCCAAGCAATATACCAAGCAACCGTATTAAAAATACTTCTGTTTCAAAAGACTAAGTCATTGTTGATTTTGAAAGTTTTAAAAAGCTTCAAATAAAATTGTGTTCTATTAGACACAAGGAGGAACCTTAGGAGTTCAGCCAGAAAAATAGCATTCAAAGAGGTAAAGTTGGGCCAGGCAAGAAAGCAAAAGTGCATCTCCAATAGTAAGTTAATGAAAATGATTAAACATTATCATATGTTATCTAGGAGGCTACTAGCAATTAACAGAGAAAAAGCTCTTGAAATTCATTATGCCAAAGAGAAAAAAAAAACAGATGGATTCCGTACTGCAAGTCTTAATTGGTAGCATTAGTGAACCAAATGAAATAAATAAATAAACTAAAGAACAATCAACTGACATCCGAGTAAACTAGCTATACATACTGGAAAAAGAGAGAAAACTGAAAAAGAAAGAAACTCCAATCACTTGTGACATAGCCATTAGAAAAAGAGAGAAAACAGAGCATAGCAATTTCACTCTCATGTCATGGAATTTGGCATAAGATGCCAGAGCTGCAGCTTCATTGTGAGTTCACGTTTTGTAAAGGGAATGATGAATAAATGTGTTCGAAAATCATGACGAACATGCAAGTTATAGCCAAAAAGTTGGCAAAAAAACCTTCTGTTGTCTCTGGTTTGTATCTAGCTGTTCGGTACTTCTGCAGTTCAGGAAACAGATATTAAAATGAGTGGGTAGTCCAATTGGTGCAGGTTTTAGTAAAAGGCCATTGTTATAGCATAATACATACCTGTAGGTGGCTTTTTACATGATAGATGGTCAACCCTTCCACTTTCATTAGTTTCAAGACACCCTTGGGGGTAGCTCCTGTATCAAAATATAATGATTGATGTCAACAGCATGCCAATGATTTTACACCAGGTCACTTTGAAGCAGTGAAGCAAGAAAAGAAAAACTACTTTCACTGCCACCAAGCTTGTTGACTGCTTCAACAAAGGACTCATGAAGTTCTGGTGTCCAACGCATCCGCTGCTTTGCTGGAGCAGCATTTGCAGATGATGATTGACCAGCACCAGTGCAAATTTCTGCAGGTGTACCTGGGAGCTGTTGGGATATATGAGGCTGCTGCGTGGAGATATCTGTTGACTGTAGAGAAATCTGATATGATGCCTACGGTAATAGAAGACAAAAGTCACATACTTTCCACTGTCTTTTGAACTGAGAAAAGTAAAAATGCATGCTAAAACTCATTTTCAGAGGAATAACCTCAACCTTTGGTCCTGGATCTGAAACACTTGGATCAGCAAAAAGCCCATTCCAATCAGTGGCCAAATCATCATTATCACTAATAAGCTGATCAGCCCAATCTTGCCAATCGCTTGATTTACTGAGTTCCTCTGAAGGAATTGCAATGCCACCCCTATTACTACCATCTAGTTGATTGTTCTGGATTATCGTTGTCATTGGAAAATCAAGAAAATCAGGCAATGGATCTGTACACCAGGAATTATTATTTTCTTTGTTAAAATGGCTTGATGCAGTGGATTGAAGAACTCGAGAATCAACAGATTGAGGTAACGTAACTGATTTTCCACTATTTGTTGATTGAGAGATAAAAGGAGATTGTCTTGGATGCTTTTCTTGTTGTTGGCCAGACGAAAAATGAAGATCGGTAGAGTATCCTGAAGATGCGGAAAATATATGTCCAACAACCCCACTGTTGGAAGAAAATGATGAAACAACAGCTGAAGGGCGACGTGTGAGATCCCTCTCTAAGGGAATGTGTTGTGAATCAGAAGTTTTTGGATATATATCTTCCAGAGGAGGTGGAAGAACAGGAAACGAAGAAGATAGAGCCTCCGAGGTACCAAAGTTACTAATTTGACTTGCACCAGATCTTTGAATGGCTAAAGCTGGTTTGGCTTCCATGGTCGGTTTGCACGTAAATAATAGCTACTTCAATGTAAGGTATTAGAAACCACTCAGCTTCTTCAGTCACCTATTCAACATAAGCCACAAGAGCACACATCAAACTTATGTCTCAAAGAGGTAAAATGACATAAATAGTAAGGTACAATGACATATATATACTATTTACTAAAAGAAAATTCAGAGAAAATTGTGAATCAGCTAAAACATTAGAATATTTCCAGCACTGTGACTAAGAGATCTTCCTCTGTGCAGGCCAGCCAAGCAAAGGGATGCATATAAAATATGTGGTACTAATATAGAGCTTGGAGTTTCCTGCCTCATGAGGTTGGATAAAATCCTACCAACAAGAACATAAAACCTAACTTTCTATTGTCAAATAAGCTCTCCAAAGAAGGGACGGCAGGCACAGTAGTAACCTGGATGGTATGGACAAAACTGTTAAACTATAGGTCAATAACTCCATTCAACCAAAGGAACAAGGTCCTAGACCATGGAAAGTTGGAAAACATTCAAATTTGCAATGTCAAATAGTTTCTTATTCAAGTATCACTGTTTCATCTGATTCTGTTCTGCTCTAAAATCATTTTCAATTCCATATCCTCGCCAAGTGAAAGTACTGACAATTAGCTATAAAGTGAAAAATAGTTTCTTATTCAAGTATCACTGTCTCATCTGATTCTGTTCTGCTCTAAAATCATTTTCAGTTCCACATCCTCGCCAAGTGAAAGCAGTGACAATTATCTATGAAGTGCATTGCCCTTAATTCTTAATGTACTTTTGGCTCCTTAACAGTTAAACTAGATTTTTATAATGGAAATCCGTCCACTAATCTTGACCAGGAAAACCTGAACCATACACAACCAGCTAAGCTCTAAGAACAAGCTAGCCATCTGCTAGAAGGCCTGCTCGCCAACAGACCAATATTCATCATAATCCTTATATATCATCTAATCTAATACTCATCAAAAAAGAAAGTTGAATGCGGAACGGAACCATACCAAAGATAACAATAACAATATCTATCTAAATAATAAATAAATAAAATAAGTTCATTTGCATTTTGCACTACAAGCTATACATAAAGTACTATCTGTTTTATAACATGCTGTTATAGTACTAATATGCTAACAACCTACGAGTGCTGTGCATTGGCACCTGATAGTAACCAGCATCGATACCACACCACGACCATCAATCATTTTTTTACCATAACCGGTGTTTGCCTTGTTGAGCTCAAATCCCGTGAACCCAAAAACATGACATAAAGTTAACACCAATCCCAGAAAACCCAGTATTCGAGGCAGTAAATCAGCATATAAATTCTTAAAAATGAATAAGAAGAAAATCCTATATTCAAACCATGTAGAACAGCCCATGAAGACCACTTGCACACAACCAAAAATCAGAAATTCACATAACTCCTGAACTTGCATCTAAATAAGATCCAAAATAAACTCAAAGTTGACATGGGTCGTAAATTGAGATTCTATCAAAGATACAGATTGAGCGAATTCAACGAAACATAAAACCGCAAATTTTGCGTAATGGCAAACAAGCACCGGAAATTCTTACCTAAAAATCACAAGAGCAACGGGGGGATTGAGAACGGACGAGAGCTCCATCTCCAATTATTGAGCACAATAAAAAATCTAATCCAGAATCCCGTGATTGCTGAGCATAACGTATACGATACATGTACGTATACGTAGACTTGCGTGCCGCGTATACAAGTAGGTAGGACTGACACGCGCGGACTGTTTGCGGGAGGTTCCTTCGCCGGCGATTGGCCAAACAGAATCCTACGATGACGAAAGCCGCCTTTCTTTGCTGTCTTCTATTTGAGTTTGGCCTCTTCCAATTATTTTATACCCCCGCATATATCTATCCCACGCGCGTCCTCTGGAGCGTGTCCTGTCCTCTTTTTCCGTACACTTGGTACAAAGTTTTATATACTATTTAAAACTAATTTTCCTCTTTAATTAATTCTAATAAAATATCAATCTTCAAATATTGAATTTATTTCTTGGAATAAATATATAACATACCTCATTTTTAAATTAAAATTTAGGATAAATTATAACAATCCTCCTATATTTATCATAATTATAAATACACCCTCATTATTTAAAAAATTACAAAATACCCCCTACAATTTACTACTGTCTAACAAATTCTCACAAAATGAGCTCACGAGAAAATATTTGATAGACAATCATTAATTTAGAGAGTATTTATAATTTTTTAAACAATAAGAGTATTTATAATTACAGCAAATTTCAGAAGAGTCTGTTGTAATTCACCCTTAAAATTATCATATTTTACGATTTAGTCCCCAATCTGCTTTAATATTTATTAACTTTCGCCATAGAATTTTTCAAACGCATTTAGAATCAACTATTCATAAATAAAAAATTTTTTACATTTTTTATTACTCGATTTATTAATTATAGTAAAATAAATGAAGACAGAAATATATATATATATAAATTGAACAAAAAAAATACTAATATTATTCACTTTTAATTATATTTAAAATTAATTCAACACTGAACTACTGATTGTGTGGAAAATACGGCTTATTCTATCTCACGTCTCATTTTTTAATCACGTCAGTAGTAAATTTTAGGTATTTTAAAATTAATTTTTAATTTTGAGTTTTATTTTTTATAAATAAAAAATAAATAGTGAACTTGTAAATTTATGTAATTTTTTTTATAATATTAATATTTTTTATTCAGATTTATCAAAATAAAATTATGTGTAAATAGTGAATTTTTTTAGGAATATAAATATAATTAAACTAATAAAAGTAAAAGGAAAGTGAACTCAAAGCACTATAATGTATGTGTGGGTTGCACGGTCTTAAATAATGGATTCTGATTGGGCGGTGAGGGTACGTGGCAAGATGCGTGGTGGCAGATGATGATTTGCAATTTCAATTGGTTTGTTATTATTATAATAATAATAATAGTACACAAGACGTTGTTCTTTGAGTGGGGGTAAAGGGCAAGTGTGAAGCCATTGGCTGTGGTTCAATGGACCCGTATTTATTGGTTGTATTTGATTTGATTCCCGTGGGTCTGGGACACAAACAAGTGAAAGTGGTCCGTTTATAACTTTTGGAATTTCTGGTTGTATAAAATTTTTGTTGGAATCTTAGTCCAATTAAATTAATTATAAAATAAATTTATTATTTATTATGTTATTAATTATTATTTTTAATTATACATTAATTATATAACAAGTATATTATATTTGCTACATGACTATTTCAAATTCGATCGAGTTGGATTTGAATTAGGATTAAATTTCTCATCATTTAAATTGCAACTATTAATGCAGAAATTAATTTTCCATTTTTTGGTCTTATTATTTATGTGGTTTCTCCAATTTTAGTGAATAAATTAGAAAATAAAATTCTTATGCCAAATGATGTATTTTATATTTTGTTTTTAATATATTTTATTTTGAGTCGAATTTTTCTCACTATCCCACAAAACTATGATTTTATTACTACTACTACTACAAATCCAGGCCCTAGATTTCACCAGTTCTTTTTTTTTTTTTTAAATTCAACGATCAAAATTGATTGACCAACTTCCACTGAACTTGAACTCATGGCATATCTTTTACAAGAACAGGTTGACACCACTGGGCTCTTGGTCGCCCCTCACCCTTTTTTCGAGTTGTTAGGTAACAAGATGTCGACGTGTGATTGGATAAGTTTATAAGCTTTTCAAAATATTTTATAATATGTTTGAGAATTTATAAAATTCTCTAAACTATTTGGTACTTTTTTTTAGAGAATGAGTTCGTAAGTTCAAAAAAATAAACTGTCATAAGCCTGTAAAGTCTTTTAGCAAGAGAAGGAGTTTCGGACTTATTTTAATTAAACTCCTTCAAATCAATAACAGATCTATCGTCATCACAAACAACGTCATCTTATTTCATTCAAATATTTTAAAATAAGATTCGACATCTTATAATACATATGAGCTTATAAGATCTTTTAAATACATCGAGTCAAAATATCTCAACACAAGTTGCAGAATGGAGTCATTGCACAATTTCAGGGCATGCCCTGTGCCTGTGAGATCACAATCCCTGGCGCAGAACATATCACAAAAAGGTGGATACAGTTTTGCCAGGGAAACTCACAAGCAACACTTTATGTGAAGGATATTAGGTTACGTATGCTCATCTTGCAGGAGGCCTGAGCAGCTTCAGGATATGTAGTACAAGGAATTTGGGAGCTTGAATGTTCTCTTGGCGCCCGGGGTCCCGTCGAAGCTGCTCCATTGGTCACCGACGATGCCCCATATACGGTACCCCTCGTTAACCAACCTCTTCCTTGCTTCGGCCTTGTAGTTCTTCACGTGTTTGTTTTCGTCTTCAAGATCCCTGAATGGAGCAAACGTATGATATAATCGGATGAAATAGTTCTACATATGTGAAAATCCTTTAATTATTACATCCAAACAATTTGTAAGAGAAGATAAATGTCAAAAACGACGATGAATCTTATAATATATCGATGTCATATGCTAACATATACGCTTACCTTAGTACAAGACCGGACCAGCCGTGGTACCCCTCCTTGATTAGGTTGTCAACGGTGGCATCTCTCAGAGACTCCCTCCGTGTCGAGATAAAAAAGACCTTAAAGCCCTTTTTCTTGATCTCATGGAACAGCCGGAGCGTATGTTCAAGAGCTGGTGCTTTGCTCTTCTCCATCCATCCTTCTAGGGATGTAAGGTTCAGCTTGTTTCCTCTACAATAATACAAATCTACGTTGTTGTGAAAAACATTACACTAACATCCGGCTAGAATATTGCCGCAAATTGCTTTCGGACTTGCAAATGCTTTCGTTTATACACTATTTGACCAACACTCTATGATTCTTGGGTGTTTATGTAACTCATACTTAGTTTTGAATAATGTTTTGATCTCGACTAATAATCAATGCACAACCATATTTAGTTAGTTTTCGTCAAGAGTTTTTTACTGTTAAGCCATGATAATTAGATATTTCTTTTAAGGGTTAATTACACTTAAATTACAAAATAATTTTTGAAATTACACTTACATCTCCGAATATTGTTCGTTTACAATTTTTGACTGGAGCATGAATGTAATTTTAAATTTTCAGACCAATCTAAGACACAGTCAACTGTTGTACTCTAACAGCTAATTATTACCAAATTCGACCATGTTAAGATGTAAGAAGTAGGTAGCTTAATAAATAAACTCACCCGAAGCCATGTTTCTTGAAGTAAGGAAGGGTGGAAATCAAGGTGTCATCCACATCAAAGATCCATGCATCTTTCCCATCCCCTTTGAGGGCGCAGCAGCAGGTGGTGAGATAGAGCTGACACTCCTCGACAGCCCTCTGACAATCAGATTTGTACTGGGTAGAAGTCATGTACTTGGCAATGTAGTCAGTGCACTCTTGGGGGACAACCTCAAACCCCCGTACGTTGTTGAGCTCCACATTAAACCTCCAGCTCTCGCAGTAGTTCTTCAAGCTCCTACCTGCAGAAACTGCGCCTTCTGATCTCTTCCTTAACTGGTTCAGAATGTTCCAGTCGGCTGATGAGGATGCTGGGCAGATCATCATGATCGTCACTGCAAAACCACAGAGGAACAACAGCCAGTTTCTTGCCATTTCCGGCACTACTGTTGAGGAATTTGGAGGGGACTGAGTGGGGATTTAATTGATTGATTGTCACATGGGGGAATGGTGATGTGGGGTGTGGTTGTCACGTCCTATCTTGAAAATGGTTTAGGTGGGAATTATTGGAATTTATGCTAATGATTTGATTCTAGACTGTAATTATCCTATGATTTATAATTCATAATACACACCGATATTGTATCAGTTCATCATAAAAAAATATATAAAAATTTTAAAATTACTAATAAATTAGACTAATTATTAAACACTCACTAAAATCAAGAAGTTTTGATAATTTCCTAGACAATAATAAATATTTATAATTATTTCAAAACTAATAGGTTTGGTTAGCCAATTTATTGGCATAGGGGTGAGAACCTGGAATAATTAAATATTTCAGAAAAAAATTGTGTGTGGGCAATAACAATCATGTGTATAGTATACTACAAGAAATAATAATAAAATTAATTAATAATTTATTGACATATTATGTATCTGTTGACATTCCATAACATATATAAAAATTAAATGGAAATGGGTACAACTGGATTACATTAGGTATAGTTTTTTTCTTTAATAATTAATTAACAAAAAAATAAGGGTGATGATGAAATATTAGCATTTTTTTTCCACGCCACTAATTCCAAGACATCATCATACCATGCCTCCACTACACACAAAAGTAATATATATATATATATATATATATTAGTAATTTGTGGCTCACTCCATGTGTGTGTAATTTTTATAAATATTATTTAAAATAAAATATTTATTATTTTAATAAAATATATACAAAAATAATAGTTAATATTAAATTTATAAAAAAAATTATGACAAAAAGAAGATGAAAGAAAATTTTTAAAATAAATTAACTCTCGAAAGATAATAGGGATTGAAAGTTAGATGAAAATCTTAAAAAAAATAAATTAAATAAAAGAATCATACCAAAAAAAGAAGAGACACCAAAAAGGTGTTCTCTCTTTATACATAGTTTATATATATATATATATATATAAATAAAAATATGTATATCATTGAATATTCATTTATCATTTTCAACAACTATTTATATATAGTAGAGAAGGAACAAGAAAAGAAAACAAAAGAAATTGGGCAATTAAAAATCCTGTAAATATTGGCTGCTGACAGTTTCACATCTCACTAGAGAAGAGAAGTTGCTGAAAGTTATCAGTTTTGTTGTAATTTGACAAAAATACATGCAAACACATAACAAGATAACAACTGAGGAAAGCTGTATGTATGCATGCTAGAAGCAATACCCATAAACACATTAGAGAAATGGAGATATCAAAATGTTTAAAGCCATGTATTGTGTGACTACTCTGGAAATGCCTCATACAGCACCACATAAATGTTAAGTAATATGTATTCCAAAAGATGTTCGAGGAGCCAATGGTGAGGGGTTATCGTCTGAGCAACCGTTGTCAAAGTTCCGGGAGTAGCTCTGTGCGTCATAGTTGTACCGTGTTTTGTTGCTTTGCTTGCTTAGAAGTCGTTTCCATTGCGATCTGAACCTCCAGAGCAATAGCCATGCAGCATATGATCCATGCCGACAAGTTTCAGTTGTTTCTCGCTGGACACTGTTAACAAGAGTGGCTGCGGAGCCACGGGGTAAAAATGCCTTTCCCCGTTTCAACATATGGATCTTTTTCAAGCTCATGATTTTGATATTTTCATAGGTTGAGCTTCAGGGACTATTAACTCAGTAAGGTAATATAGTGGTGGATGTCGTGGTTACCTGCTAAAAAGTGTTGATATTCCATTGGGAGGCATCTTGAAAAGCTTGCATGGTGTCTTTTTCGCATTTGCAGGAGGTGTAAGTGTTCTGATCACGAAGAATCAGTCAACTTTAGCATTGATACCTGTAGGTTCTGATGGTCCCCATCTGAAAACAAGACATAAATGTAGTGAGATAACACCAATTGGCTTGCCTTAACTCCTTCACCATTTACAGAATTTTATGTGGAAATTACTAATGTTTTCTTAATAGCATATTGGCGTCCACAAGATAGCTTTTGTAAAGAGAAGATTGAGGTGTTACCCGAACAATAAAAGAATTGCACGATAGTTAGATACTCATATCCTATGGAGAAATAGGGTCAAATGAGAGGACTTTTTATCTTCTATTTCTCCATCTTTAATCCTTATTCTTCTCTTATCTTCTTTCCTTTGTTATCCTCTCGTTTCCAATTCTTAGGTGCACAAGTAACTGACAAACAAGTCATAATCTCAAGTTACTCAACAATACGGACAAAAAGCCTACGAGGCCTTTGTTGCGGTAGTTAGCTCCAAGGTTGTGAAGTTTGGGTTAACTCCATCTAAATAAGTGTGAGCATTTGTCTACTCATAATTCTTAGTAGTTCATTGCTGAGCATTGTTTATTGGTGAGTCATGACTGCTATACTATCGTTTACTCAAAAAATAAAGGATGGAAATAACCAAATAGAACTTACTTCTACCTTAATTCAGTCACCTAACTGGCTCAATTAGTTATCATTCTCACCTGCCAAAGGTCATGTATTTGGAACATGCAGGAAACCACCTACATCCAGATGTTTAGTCACTATTACCTTTAAATGTTCCAGATCAGATTCAGAAAATAATTGAAATAAATTCTTTTAAAGAAAAAGAGTAGTGAACCAAAGGACCCTGAGAGCTATAACCACAAGTTTGTGATGAATCATTGTTCTTTTATTTTCCTTTGTTGTACAACTAGCAACAGGAAAATATATGTAATCAAATATGCTGTTAGAGTATTCATCAAGGAGCTCCCACTATCCTGTACAAGTTATTATGAGCTTGTAGAGGAGTAAAAAGAACAGGTTGAATGTGAAAAATGTAACATCATGACACCAGAGCCAAAGTGCTTTTCAGCAAATGCAGACCCAACACCTGGCTCGGCAGGCTTGCCAAACAACCCATGCAATAAGAGTTCCAGCATTATGATATCAGAAACTGTTCAATGTTTTCTTAATCGATGCTTCCAGACACAAAAAATGACGAATGAGAAGAAACAATCATACAGCAGAAAAAAGTACCACTTATTGCATGAAGTTCATAAATAATTGAAAGTTAAATGAACCCTGACAGCAGGTTTTCTTAACATGTGCCTATTTCATAAAACAGCACAACCAACCGATAACAGGATATGCTTATTTATTCAGTGCACTAGAAGGGACATCGCCGCATCAAATTGCATCACATGCTTGAAAGAAAAGATTTTGGAAAGTATCATGTAAGAGAGATATATTTACCAGAAACTACATGAAGAGAGAGTGGTCAAACATTGACCGAAGCACATTACATCATGCCTTTCATTTAAGCAACAATTCTGCACCAACTATAATTCAATGAGGCAAATGAATATAATCTAAGCAACCAAGCCAGGAAGCTTAAAGCAAATAACAAAACATGAAGATAACAGAAGTATGAGTTTTCTTCCAATAAGAACAAAAGAGAAAACTGCAGAAAGGCCCATATATATGTGTGTGTGTGTGTGTGTATATATATGCAAGTGAGATACCTTTGAAGTACATATCCAAGCTGTCTTGGCACCAGGGCTTTCACTGATGGACCAGAATAGCTGGTTTGACCTTATAGTTGAGAATTGGATTACCCTTCTTGACGATTGCATAGCCATGTTGCAGCTGCAGGCAGTACCTGTTGATCAATTGGTCACCTTTAAAATATACTACCAATGTACTTTTCCCACTCGCCAATGATTGCAGACATCAGCAATTGCAGCAACGTCGTAGATTCCTTCACAACCATTTCTCTGAATTTGGTATACAAAATTGAGTTACAAAATCATGAATAAACATAGGTTGGAGAATAAAGTTGGTGGAAATAAGTTAAAATCAACCACAATTAAGAAAAGATTTAGTATCATTTAAAGGATCAGAAAATCATACCTCTTCGCAGTTTGGATGCTTCTCTCCTCTCCCTCTTGATTTCTCTGAGTGTGACCCACTGATGAAAATGAAGACAGAGGAAAAATGAGGACACTTTAGTGTTTCCCATGGACACAGAGAACATACACCTTTCAAATAAGAAACTGCAAACTAAAAATGCATGCATGTAGCTCATAATTGGAAACTAAATGCCTGAGCTATTCCCAGAATTACAGTAATTGAATAGGAAAAGTTCATTCTACAAATGGAAATCTCACCAATTATAGCAAGGGGCCAGCATAGTCATGCAGTGCTTTCCAATGCAGCATGGGATCTGTGGATATGAAATATATAAAGGCACCAAATTCTCTCAGCCACCTCACCTAGAATTCCCAAAAATTGGAAGAATAAACATGCTTGCAAGTTAGTTAGAGATTAACAGGAAAGATGAAAAGAGATGTATAAAAAAATAAGGGACTCACACTCCCTATGCTCCATAGCACCACCAACGCAACTGCAGCGCCTGCACAAGAATTAAACATTAACAATTATGATCAATCTATAGACAACCCAAAGAGAAGGTTGCAACCACCAACCTGGTTGCCAAAAAATTTCCTCTGACCTGACCCTCTAGCTCACAGAGATAGGATCTGAACAACTGTGACCTATAATAAAAAACAGGTGCCATGGAAAGAATACACTTCATTTAGTAAAAGGCTTCCACAGCCTAGGCATCTATAAAGATTCAAGAAACAGTAAGAGTTTATATGAATTTGGTCAGAAAACATTTGACTGCTGTGAAATAAGTTGAGAATGAAAATGTACCATGAAGGAATTGCAACTGCTGCCAAGACTGGTGGTAGTGCCCACAGTTGTTTGAGTTGACTCTTAAATAACACTTCAAGATAGTCTACAACACATTTTTCCTGGTTCAATCAGGTAATCAAGATGTAGAAAACAGTTAAAGTGCAATGACGTTGATGATTGTGTAGATAACCACAAACTTCTTAGTCACCATGTATCAAGATGAAAGGCCCGCAACGATAAAAATATACCTTACAATTAACCAAGCTCTCTTTCAGGAAAAGGTGAAGAGACTTTCCCAGTGACAATTTGAAAACTTCATGGTAAATCCTTGAGAGTGTAAGGGGCTTGTATGAAACTGACATCAAATGTTCAATGAGTGGGCTCCATCTATCTGCAATACATCCTAATAACAAGAGCTCCTGCAGGCCAAAGACATAAGGTTTGAGAAAGAATCTACAAAACCAACAGTAAATGCTAGCCTGTGTTAATTGATGGAAGTTTTCAGTATAAAGAACATGCTTATTGATGTACCTCACAATAAACTACGTTCTTAACATTATTTTTACCAGAAAGGGACACCCAATTCATGAAGTTCTTTGTATAACAAATACATGCTGTTTCAATTTCACAAGTTAGCATCCTTTGTGTATCCATTGCATTGATCCAATATTCCAATTATTCATACAGGTATTGTACTTGCAATAGGATATGAGCAGAACTTGCAGTTTCTAAAGTAAAAGTATGGCTTACAATTGTTTCACACAAATCCTCACTGTCAGACAAAATATTTAGTTGTCCAAATATTTTGGTCCATTGGCCTTCAGGCGCAGTAAAAATCAAACTGGCACCAGATACCAGCCTTATAGTCCGATTGTCAAGCATATATGATAGGCTTCTTGATCTCCAGCGATTCCAAACAATTGCTTCAACTGGCAGTTCCTCTGCGCTTTAGGGCAATAGCAAAAAGAAACATTAAAACCAGATTAAAGAGAAGGATTTCCACATCTTAGGTTGGCAAGAAACTGTAGATACCTAGGTATTCAAAAGAAAATGCATGTGGCAAGTAGCAGTGGGACAAACATAAGCAGCTGTTTGCTTGAATGGTAATTTACGGCTCTAAACTAAGAAGTGTGCAGCTCAAGCTCATAACCTACCAAGGGCCTTGAAAAAGCACCCCACCTCATGAATTTGAACATGCTCTATACGCACTTCCAACTACTATTCAGATATTTTCACAGTTTAGCCTCTATTCAGATATTTTCACAGTTTAGCCTATTAGCACACTAAGGAAAGCTCGGGAAAGAAAGAGGTTGCTCCAATATATATGCAAAAATTTGATTTTGGAGGACGTAAATGTTCAAAAACAGATTTATAATTCCAATAAGGAATTACCAAAAAAATAAATAGGTCCTGCTATATCTGTATGTTTTGCTGAAAATTCCTCAGTGAAGTTTCTAAAACAGTACTTCTAGTGTTGTGGAAACAGAATACTAGACTATTTAAACACCAAGCAAAACAAATAACTAAAAAAAAATTTTCTCAGACCATATATTAGCTAGCCGAGAACATGAACAGAGCTCTCTCCTTCTAAGCACATCTTCTTTTTTGTGTGATTAATAGATACAAACAGAAAACTGAACGAAAGAGATAGTACAGACAGTAGCACAGAATCATCAAGTCCTGTGGTGTGTAAAAAGAGTATGGTTGTTCGCTTCACTTTTCTTAAGATAAAAGGGTGCATGTTTCAGAAAAATAGGAAATAACTTCAACTAACCAAAACACATACTTCAATAGTCAAGAAAGTAGAGTCACTTACATCGAACACGCCGAGTGCTCTATTAGTTCTGAGTTTGAGGTACACCCAAGCTCAGCATGCATGCTTTGTCCTATAGTTCTCCACATATTCTCCAAACCAGTCTCCACTGCTGAACAGCAAGACACAGCCAGCTGCCTTCTTCCAAGTTGCTGAACAGCGGTCACAGTAAAGTCACAGTCAACCACATTATATTGTTTCCCACTTGGAACAGCACTGGGAGATGAAATCTTGGAACCCTCCATGAAATTTCTGCTCTCACTTAAATTCAGACCTTTTGAGGGGATTCGCCGTAATTGTTCCGAGTAGACATCAACATAATCATTGTCTATCCTCTGAAGGTTGCTGAAGTCCATCTCAACGGATGCTGTCATTATAGCTTTTAGATGGGACTCCCTCAGGGGTAACGTATGAATCAGGTGCTCCAACAGAAACTCTCTCGCTCTACAAAGGGTAGTGCATGACAAGTGGGCAAGACCCTGCTTAAAACAGGTAAACCACATCTAACTGACTACAGAACAAACAAATCAAGAAATTACAAGTAATAAAGGAATTAAAAGCTCCCGACCTGAGGGAAATGAGGATTGGATGTCAATCCAATTAAAGCAGCATCAAGCTCTTTAACTGAGTCTTGATAATCACCAGAACTTGTCAAGCCCCTGGCCAACTGACATGATTGAGGATACATCAATCAAGCAAACTTTGATAACCAGCTTAATATTGGACATCCAGATAACTATTGCTCAAATTACAATCAATTTCTTTCAATTCAAATTCAAAAAGCGTCCCAACCTCGAACTCCAGACTACTCTAAAAAACCCAATACCACGAAACAGTCAGACAGAAAGATAACGGGAGCAGTCCACTTACATTCTCGAGGAAGTTCGCCCACCGAAAAGATTTCTTGATGTTGTGGGAGTCCCAGTGCGCCAGACGGCCTGTTAATTGATACCCAGAAGCCAAAATCACCATATTGACGAAATTCTGAATCAATTTCATCAAATCTTGCAGCGATATCTCAGGATACGACCAGCCCATCCTTCTGATTGTACAAGAGCAGAAACTTCACCCGACCCCGCGCCGGCTCTTCGATAAATGAAACTCAGACGAATAGCTATAATTTTCCCGCGCTGAAAGGCTCCCAGTATCCGAGCCACAATGGGAAGGCCCAGAACAAATTAATTTTATTAGGACAAAGCCCATGAACAACACTATTATAAAACCATAACCCAAAATCATTATTTATGCTCTAATAAAAGAATGAAATAAGAGCAAAATTCGTTAAAAGATATAATTCGAGAGGCTGTTTATTTCCCAATATTATATAGTTATAATTATAAATTTATCTTAGTTTTCAATGTTGATGAACATCTCCGACAACATTAACACATTAATTTTCACAAGCAACCGGCTTAATTAATAGTTAAAAATTATTTAGTTGTTAGAATAATCAAAACATGTTATTTAAAATTGGATTTCAAATCATCTTTTTCTCTCTCTTCTAAGTTAGGCATATAACTAAAGTCCTCTTTGTCGTTAAAAATTACCAAATAGGTTAGGGTAAATTACACTTTATCCCCTAAATTAATCTTAATATACATTTGTCCCTCTAAATTAACAAATATAATACCCATTAATTGGACAAAAATGCCTCTCATACATTAAATAATTATATTATTCTCAATTTTATTCTATTTTGCACTTAACATCATCTTGGGAGAGAAGGCCCTTTCCTTCTCCTATGCCTGTTCCCCTAACGTTTTTGGACTACAAATTATTTTCTAATTAACTTATTTTAATAAGTGAAGAATTTAAATTACAAAATGAAGTTCAAAAAATTAAAAAAAAAATAATTAATTTCACAACTAAATTAATTTAAATCTATATATTTCTATATATTTATGATATAATTTTTATGCAATTATAAAATAATAATAAAATTTATTTATTTATTCCAAAAAGACAGTATTCAGTCGATCCTAATTTACCGAAACAAATAACAAGAATGAGTGGATCCTTGAAAAGGAAATAACTGAGACGGGTGTATCGGTAAACAGAATAGTGCGCACCAATATCAAAATCAGTTTCATACTCTCACAAAGTAATTGTTAATTGACCACATATCGTATGAAACTGATGTTTATACATGTGATCAATATTTGATATTTTCCATGCACTAAACTATCGTAAGCAACCTCGCCTATTATATTAGAATACAACATAACACCATATTCATGCTCATTTTGTAAAGCCCCAAAGAGCATCATTAGTTCATGCAACTTCCACTAGATTTTGGCCTTTTGCCATTACCACAAGACAGTAATAATTTACCAACATCCCCGTAGACAACAAACTATCCAACACTCAACGGGCACTTGGAAGTGATAAAACAAGGGGAATCACATCTTTCTTCTGGTGTACAGAGGCATCAACTTATGAAACAAAGGCCACCAGATCTTCAACCTAATCCCCACGTAATCTGCCAGGGTAATTTTTTTACAAAATTTACATAACATAGCCACTTGACTGCCAAACACAATCAGGATGGAAATACGATATGCTAATTAAGTCCAAAAAAATGTTGCAATCAGTTTAAAGATCATCCAATATGATATCAAACTTACCATCCTAGATATGCAATACTTAAATGAATCCACCTTTAGCTCTTACAAAAATACCATGGAAAAATGACATCTTTCATCTTACTGAAAAAGAACAGTTTAAAGGGTCCGAATGAAGAAAAAAGCACAAAAATCTAGACGATGGCATTGGCAGCACTGGCAATCCTGGGCCATAAGTCAGCACACTCCTTTCCAATTGGGCCAGTGATAGCAGATCCTTCAAACACCAAAACAGCACAGGTATAAGATGACATTCAATTCTAAACAAATTTGCCCAAGAAGTTTCCCGTAATGCAAGTACGGAGGATAATTGATACCTTTCATTTCACCCTTTGGATTCACAATGACCCCAGCATTATCTGCATTTCAGAAAACACGAATAAAGAAACTTTCCGAGTGAACATCACTATTTCAAATAATTCAAACAGCACTCTTAGATGGCAAGAAGCATATTTCAGACCATCCTCAAAAGGGGCAACAAAAAACACAATTGCATAGGAAAAGAAAAGCAAAGCATAAATTAGACAAGAAGAGTTGCAGTAAACCCAATTATTCAGGAGTTAAATTATCCTAACAGCCAATTTGCATGTTACTTATACAAACAAAAGCACCGCAGCTTTAACCCTAGAGAAACAAATATCTCCATTGAACAATAAAACATTTATATGACTCAAATTCTACCAAATGCTAATTCAAAAACAATAAGTGGCAACATGTAGATTAGAATTAATGCTCCGGCTCATGAATTTACAAAAATAGGAAAATTCAACGAACAAGATAATATGCAGAGAATAAAACACTATTATATAACAACTGAATTAAAGAAATATTGCATCATAAAAGATTGAAATAGATAAGCATAACAACAATCAAATCTAAGAATGCCCGAGTCAACACAACTCAAAGAAAACATCCAGCAAAATAACTCATACTACAACATCGGTATACATTGAGATGAACAAAACACACAAAGACCAGCAATGCAAGTCAGTTCCAGTGTAAAATGATGTTACCTTCGAAGTACATGTAGACTCCGTCCTTTCTGCGCCACGGCTTGCGCTGGCGGACGATGACGGCAGGCATGACCTTCTTACGCAAATCGGGCTTACCCTTCTTGACGGTGGCCATGACCATGTCACCGACACAAGCGGAGGGAAGCCTGTTAAGTCGGCCCTTGATCCCCTTCACCGATATGATGTAGAGGTTCTTCGCGCCCGTGTTGTCGGCGCAATTCACGGTCGCCGCAACAGGCAGACCCAGCGACATCCTGAACTTGTTCCCCGCCGTTCCACCGCGTCCTGCGCGCAAACAGAATCATGGTAAAAACTATATATATATATTTGAACAAGAGAAGGAAAATTCAGCTTAGCAAGAGGAAAGAATGGACTATGTTAGGATCACTGATCCATCGTACCTCGCTTCGACATTTTGGCTGGATTTTCTCCTCCGCTCTGCTTCTCTCCCCCTGATCGAAGTGAAGGGTGAGGAGGCGCTAGGGTTTTATTTGTGCCGTTAAAAGTGAATGTTGAAGTGGGCTAGGGTTTTTACACAAAACATATATTCTATGGGCCTTGGGGATATAGGCCCAATTATCTTTGCTTAGTATTTCAGAATATAAATAGAGAGGAAATGATATATGAAGTTTTTACAGGTGTTCATTTTGATTAACCAATCCAATCAAATGTTTGGTTAATTCAAATTTTGGTTCGTCGAAATTTGGTTGGGTAAAAATTAAATTTATTTTAATTTAATTTAATGTTGTATTGAGATAATTGAATTTTTAAAAATAATAAGTTTAAAATTGAATAAATTCTACTTAAATTGAACAAATTATGAATGAAATTTAAATTTGTAGTATTAATTAAATTTAAAACTGAATGAAATTAGTAATTTTCAAATTAATTTAAGTATATATAAAATTAAATTTATTATATTTACATATATAATATAATTGTATATATAACATTATAATATAATATATCTATTTATTTACTGTTTAAAAGAAGTTTGGTACTTAGTCTGTTTCGATAAATCGAGCAAAAAATCGAAACCAGCTGAATTATTGAATTTGAAAAACAATAACTGAATATCAATTGAAATTTTGATTCGATTTGTAAATTGAATAGTACACACCTCGAGTCTCACAGTGTTACTGAATAGTGCACACTCCTATCCAAGTAAAACAAATTCACCCGAAACCTTACACTCTGTTTGTTTAGTATAATAGTTGTTTTTGCATTCATATAATAAGTAATTTTATTTAATTTAAAATATTATAAATCAAAATAAGATATATAAACCAACATATCATATTTTAAGCAAAAGAAATAAATAAAATAAAACTAATTTATAAATATTATTGACATAAAAAAAAAACTGGTGTAAGTGAAATTTTCATATTAATATATATAGATGGTATAAATTATATAGATGAGAAGAAGCATTTGAGTAAGAGTGGTCGAAAATACATAAAGACATTTTTGATAATTTAAAGTAATTTAAAAAATTAGTGTGACGATATAAATTACCATCATTTGTGAGTGAAAATGAATTTGTTTTTTTTATATAGTATAAATTATACATAAAACAAATAATAAAAGGGGTAAATCGATAAATTTTAAAAAACTAAAATAATCCCTTCTAACTTTATTTATCTTGTTAGAAATAAGACTATTTTATATTTATTTTTTTTATTAATTATACCAAAGAAAAATGTCATACTTAATCTAGTAAAGTAAATTCCATTCGCACTCCCTCCTGCAAGAAAAAATTGAGGTATGTAGTTGCAAGAATTTCAACAAAGCCCTTATTGTAACAAAAGATTATCAATGTAATTAGAGGCTAACCCTATGACTTCGAAATATTAACTATACATTAAATAAAGAATTTGAAATGTGTTTATGATAATCAAATGTGTGAATGATTAGGTGTGTATACAGTCAATAAGAATTTAACGGTACATCAAAATCTGGACAAATAATTGAAAAATAAATTTCAAACTACTCCATTTAAAAATAAAATAAAATTCATCAATATTCGACAAAATATAATTAAAATATTTAAAATTATCCAAACAAATTAAAAAATTTGAAAATCCAAATGCAACCTAAAAAAAATACTAGCATAGTCATGTATAAAAGGACTTTAACATCCCCAGAAGTAGGGATCCAGCCGAGCAACAGTTCCTTAAAACAAAATGAGTGTTGATTACAAATAATAGCTAGGATCAGATGTTATCAGTTCTCTAAACATTGTTTGCCATCCATGGCTCATATAATACACAACATACAACACGAAAGTACAATTAAAAGCCTGAACGATGACTACTTTGGCCTGACCAAACTGGAAAATATTAGAGCTTGTCCTTAAAAGCTACACCGCAAAAAAAAATAGCTAGGATCAGATGTTATCAGTTCTCTAAACATTGTTTGCCATCCATGGCTCATATAATACACAACATACAACACGAAAGTACAATTAAAAGCCTGAACGATGACTACTTTGGCCTGACCAAACTGGAAAATATTAGAGCTTGTCCTTAAAAGCTACACCGCCGCTTATGTCATTGTTCGCTGATTTGCATTTGCCGACAGGGGAAAATAGAGAAAATCAGCAGCAGCATGCTCATCTCCTAGCTCTAGATCCTGAAGCACAGAAACCGGCTGGTCAGGAGCACTGATGGTTTCTAAAATAAAGATTGACATGCTATGTAATTGTACTTACTGGAACGCTTTATGTTGCGGCAGTATTTGCTGCCACATTGACAACGAAACGCCTTAATCGGGTGTTCATGGTCATCAAAGTCGATGCCATAATCCTGCAAGCAATAAACTTCTCAGCCAAAAAGATGAATTCCTGACTAGCGCTTCATGTGGACGCACAACAATTATATTGTGGTCACCTTGTGAATGTGGCAGCATCAAGAAAACAAACAACCGTAAGCAAATCTTGAACAGCTTCAAGGGACGATTAAGAAGGTTTAAGCAACACCACCCCCACCCCCCCACACAGACACATAGACACACACAACTTGTTTTTCTGCAAGCACAGTAGCACACAATAAAACACTTCATTATTTTCGGATTAAATTACATTGTGCTCCCCTAAAATTTGATACAATTGTAAATACCATTCATTGTTTGAGAAATTACCAATATCCAATGAAACTAACATCCATCCGACAATGGACCCATTCCATTGGGGTTACAAAAGGATTTTGTATTGAACTGCCAAAATTACCTTTTAAACCCTAATGTATTTAAAATATTTAAATGATCTCTTTAAAAATATACGAGGTATCAACATAGAGGAGCAAATGGGACACTGCACACCATCGGACTTTCTAACATTTTTTTTCAAAAATTGAACAAATGAAAATTCTTCAAGGGTAAGGTTGACATTTCCATTTTATCTTCCAAGGGTTACATAATTATGTCAAATCAAAGTATCCATAATTTCTCAAACAAGGAGGAAGTATTTGTAATTGTGTCAAATCTCATGAATGTCGATGTAACTAACCCTATATTTTCATATTTGGATAAAACTTACAATTAATTGTTGATTCCATTATATATTTATTAATCTTTAACCAAAGTCATACACTGTCAGAAGGATGTGGTTCAGTTCCCAATCAATTATTTGACTATCAATTGTTTGAAATAGTATCCTAGTATATAACATAGTACTTGCACTTACTATAGTGTCTTATACTTGGTAAAAAATAACAGTACTAATTAATATAACCTTTTTTTTTTTGTTGTTGTTGATAAGTTGCTAAGCAATATAACTTCTTTATCGTCATGTATCAGAACTATTCGATGTTTAGGCGGCTTTTGGTAAAACTATTACTCCTCAGGAACAATCATCAATGTGTTTGTAATTCCCAGATCTCTTCAATAACAAATGACACTTTAAGCAAATCTATACTAAAGCATAGCACTGAACTTAATCCAAAACTTACCCAAGTGAGTTCTTCCATGGCTTTCACTTTTCTTGTAGTGAAGAAGGCGAGCTGAGAAGCAAGATCCAATGAGACTTGTGCAGAAACTTGAACCCAACCAACTCAGAAAATAAAACAAGGTGTAGCGTGTGCTAAAAGTGGGGTAAATTACATTTTGGTCCCATAAGTGGACGTGTTTCCAATTTTGGTCCCATACTCTGGTCAATTTGCACATTGAGTCCCATATGTGGCTTCTTTTTTCCAATTTGAGGACCAACGAGGGCTTTCCGTCAATTTCATAATGGCAACTGCTATCTACGTCAGTGGCTGTTAAGTGTGGAGGGAAAATGTAGACATTTGGAGGGAAAAAGCAACTTGATGGGAAAAGCTATTACACCTTCTTCCTACTATTTAAGGTGGATTTCTTCATTTCTCTCTTGCATTTAGCAGGAAAAATGTCACAAAATATGGCTGCTAGTAGAGAAGTTTTGTCACTGTGGAAGGGCGATTCTGAGAACCTCATGGACCGACAAAAATCGACGGGTCTTCCCAAACAAAAAAATCACACCCGCTTCTTTTTTTCGTACAGTCAAAAAATCTCCTACCTGGGTTGTCGTCGGTCCATGAGGTTCTCAAAATCGCAAGCCTTCCACAGTGACAAAAAACTTCTCCACTAGCAGCCATATTTTGTGACATTTTTCCTACTAAATGCAAGAGAGAAATGAAGAAATCCACTTTAAATAGTAGGAAGAAGGTGTAATAGCTTTTCCCACTAAGTTGCTGTGTTTTCCCTCCAAATGTATACATTTTCCCTCCACACTTAACAACCACTGACGGAGATAGCAAATGCCGTTGTGAAATTGACAGAAAGCCACATATGAGACTCAATGTGTGAATTAGCCAGAGTATGGGACAAAAATTGGAAAGAGGTCCACTTATGGGACCAAAAATTTAATTTACCCCTAAGAGTGCATGTAATTTCATACATGATAATAGTGGTGATCAGGAGTCTCGACTTCCACTGGTATCTCTACTAAGTTTGAGTCATAGCACCTAACAAGGTTTGCAGACAGAGGAAAAAGAATATTACGAAATCGTGCAATTGAAGTTATTACAAGAGTTTGAAACTGCAAAGTTAATTTTCCTGCACTGGTTGAGGAGTAAGATGGTCAATAATCATTGTAGAAGGTAGCTTAGTGATTGAGCAAATGCAAGATTATCAACAACAAAATACGCACACCAGATACAAAGATATGGATGATCCAACTATCAATTTCAAGAAAAAACAACAAAAACTCAGCAAAATGCATAATTCGCATTACAGATATACTTACCTGTGATTAATAAACCTTGCTACATTCCCATAATATGTAGCATCTAAACAAAGAGCTTCCTCATCTTTCAGCACTCCTTCCGCACACCAATCGGCATCAAGCAGCACAGGATATGAATGTTTCTCCCCCTTAGGACTCCGCAATACACGTTCAAATAGCTCCGCGTTGGTTAAAACTTCTCCAACATACTCACAAACAAACGCACCTTTTGGGAGGTCCTCCAGAGTACGTAAACCCCAACCTTTTCCTTCAGGAGTCATATAGACCTAATGGCACATGATAAGGAAAAGAAAGAGCAAATATTACTAAGTCACTTACTCCATGAAATATGCGCAACAGGTTGGGGGTAAAGAGCTAAAGATCTCAACTAATTCTACCTGTAAATTGCGACTTATTCCTCTCTGTACCACTCGATTGCCACACTGTTTATTACAGCCACATTTCCACCAACATTCTTTTATGAACTTCCTTACTAAATGCCCTTTGCAAGGTTCAATGATATCCTCGCATTTTGATCTTTCCAAAGGACATTCCTTACAGAAAAACTGACAATGTTTCTTTGGATCACGATTCATGGAAATACACTCTTTAAGAAGTTCCTCCCTAACAAGGCCATCTGTGGTGTATGCAAACTCACCTCCAGTTTCATTCGCACATGCACAAGGCGTGGATAACAATAGGCAATCACCAGAACAATTGGCACAGCAATTGTTATCTCCAATACGAGCCAGAGAGAAATTCACATATGCATTTTGGAATGCTACATTTTTTGGTATGTAGTAGAAAGATGGAGGACGCTCATCATTCACTTCATTCACCAGTGTAATTACAACTTTTTCTTGCCCCTTGGCAATGTCAACAACATCATGGAGCGTCCTGATAATTTCAGGAGCCACCTGGGGCTGATGAACAACCTCCAAGCTCAGTCCGTTCCCTTCTTCAGCATAATTCTCTTTGCTTTCTCTATTTGTCAATATTTCATTTCCACCATCTATCTTGTTCAGATGTGGCCCATCATTTACACCGTCGCTAGGTGGAGGAATTACTGGTGTTTTGGGCTGAGGTACCTCAGCACCTGACTGTGAGTCAACCAAACCGTTCAAAGAACTAAAGTGCAAGCCAGCAGCACCTAGGGTATCTGCTGCAGAAGATTTACTCACTGAATCAATGGTTGGAATCACATCCATGGTTTCTGTCAACTGACTATTGGAACCGGTTCCTAACTTCAGAAAGCATTGGCACATTTCTGTCATAAGTGTCATCACTGAAACATTCAGGTCCAAAGTTTTAGGTGATCTGAGAAATTTATCCTCAACCGATTTTAGAACAGCCTCAAGACTAGGCGTACGGAAATCAGGCCTTCCAGGACCCAAGTTGTAACTCAAAGAGATTTTCACCTCCCCAGAAGGCGAGGAAGCAATCTCTAGGTTGGAAGAGCATTCAACTGATATCACTGCCAGCTCACCATTATTTCTTGGTTTATTTAGTGTAGCAGTGCCATGAGGTGTTTCTTTTTCAGTCACAGATTGCAATGCCGATGGGGGTTCAGGATTATAATTTTCTGTAAGCATACCATGCCCACTCAACGCGTCTCCTCCATTTGATACATCTGTGAATCTTGAACTATGAGTCTGAGAATGAATATTGTAACTTGTAGAAGAAATGTGTCGTTATTATGCTTGATGGCAATAACTTTTACAATTATAACTGGACATCTCAAGAAAGACCAAAATCTAGGACCTCCATCGCATGAATGAGATTCACCAATAACCACATCAATCATTTGACTAGTAAATCAAAATTAAAATATGCAACTAGTAAATCTTATCAGCATGTTTTCCGTAACTATTCCCACTCACTATACATTGATCAGAAATAAATATTCATTCATTGAAATTCACAAATAAACTTTTCAATTCATTGAGACTTCAGGCATAAAAGAAAAACCAGGAACTTCTTAGGATAAAAGACAAGATCTCCATGACCCAAGTCTTGACTAAGAGGGATCAACTACGTGGATATAATATCGAGTATACACAGTTAAGAGCAAATCCTTGAATCACGGACCAAGATAATTATTGAAAGTATAATAAAGCAAAAACAATCACGGACCAAGATAATTAATGAAGTACAATAAAGCAACAAAGAAAATGTGTGGACATCCCAACAGTGTGCGGCCAGGAGAAGGGAAAGCTTACCTGGATGAGTGATAACACCAGAAACCTCCAAACATGCCATGTCCTCAGTGACTGGTTCATCTTTAGGCTTTAATAACGCCTGACTTGCATTGCTCCTTCTTTTTGGTGACAAAATGACACCAGGCTCAACCTTAGGCTCCTTAAGACGTAAAGCATTGGAAGAACTATCAGGAACTGGCCTCTTCTCTCTGGATGGAATTTGAGGGGAGACTGCTCTGGTCCCTCTGTCTCTGAGCCTCATTGGATGAGAATGCGATCTGGATTCAATTATTAACTGGGTATTTTCCTGACTTCTGCTGATGCTACTAGGCTGGCGGGGATCACTTCTTTCATGGACAATCAATGACTCAGGTGAAACAGGCTGCTTTCCTTTATTCTTACCAATCGATTGGCGAGTGACAGACTGTGGCTTACTCTTTATGTTTTCCACATTGGGCTGAGGTGACTCCACTATGGCCTGTGACCCATTTACCTCTGGGAGACGGGTTTCACGTAGTTCACCTGGTTCTTCTTTAGGCCTGATAAGTGGAGTTCTAGGCACACTGGTATCAGGTGTAATTGACGAGGAAGTCTGACCATTTCTGTATCTAAGGCGTAACCTTTTTAAAGGCCGCTCAGCCTCTTCAGTTGCCTGGGCTTCTTCTTCCGGATGGTCATCTGTCTATTCAGGAGAATTAAGCAATTACAAAATGTCAAAAGATTGAACCACATATGAATGTAGGAAGATAATTGGATATAAGTTTAAATCTATAATCCAATAGCGACTACACTGCATAAAGCATGATCAATTTGATGAATCACCTACTTGACTATTCACAATCTTCTTTTTTGACTGCTCTGCTGCCTGAAAATATCACATTAGTCAAAATGGTTAGCACTTAAATCATCTTTCTGTATAATTGGATAAGTGCAGGGGGAAAGGAGATTGATCACAAACCCACAACTAGTACTAAAAGGTTTACTAAAAACAATTATGGTGCAGATCACATACTTCATTACTCACACTCTTCATTGAAAGGTCTTCTGCCTGAAAGATAGTACTCCATGAATCAACCCCTCACTTTAATCAAAATTACTTAAAAGTAATAAATAGGAACAGAAGCAGAGGTACCAACAAATACAAGAATGAACCAAATATGCAAAAGATAACAATATAGGGGTGAAATGAGAAGGAAACTTGGAAATAAAGAGAGAGCATCCATATTTTCAGTCTGCAATACTTACTTCTAATTCATCCCTCTCAAATATAGCATCAGCAAGGGCTCTATAATTTTCCTCTTCTATAAGCGCCCAGTTTTTATCATACAGTATCAGCAAACTCTTCAATACTGGCTTCACCTTAGCTTCAGAGATCCCAATAGCCTTCATAGCATGAAAGGCACTTGCAACCCTCATTTTTGTTTCCTTCTTGTTCATTTTAAATATTTTATGTCGCAGACTGTGAACCTTCCAGTAAACCAAAAATTCTTAACTTTGTCAGCAAGCAGAAAAGTGAATACTGATAGCAATAAAACCAAAAACAATAGATCTGCAGACTCTGAACAGATCTAAAAATCATTGATGGCCCTAGTAATGTACAGCAGAGCAAAAGCAAGAGAAATACAACGGGTGACCATAAGTACTCCAAGCAGGATGACAAAGCTTACCTTTCCATCAGCAATCCCCGCAAGGCTTGATAAAAACATTTAACATGAGGTTAAACCTTATGACAATAATAAGGACACCATGCAATGTGACTGCCAAGCAATCAAAAACCAAAAGCAACTGTTCCAAACTATCAAGTAGAGCATCTGACTTAAATACTGATCCAACTTCAATCATTAATTCAAAAGATGGGCACATACATTGCAGACTTAAAGTGCAATGAACATGTATCTTCCATCGGACTCTTGTAGACAGTTGTTGAAATTCTATAGTTATAGATAATGTAAAGCATCCATTAACTAAAACTCTGAATTTTAACATTTAAGTAAAGAGGACGCACCTCAGGAAGAAACAAAAGTTGGGGGGTGATAATATCAAAACCAATGCTTCAGTCTCTCGCCAAGAGTAGATAGGAACCACCAATCACCTACCATGTGCTCCACAAAACAACAAAATCATATGGGCAAGGAAACAGCACCAAGAAAGGATGGCATAATCATAATGTCCTGCATATTTATACATCCCTTATATTTACAATGACTGACAAAGAATAGATAGATCTACACATGGATTTTTGTCAATAATCAAATATAATATGCAGCTCCTTGTATACAGTATATATAAATTTACATAATCAGGCTAGAAAAAATCTGAATGAAATACTCTAATTAATAGAACACCTCGATGCCTCGTCACAAACAGGAAAGAGCAGAAAAATCATCCGAATGTTTTCCACAATGTGATTCAAATTAATTGAGCAATGCTACATCTCGAGCCTGTACATTCCCCCCCCCCCCCAAAAAAAAGGCACTTTTACTCACAGTCCAAATTAAATGATCTCTTGGCTATCAAAGTAAAAAATTAACAGCTTTTAGCACTCATATTTGAATTTGATTTACTCAACCCAAAAAACTCATCAAATACTGAGTTTTATGACAAAATAGGTTGGCACCTATCCGAAAAGATCACTCTAGAGCAAACTTCACAATGAAAGATGAAATAAACTCTAAATGGAATATGATAAAGGCTAAAATCATAGGCTGCTTGAAAGAATTAGTTAATAATGTAGTGATTTGAGAATCCCCACTTATTTTTTAACTTACTACATTCCATTCCAGGGAAAGAAAACTAACCTATAAGAAATAACAGTAGCAGGAAGTCTCACCTGTATCAGCAGATATAATAGCTCAACAGGGACAGAAAATACATGAAAAACTTGAATCCTTTTATATTCATATAAAGAGCATGAAGTGATGCGCCTTATTTTATAGAACTAAAGAGTGGCCCTTACCTCTAACCTCTAGCTTCAACTAAGAACTCAAGAGTGGAAAGAACTAGAAATGTAGGGCTGGAAAGATAGGTTAGGTTTAACTCCTTTAAACCCATTCTGTTAACTAATATGATTGCAACAAAATTCTGATAACAAGATTGGGCCACTAAATTCGTACCATCATTATGTAAACACCAGTAAATCACACAACAAAATGTGAAGTTTGTCCTGGCAAAGCCTCAAGTTAGCCTCAAAGTCATGTTTCTGGAGCACTAAAATATAGATATCTAGAACCAACTAAAACTCTTTGAACTCAAAATTCACCAATTAGAATCTATCTTTGACGCTCAACTAGGATTTAGCCTGAGCAAAGCTCATAGATAGACTGGAAAAAACAATAAAGAAGCCCACAGACAGATAAAGCTTCTCTTGAGCAGAAGTTTAAGAAGCATAAAACCTTGTTGTTAAGTCCCCGTGTAAATTAAAACATGAAGACTTCATTGACAGGGTTTTCTTGTCCCAGGTTCAATGTCTTAAAGACTTAAACTGCATTTCTCAAGCTCTGGATGGAAGACCTTTCTTACGTATAGGAGCCTTCTATTTCACTTATGACATTAAAAACTTTTCACGGAACTAGAACCCAACTTGACACTGTAAAAGATATAACAAACGCACATTACATTTATATTTATTTACATCCAATTTTTTTATAGAATTCAATGGGGCGATTCCAAACTTTTATCAGTACAACAAAAAAAATACAGCTACTAGCACTAGTACACGGAATTAATTCATCATTGAGAGATAACGGTTGGTTAATGGTGGAATTAATCACTGGTGAATCAAACGAATTGCTTCGCCAATACAACATAAAGTCAACAAACATTCTCACGCTAACTAGAAAGGACGGAGGAAAAAGTCTTCCAAACCAAGGGGGAAAAAGAAAAAAAAAAGCACTCATCTCAGAAACGATAACCCTAAAAAAACCCCAAAAAAACGTAAATAATTTGTTTCTGCGAAATGTACGGCGTAAAGAGTTCCAAGAATGCACACACCGGAGCAGTAAAAAAACCCTTCGAACAAGTGAAAAGAAAAATACTGAAAATTCGTGCAGTAAAGAATAAGGCAAAAAATTGAAGTTGCGAATCTGTTGCAAGAATTTGTAGCGCATGGATGATTGATGCACAAGAATAATACAGACAAAAAATCTTACCAGCATTCGGAAGCCGCTTCTCCGGTGTGTATGTGAGAGGGAAATAGGGCACTGAAGCTTACAGTGGGGAACGGGGGGGGAACCTTTTCGCACTGAGTCAGGAGTGTTGAATACATGAGTGGAAGTGGAGGTATACTCCACGTGCGGCAAGGAGCGTGGCGAAAGGAGTCTATATAGGCGCGCAATTGATGACTAGCGATGTACGGGCTGAAAATTTTAACAAAAAACACTAAAGGAATAATTACAATCTCCCCCCTCAAATTCGATATAATTATATATAATCTCATATAAGTTAAAAAATTATATTTAGTATTTTTAAATTTTATTTTTATCCAATAATAAATTTTTTTATTATTCAAAATTCACTAAATTTATTATAATTAATAAATAAATAAATATTAATATTTATCATCAATTCTCTAAATTTATTTTCATCTAATAAATAATTTTTTTTATTAGTCAAAATTCACTGAATCTATTAAAATTAATAAAAATCAATATTTACCCTCAAATAATTTGTTAAAACTACTTTATAACAATAAAAATAAACATCCTCACATGCATTAACGTGTAAAGACGTACAAGCGTATATTTATTTGACCTGTAATAAGTCACTAATACGGGGGTAGGAATTGATTTGTATCTGATTTTTTTGTCAATATCATTAAATTCGGTGAATTTTGACCAACAAATAACTTATTTGTTAGAAGTAAACAAATCTTGATGTAAGTTTTCAAACTATAAGGAGTCTACATATAATACTGTACTCCAAAGGCTTGCGTTTGGAGGAATGAGTTACGATTTTGGTTTGCATCTCACTTATATTGGCTTGAACACCGTATGTGTCTTGGTAGACTAATAATCGGGTCAAATTAAGCACAAATCTACTCAATTATTTAATCGAAAGTAAAAGAATAACTTGATTTTACATCCGATCAATCAAATCGAAATACACGAGACTCAAACTTAATATGGAGTTATTGCGAGCTTATTATCTTGTAAGTATGTAGAGTCAAAATTTATTATGAATTTTAATTTAAAACTCGATTGTCAACCAAATTGTGTTGTGGGATTTGATTAATAACTTAGTCTAAAAAAATATTGATGTCAAATATGCACTTATTTATCTAAAAAGTTGTCATACAAAGTGACAACATTGCTTTACATAATATTTGTATACATTATTTAATTCATGAAAATAACCACTTAATAATATAAATAACACATAATGAATGATTGATAAAATCAATTAAACGTGGATTGACTGTTTAGGATGCAGTGCATATGTATATGTTAACGTGAACAATAAACATATATCGATGCAAGCATTCTAAATTACAATATTTTTTTTATATGAGGACAATGTGCTAAATATAATTAAACAGTCCATAAATGGTGAAGTAGATATACTATTTTATCTTTTTTTTTAAATAAAAAAAGTATTTTAATAAAATAAAAAAAAAATTGACGGATGGGTAAAATAAATAATTCATAGGGAATATTAGTTAATAAAAATATTTTAAAAATTTATATAATATATATAAAATTATAATTATAAATCAAAAAGACATTTTTGTTAGTTCATTACAAAATTTGTATGAAAAAATCAACGAAATGAGTTCGTTGTAAGACGGATATTAAAATAAGAAAATATTTATAATTTTTTAAATAATGATAAAATATTTATAATTATATCAAATTTTAAAATAAAAAACTACAACTCCCACCGCCCGCACCAGCATATATGTACTACCATACTCTATTCTATTATTCTCTATTTATACAGCTCATACTTTTATGTATATATTTATATATTAATTATAAGTAATAGTCAAAAATCACGCGCATATTCTCACCAAACGCTACTCAATTGGGGCTATTGACTGATAATTGGGCAAAACTCCACATATGTAAGGATTTTTTTAGGTAAATTATTATTTAAAATATATTTATTTGAATTAAATCAATCACTCAGTAAGTGCCGTACGTATATTTGTTAAATGATTAGTCTTTTCTTTAGATTATATATCGATCATATCATAAGTATACTGCAATTTTCATATAATTGGTTCAAATTCAGTCAAATCCGATATGGATAACGATTTTCCCGAACTTTTAATTATTTTGACCCAAAAATTGTACTTACATTCCTAAAAAAATTCATTGTTTACACTAAAACTCGTTTCGTTATGATTAAACAAAAAATGATGATGTTAGCGGGAAAAAAAAAACATAAAATTTTAATTTTACCCATCTTTTAATGATTCCTCTTGGTAAATTTTACCCATCTTTTAATGATAAATTACAACTATATCCCTTGAGATTTGGTATAATTACTTTATAAAATTTTAAAAAGTATATGAAATTATAATTTATAATTCAAAAGGGTATTTTGGATAGTTTATCACAAAAATTGAATAAAAATCTAACGGATTGGGTTCGTTGTTACATCAACATTAAAATCATAAGAATATTTGTAATTTTTCAAACAATGAGAATGTATTTATAATTATGCCAAACCTTATGGGATGTGGTTGTAATTTATTTATTTATTATATTTTTTCTTTTATAAATATAAACATATATATAATATAATAATATTAAAAATGAGGGATCAAATTGAAAATTTATGTAATTTTTTTGCTTATATTAGCATTTTTTATCCAAATCTTAATGAAATGGGGTCATGTGTAAATGGAAAATTTTTAAAAGAGTGTAAATGTAATTCCAAAATTTTTTAGAGAAAAATATAATTTTGTATTTTTAAAAAAATCTAAATATAACTAACCCATTTTAATAAGTGTAAAAGTTAATAATTCATAGGTTGATTGACTCTAGACAAAGCCACGCGACAGGCACCAACCTTGTACATTGTTCAAACATTATTTCAGTTAACAAAGTCTGTCAAATACCTACTTTTGTCTCAGCCATGTTGTCATAATTTCTCACTTTGAGGGCCAAAAAAATTTGAAAAGAAAAAACATGTCCATTCGTTTTCGAAAGAAAAATTAGTACAATTATGCTCATCTTAATTCTTGCTTATCATCTCATTAATCATTTTTCAACATGATTACTACAATCTGTAGTGTCACACGCACATACACGCAGAGGACACAGCCAACTGTGAAAGTTGACACAGCCAGAGCTACTAGGCACTTAAAAAGCCTGCTGCCACCCACAAATTTCACACACCCAAAAATTTCATCTCCTTCTTACCCAAATCAAACTCCCAAACTCTAGAAACCACCCACAACAAGATTTCCACGAATTCCTCACCAATTTCGCGTGATTTCATTTTCATCCATGTAACAAGAAGAAAATATTCACCAAATCTGGAAATGGGTTCGTCTCGATCTCAATCCCTCTTCTTCTTCCTCCTCCTCATTCTTTGTCTCTTCTCCATTCTCTGCTGCTGCTCCTCCTCCTCCGACGACTCAAACTTGGTGTTTAAAGGATGCGCCGACCAGAACTTCCAGGATTTCAACGGGATTTACAAGCAGGCATTGAGAGGTCTGCTCGATGGCTTAGTTTCTCAGTCTTCCGCCGCTAAGTTCTACAAGACGACTTCCGGCGAGGGATCGTCGTCGTCCGCCATTAACGGGCTGTTCCAATGCAGAGGGGATCTCTCAACCGGCGAGTGCAACAGTTGTGTGAAGAGGACTCCGGGATTAGCACAGAAGCTATGTGGGGAAGCGATTGCTGCGAGGGTTCAGCTAAATGGGTGTTATTTGAGGTACGAGATCGCGGGGTTCAGGCAGGTGAGCGGGTCTGAGTTACTGTACAAGGTTTGCGGGTCGACACGGGCGAGCGGGGCAGGGTTCGGTGACAGATTGGAGATGGCGTTGGGGGAAATAGTGAAGGGTGTGGGGAGTGGGAACAGTGGGTTCTATGCGGGGGCGTATGAGTCGGTGTATGTGTTGGGTCAGTGTGAAGGCGATTTAAGCGGTGGGGACTGTGTGAACTGTGTAAAAACTGCGGTTGATAGAGCTAAGTCTGAATGTGGCAGCTCAATTTCAGCACAGATTTATCTTCAAGAATGCTATATCAGCTACAAATACTATCCCAGTGGTGTTCCCACCGACCAGCAATCATTTTCGCCATCAGGTAAAAGCAAATATATATACATATGATTTATGTAAATTAAACATTAGTTAAATGTGCATGTAAAGGGCTTGGGTTGCTTGTATTTACGAATAGTATAAATTGCAACGTGTTCTTCTTATAAATTCGCTTTTATTTTTTAAAAAATTATAAACATTTATCTATAATTAACTATTGTCTAACCAATACCCGTTGTGATAGTCCATCTTAAGGATATTTGTTAGACATCTTAGGAAACACATTGTGATTTACTCTTCCCAAATATGCACACGATATTGCTGTAAAGAAATTAATTTTCTGACTGGGGTGTTTTGATTGGTTGTAGGGACAGGGAGGAATACACAGAAGACAGTTGCCATTGTGCTGGGAGGAGTGGTGGGTGTGGGGTTGGTAATGGCTTGTTTATTGTTCACAAGATCAGCTTTCAAGAAAAAGACTTATACTTACAAGTATGGTGGATAAAGGTTAGTGCCATCTTAGCTAAATGGGAATTCAATCTTGGAAATGCAGTTTTTCTCTGAATTATAGTATAATTGTACGTGGGAAAATTTTGTTGCATTTGATAGACTGATAATTGTTTTTGCTTTCCAGGACATATCTGCAGAGGTTGCTTTAGATTAAAACAAGGTATAACAAAATTAAATTGGGGGCTGTAAAGAGGGAAGATTTGCTTCACTTTGTGAAAAGATGTAAAGTTATCTTCATCTCCAAGTTTTGTTATTGTAGTAGTTCTTTTTGCTTTTCTCCTTTTCTGGGTTTAACACTTAAGAGCTGTCTATTTCAGAAGAAAGATAGTAGGCACTAGTGTTGCAAATTGCTCCTTTATGTTAGTGAAAAAGTGAATGTATATCCACGATTTAACAATGCATATATGAAATGTATCATTGTGCAGTTGCTTTATTAAAAGTACTTGAATTTCACTTTACACCATGAAAAGCAAGTAACTTTTGTCTCCTCATGTGGCTTAACTCCATGCATAGGGAGATTTAGCTAAGTTGTTCTAACTTGACCAGTCTTGCCTTCCATCCAGCTGCATTACACTTTTCCAGTTTCCTTCATCCTTTTAGGTAAAAGATCATGTCAACTCCTTTTTGCATACTCAACAGCAATTGAATTCTCCTTTCTCCAAAACAAGGTTAAGAATGGATGCCGGCTAGTCTTGGTGGAAGCACAACATTTCCTCCCAAGTGATCACAGTCTTATCTCCTTCATAAACTACCAATCAGCTAGGTCAATTTATATTAATCTACGACACCGTGTTCTAGTTTATGATTCGATGGTAGTTAACCCATAATCCTTGATCTAATGAAGACTGAGGTTATCGTATATATCTAATGTATTAATGAAAGTACGTTGATCAACCGACCTCTTTAAGTTCCCTAGTTGAGTTGAGATAACCGGAACGGACAACCCAATTATAAACTTTTATATTCATCAAAAACTGGATTGGGGCGTCCACATAAAAAATTTACACCAAAAAAATTGTGCAAACAACATCCCTTAGGAGGGTGGCAGAAAGTCATTTTAGCACCTCTTACAACTGGGTCTGTGTCCGAACACAATGCGAATGACAGATTATTCCCCCTTTAACATTGCAACTCCGATTGGAGAAAAACTTAAAATTTATGTTAATTTTGTTTTTGCCTTCGGCACCAGCCGCACTCAATCCAAAACAAATTAACTCCTTATGACTTATAATCGGTCTACAAAACGAATTTACTTTCAGCAAAATAGTCCAGGGAGAGAACACAAAAAGCATAGAGAAGGAGAGGCACTAATATTCACAGTATAAGCACTCCTCCAGTTAATTCTAATCCCGATATATCAAAACGACTTAGAAAAAAAAGAACAAGCTCACGGCATGGATTTCAAATCCAAATTTAAAAACATTAAACTTAAAAACCATAGCAATCAAATTCTATAGAAGATAACTATGACTTCCGTATTACAACCACGGTACAGAGGTTTAAGAATCCCTAAATACTGAAATCCATACTCAGAGTTTGCCGAAAAAAGAAAGAAGACAATCGGTTCCTGTAATCAAATCCATCTGACCTGAAAATCCGGAACCAAATTATTTAGGGCGTCGAATTACTTGGACGCGCCGAGCAAGCTAGCCTGCTGCAACTCAAGCTCGTTGAGCTGCTGCTCGCGGTCCATCTCTATAATCAGAGGCACGACGAGCACGAGGAAGGTGGTGCCGGCAATCCACGCGGCTTTTCCGGTGCTCTTCAGGAGCTTCTTTGCGACGTAGGCGGTATCAAAAGCCGCTTTCTTGCCGCGGTACACGATGGGTGACTGGGAAACGGAGGTGGAAACACGGGACAGGATTCCGTCGTCCGACGACGCTCCGCCTCCTCTAGTAGACATTCTGGTGAAATTCTACGGCACGAGAAGACGGCAGCTTTTAGGGTTTTAATTTTGATGATAATGTTTTTGAGTTTTTGGAAGCCTCAAAAGGAAGAGAAGATAAAAGAGGAAATAAATTGATGGAATATTCTACCATTCCAAATTAGCTGTGCCGATATTCAAACAATTATATAATAAATTGTGAGGTAAACTCATCCAATTTTTTTTTTAAAATTTAATTATTATAAATATTTTTTTTAATATTTAAAATTATTAAAATATTTTTTCATGTATTTAATGCAATCCCTGAATAGAGGCGTATAATTGTTTATTTTACCCTACTACACTTTTTTAAATAAAAACTTGTAAAATAATCAAAATGGATGGAAAATTCTGAAAAGCTATAAAATAAAAAACTATACACTTAATTTAACAAAATTTCAAAAAAATTAAGAAAAAAATAAAATTGTAACTTATAGTATTTGGTCTGTTTATTGTAAAAATAGATAAAAACTTAGTGGATTAAACTAGTTGTTGGACGACTTTTATATTAATAAATATTGATAATTTTTAAATAATAAAAAACATTTATAATTATATTGAATTCTAGAGCAACTTCTTTAAGTTTTAAGGCCCTGTTTACTTCGATAATCGTATTGAATGAAGATAGGATTATCATTTACTAAATAAATAATAAAAAAAATCCTATATAATTAGTCATGCGTTTACTTATGTGTATTATCAAAATGGGATATATTATATCAAGTGTTTATTTCGATAAATCTACATGCTTTTGGTATAAAAATTACTTTTGAGCCATTGATTATGAAATTTAATAGACAATGTAATAATAATAATAATATATTATTATTATTTTATTGTCATTATTGTAATTATTGTTATTGATAATATCATTTTATTGTCATTATTGTAAGTATTGTTATTGATAATATTATTTTATTGTCATTATCATAATTATTGTTATTATTATTATTGGTATTATCATTATTATTATTATTATTAAATCAAATTTCAAGAGTACATTGGTCGTTCACATTTAGTGCAACTTTGGACTAATTTAATACCCATTCAAATGTAACAGTCATTAGTACAAAATTTTAATTTTATACCGAGTCCCATACAACACTGTATTAACTTATATTAATTTTTTTACATAGGCTTATACATTAAAGTAAATGTGGCCTAATTGTATTAGAATCCGACAATGATGGTAAAATTATTTTAAAAATGTAAAATAAGAAAAAATATAGTACATTGAAAAGTCTTTAGTTTTTAATTTTCAAACTTATAAAAACCAAAAAGAAGATTTTAATTCAATACGAATCTTTATAGTAAATTTAAAAAAATAATAATTTATTTATTTTTTTTAATAAATTACATTGAATATTTTTGAAAGTCACCCTCTTGATAATAACGCATATCCAACAATTGATCTGTTCATCAGGGTTTTATTTAAATTTTGTGTTGTATTTGGAGCTTAAATGATAATTCTAAATACTTTTTAAAAAAGATTATATACCTTTTTTACAATAGTGTCCTCTCAACATCAATTTTTTATAGTTTTTTTTTATAATAACGCTCGTCTATTACATAATTATGTTACACATCAGGAATATTATTTATTAGTAATTTTTTAAATAATAAGAGAGTATTTTTAGTTGCATTAAACCTTAAGAGAGCTTGGTGCAGTTTATTCAAAAATTAAATTAAATTCTTATATGGGACTAATGCTCATTATTAAAATTTAAAACTATCACTAATTTTATGATATTATTTATTTATTTTGGTACCCAGAGTAATATTCTAGGTCATATTTAATTAATAAATATATTTATTGGTTATTAAAAATAATTTTTTATTTATTAAAAATAATTAATATATTATTGAATAAATAATTATAAAATTATAATTTTTAAAATTAAAAATAATAATCAATTAGTATTAAATATTAACTATATATCAATTAAGTATTAATTACTAGTTAAAATTCTATACTAATAATTTAACAAAAACTTGAAAAAAGAAGAATTGTTCGTTTATCTAGGCTAAGTTTGAGCCCAAATTTCAATAAAAAAACAATAATTAATTAAAAAACATACTAGTGTCTATGATATATGGACACGGACACAGCGACACGATATGAAGACACGGACACATCGATACGATATGGAGACACGAAAAATGTTAAAAAATTTGGACAGGACAGGACACGACATTGAAGCTGCTATAAATTTGGACAGGACACGACATTGAAGCTGCTATACATAATATATTTTTATTATATATATTTTTTATTTTTTTATTAAAATTAAAATATATAATATAAAAAATATTAAGATAAAATACAAAATAAATATGGTTAAATCTACATTAATCGAACATGACTTCAAAAATATATACATAATCAGTTTATCATCAACACCTCTCCAATTTTTAGTAATTTCATCATAATGTTTTTAGTTTAAGAGGTGTGAATTATTATTATTTTTTTTATTAAGCTTAAAAGTTCATTTTTTCTTAAAGACAACCTAATTTTTTTGAAATTATATTAACAAAAAATCAAAATATGTCCAAAATGTGTTGGCGTGTCCTGTCTCTCTCTCTTTTTTTTTTTTTTTAATTTTTGGACACGGCATTGTGTCCGAAGCATGTTCCAGCTATATCCAATATTATGTGAGGACAATTTTTTTAAATGTGCGTGTATTATCAACTAGTGTCCAATACCCCCAAATTTCATAGTAGTGCTTCCAATATTTGAAAACAGTGCAAAGGGGCGGTTTATTCAAGGAGTTAGAGTGGGCCGTGTGGACGGATGAGTGGATAGAGCCCATCAAGTACACCGTGCTCCCCACGAGTCCATAACAAACCTTAGGTGCTCCGCGTTGCCGTTTCCGATTACAAAATAAAGCCCTAATTTCCAAATTCCCTCTTTTCCCCTTTCCCTCGACCAAAAACCTCAAACACGAAAACCTCTTCTCGTTGAAAGAGAGAGTGAGAAAAAGAGGGAGACATCACAGTTTGCCTCTGGAAAGTTCGCGATTTCCTCGTCGTCTCCTCTCTCGCTTACAGGTTATATGAAATTTTTTCTCGTATCTTCGCTGCTCATTTTTATCCGTAATTCACTCGTTTATGTGTGGTTCCTTACTGCAGTTATGTGGGGGTAAACAGTGTCGGTTATCTTTTTCCGTTTTTATGTTTTTCTTTTTAGTTATTGTAATTGTTCTGTGAATTCAGCTTTGTTTTCCTTGGGCATTTGTGTTTCCGTTGTGGCAGTGGTATGGTCTAGGGTTTATTCCGCGAAACCCTAATTGTAGCTTGTTTGTAGATTATTGGTTCTGTCAGGTTCTACATGGTTTTTTTTGCAAATGAATTGAGTTGACTATTCGGCTACTTTCCCTTGGGGTTTTGTTGATTCAGGCAATTAGTTAAGTTATGAGTGTCATTAGGATATTTGCTTCTTCGACCGGTGCTAGTATAAAAATAGAAGTTTAGTGTAGCATTTCTTAGTTGCCTGGTCTGCCAGTAAGACTGTAAGAGATCTCTTGAGCGGTACTGTAATAGCAGTAGTGAGCAGTTAATCACTGAATGCATAGCCTAGTTATGACTCTTTGTGTTTTTTCTATAATTACTTGCAAAATTATGCAATTATATGAAACATATACTGAGAGTTGGGGATTTGGTTGGTCATACCTGTCATTTTCTGATGAACAGAGCAATGTTTTTCATTTGATTTGCATATAAGTTGCTAAGATTAAACATTTCTCTGCTGCTGTCTTAAGAAAACGATCTAGAGCTCAATTATTTCATGGCAGTCCTCTGAATGATGGGCATTCATGTGCTGTATGGAATATGGATATCTCAATTTTAAGTGATGAAATATGAATTTAGCATGTGGTGTCTTGAATTTACTCTGACAAAGTAAACAGCCTTGTGGCATAATGTTTTAAGTTATAAAATTAGTTACTGTTTAGTTGTATCAGATTGATTCATGCCGTTGGAAATCAACAGAGAAATTTGGAATTGATTTATTACTTAGTCATGCATGTATATTAATGCTAACTTTACTGATGCTTTGGCCAAATCTGCTTGCAATTTATGCAGTTCTTGGTGGACACCTGATTGGTAATATGGGTGACAGTGAGACCGTGATGGAACAAACACCTTACAGCAATGCGAGTGTAACCGCTGCTTCTGATGCTGGTGGGTCTGCTGCTCAGGCCACTAATACGGTTGGTCCTGTTTCTGCCACTGTATCTAGTACAGGAGTGGTAGTTTCTTCTGATGGAAGTATGAATACAGATGATTCGGCGGCTCATGGTTCTGATATTGGTGCTGGAAATGCCTACGGCACAGCAGTAAATTCCGTCCAGCATGAAAACCCTATTGTAATGGCATATGATGCTAATGAAAATCCTGCTGGTCCTGCAAACTCTTCTCTGGATTCAGCTCAAGTTGCTGGTTATGATTCTTCATTGAATGGTAATGGTGTTAGTGAAGCAGGGGCCGGAGCAACAGCTGGTATTAGTGAAAATGGGGTCACTCCAGCTGATGGTATTGGATCTGGTCTGCATCAACCTGTGGATGGATCTGGTATTGATTCGTGATGCTCGCACAATCTTTTGTTGAGCGTAATTTTTTCCATTTCAATAATTCTATTGTATGTGGGACAGGCTGTTGAATGTGAATGAACACGTTAAAGGTGCTAGAGCTTGCTCTTCCCTGCCTTTTGACAGTTTCAATAAGGTCTCATTAGTTGTTTGTTCATATGGAAGGGACAATTTTGAAATCCAGCAAAACGCTTCTCAAAAAATTATGTACCATTTGGAATGACTCTGAAAAGTTTGAAAAATGTGCTGTTCTACTCGGACATCAATGCTGTAGTAAGAATTAAATAATTTAAAACCTTGTTTATTTTTGCAAATGGTATTACATTTGAATGCGTTATCGCGTATGTAGTTTCTTTGAAAATCGTCTATAAGAGTATGCAACTATTTTGTGCTAAGTCATATGTTGGTCCTCTGCAATGCATTTTGTTGTGACTTTTGTGATTACTTCATGGCACAGCTTTAAGATGCACATATGGACAAGAAAATTACATGCAATTTGGTACTAATTTCCTTCTGATGCACTATACTATGGAAGCCAACGCTTGTTTCATTGAATAACAATTCACGTATCAAAGCATTTTTCTACAGGCCTTAGCGCAGAAGAAGAAAGATTGTGGAGTATAGTGACGGCTAATTCTTTGGATTTCAATGCCTGGACTGCATTAATTGAAGAAACAGAGAGAATGTCAGAGGTATGCCTGGTGGAATCAAATTAGGCTTGTCTTGGTGTTCTACTCGTATTGGTTTTGTTTCTGATGTTACAAATATGGAGCTTGTATCTTGTTGCAATGCTTTCCGATTTGAGTTAAAACTGAGGTGAAAAAACTACTCTATTGACATAAAACTTGTCTTTTATAAAGTGCCTTCTTCGAATTGGTTGTGGGGGACTCTCCTAGTTATTCTTTGTCCCTTTGATGGCTATCAATTTGAAATAGCTTGCTTATTCATTTATTTATTTTTTTTCCATTTCTAGGGTAACATTTCAAAAATTCAAAAAGTCTATGATACCTTTTTAGCCGAATTTCCTCTATGCTATGGTTACTGGAAGAAGTATGCTGATCATGAGGCGCGCCTCAGCTCAGTGGATAAAGTTGCAGAGGTTTATGAACGAGCTGTTCAAGGAGTTACCTACTCTGTGGACATGTGGTTGCATTATTGTGTTTTTGCTATTGGAACATATGGAGATCCTGACACCATCAGAAGGTAATTTGCTAAGTATTACTTTACTTACTTTTAACCTCTGAGGTCTCCATGAATTTCTAGATGTTATCGTGTCGAAGTGATCTTTTATTGCTCTCTAACATGATTTCAGCTATCTGCAACAGCGATTACTGAAGTATAAGGTATAAAGGTTTGTAGGGAATGCACATTAGATAAAGTTTTCTCTGATGTGTAAACCCTTGCTTTCTCGGCTACTTTATATGGTAGCCGAGTTTGCTTCGTTCCATTTGTAACACGGCCTAGTCACCCCTTCAGTTATACTTCTCCTTAGGTTAGTAATTAATTCTTCATGAAACTTTTGCTGCTTTTTACCATGGCACATGAGGTGCTTCAATACACAATTGCTGCCTGAAGATGTCGCACAGTAAGGTTAAGATGGCCTGTATGCCTCCTCCCTTGACGAGCTGTGTAAGATTCTTTTCAGGAAGGTAAATGCAGCAATTTGTTAGTTCAGAATTCACAAGTGCTCTTTGAGTGAAATTTTGTCCCTTTCCAACATGAATCCTCTGTAGGCTTTTATGGTTAACTGTGGAATCACTTTCCGTCTTACTGAATGTTACAATTGTATTTTACTGTTGTTCCAGGTTATTTGAAAGAGCATTAGCGTATGTTGGGACTGATTACTTATGCTTTCCACTTTGGGACAAATACATTGAGTATGAAATTTCGCAACAAGATTGGCCTCGTGTTGCCACAATTTACACAAGGGTATTGGAAATTCCAAATCAGCAGCTGGATCGTTATTTCGAAGGGTAAGCTTTTCATACATTAGGGCTTGCTGCTTCTATAGTTTTTTTGGATATTACAGTTAACTCATTCTTGACTGTATCTATAGCCTACTCTTCTGCCCCTGCTTCTTTTGCCTGGTTCCTTGTCTGTGGTTCAGTGATCTATAACTGGGTGGCTTGAGGACTATAGGAGTGTGTATCTCCATTCCAGTATCAGATCATGTCAATCTCTCTGTTGCTTCAGTTGTTTAGTAGTTGCAAACAAAATTATAGACCATCACACCATTTGCAATTGTTATGAAGAAAATTTCCTGGTCTCCATTTGCCTTCAGTATTTCCTTTGCTTTCATTTTTTCTTCCTTTACATTGGTTGAGAGAAGCAGCACCTGTCATTCCATTTAATCTCGACTCTTGACGATTTGTTTGTATTGGTATTAAGTTATACGCATATGCATGCTAGTTTTCTTGTCATGAGTTAATTATTTTAGCGGTTTGGCATGTTGTACAGATTTAAAGAATTGGTTGCTAGTAGGCCTCTGTCTGAGTTGCGAACAGCTGAAGAAGCTGCTGTTGCAGCTGGTGCAAATACTGAAGCTGCTGGTCAAGAAAATGAGGGAGAGGTTCCTCCTACTGGTCCGGAACAATCTTCTAAGGCTGTAAGTGCAAGCTTAAAAGATGCTGAGGAGTTGGAGAAGTATATCGCCATTAGAGAAGAGATATATAAGAAAGCTAAAGACTTCGATTCTAAGATCATTGGTTTTGAAACAGCTATTAGGAGGCCATACTTTCATGTGCGGCCCCTCAATGCTGCAGAACTTGAAAATTGGCATAACTATCTTGATTTTATTGAAGGTGGTGGTGACTTCAATAAGGTAACCAAGTTCATTGGTTTCAGACATTTTTTAATTTAACTTGCCATGTAGCTTTAGTTGTCCTTGTTATACATTGACTTACAGTTAAGTATATCTGCCGCGTCATTTGCTTTATTGGCTAAACCGTTGGAGAAGCATCTTTTAAAACGGGATATTGAACTTGGACTAAAGCATGGGCCATCCATTTGCTTTCTATAAGGCTAAGTACTTCAAACTCTCATTTGTGAGTCGAAATTCTGGGTTCATGATAGTGCAGTATGTCAATATATTTGTTTTTAAAGTTCCAATGTTATGCATGCAGGTTGTTCTTATCTTCCTAAACATCTATCTGTCAGGCAAGGAGGGTCCCTCCTCTGGTATTTGAGGGGCCTCCCTGTTCCGCCAGCGGAGTATTTCTTGTGCATTTCTCCTTGGTCCTTTCATGTTATTTCTTCCATTCACACAATATTGCATTTGGAATTGTTGATCTGTAACTTTATCTGTGTCCTCAGGTTGTTAACGTCTATGAAAGATGTCTAGTAGCTTGCGCCAATTACCCTGAATACTGGATACGATATATTTTGTGCATGGAAGCTAGTGGCAGCATGGAGCTCGCTGAAAATGCACTTGCTAGAGCTACTCAAGTCTTTGTGAAGGTACGGAGTTTTGTTATGGTGTGTTTTAATCTATCATCCAAGTGTCCTAGTACATCGGCTGAGGGAACTCGTATATGATATGTTGCTAGTAGTACATGTTTGTTATGCAAGAAAAAGAAAGATGTTTTATTGGCAACAGATAAGAAGATAATAGAGATCTTTGTCACCATACATTTCCCCAAGTCAAACCTTTGATTTTAGCACGTGGACAAGTATGCATTTAACATTTTAGCTTTTTTCCATTGTGAATATATGATTGATGCTAGGGCATGCTGGAATGATTTATTTATCAGTGCCCTTAATTGCATATACCTTTGTCTCTAGGGTCTAAATATGTTAGTTATGAATCTTAACTTTATTTTAGCTGCATTTGACTTGTTAATCAGATTGAAACTGTTCCGGATCTTTTCTCCTAATTTTACCATTTATTTGGTGTTGTCATGTGTCACTTTTATTTCCTTCATGTACATGTTTGGTTTACTAGTCATGCCATGCAATATTCTTTTGTTATTAAGTAAAATTTGTATAGGAGAGTATCAGTGAGGCTTTTTGGAAATGTGGAATTAAACCCAAATTGTCAATGGCAGAGAGGAACCTTGAGATTGAATAAGTTTTTTCTGTTTTGTTTGATGTTAAATTTAGTTTCGGATATGTATGATAGAAGAGGCAAAGATACTGCTTAGGGTTAAAACAGAAACCAAAATTTGACTGGAGATTGTTTCTTTGAATTCATCCAAAGGTAGCCTGCAAAACAAGGAAGATATTAGCTTTACGTAGTGATTATGGATCTCAAATGTATTACAGTTCTAGAGATTTGTTTTTTTTAGTGCTGTATTCTCTGCTATTTACTTGCTTATAGCTTGGAATTTTTAATGTGTCTATACCCCTGTAATCAATTGCTATTGATGAAATGGTATTTGTTGAGTGAGAGTCCACATGTGCTTGTCAGAGTAAACATTGCTTTCTGGTGGTTAAGTTATGATCTGTCTGAACAGAGGCAACCAGAGATCCATCTTTTTGCTGCTCGATTTAAGGAGCAGCATGGTGACATTTCTGGAGCCCGAGCTGCTTATCAACTTGTGCACACTGGTATTTCACCTGGTCTTCTCGAAGCAATCATCAAGCATGCGAACATGGAAAACCGACTTGTAAGTTTGCACGATAAGCTGTTCTGATTCAGGCTAACACTGTTTCTACAGATTTCTAACTGCAGTTTCTCTTCTGTTTCACAGGGAAACCTGGATGATGCATGTTCCTTATATGAGCAGGCAATTTCAATTGAAAAAGGAAAGGAGCAGTCACAGACTTTGCCTTTGTTGTTCGCTCAATACTCACGTTTTGTGTTCTTGGTGTGTTCTTATATTTCTAACCGTCGTTTGATGCTGTTTCTCGGTAGTTTATTCCATTTTCTGATGTCTAGGGCCTATGTTTAATGAATAAAGCTGTGCACTGTGCTCTGCTTTCTGTTATGCCTGTTTCTTGCATTCAAGGTATTAAGTTAATTTCTGGAATACCAGACATGATTTTGAATTTGTAAAAGGTGCAATACATTTGCGTTTGGATGGCTACTAATAGACGTGGATGAGTTGCCTCCTAGGTTTAGCATGTGTTTTATGGCATCTGTTATTTGTTTGATAATATGAAACCCTCATGGGAACTTGTTGATATGAATTTGTTATATTCCTATTTGCATGTGGAGGTGCGACCTTGGTGGCAACTGAAAGCACTCATTTCTTTCATGACTTATGTTGTTCCAAGTACATGTTAGGAGCTTTTTTCCTGTGTTGTGTGTGACATCTCATGTATTTAAACTTTTGTTGGAAGGTTTCTGGCAATGCTGATAAGGCAAGGGAGATTCTTGTTCAAGGTGCGGAGAGTGCGCAAATGTCAAAGCCCCTATTGGAGGTTGTCCACCCGCTCCTTCTCCTTTTCCCCTCACCCAAATTAAGATAAAAAAACCTGTGGAAACTGGAAAGAAAAATGGCTCGTAGTTTTGTGTATAGGAAGATACATTTGCCTCTGTTTCCTCATGACATTTCCACTTGGTTTCATTTTTATATGTTGCAGGCAATGATCCACTTAGAGTCAATTCAGTCGCTTCCGAAGCAAATAGAATATTTAGATTCCTTGGTTGAAAAATTCATCGTTCCTAATCCCGAAAACCCTAGTATCGCAAGTGTTGAAGAAAGAGAGGAACTATCAAGCATTTTCTTGGAGGTAATAAAGCACCTAGCCATCCACAACTTGTTTGAACTTGAAGTCGAACTAACAATATTGTGCTTGCAGAACTTTAAAATTATTAACTTGCCTATGTCTGGGTTGTCCTCATTTGTCGCTTTTACATGGTTGCAATCAGCGTCCTATATATTTTTTTGTGTATATGTATGGTATCTCTTAATATGTGCTGCAATTGAGTTGTGTTGTAATATATTTTTCTTGAGCTCCTTGTCTTGTAATGGGAGTGTTTGTTGAAAATGTTGGTACCTGAGTTCGCGTAGTGGCTTTATTGGTTTCATCATCTCTGTGGACAGTTTGACTTTTTGCAACTTCCAGCACTTAAGTTTTATCCTGTTTTTCCACCGGTATTGTGCCCATGAGATGCTAATCTGCTACTGTAGTTGTTAGCACTTATGTTGTTTTGCTGGCAAACAAAATGTTTGGCTTATGGTTTGACAATGGATTTTGCAGTTCTTGGATCTCTTTGGAAATGCACAATCCATAAAAAAGGCTGATGATCGACATGCAAAACTGTTCTTGCACCACAAAAGCACAGCAGAGTCAAGGAAGCGTCATTCAGAGGATTATTTAGTCTCAGACAGAACGAAACTTGCAAAATCACTTAGTTCAACATCTGCTCCTTCGGTGATGGGTGCATATCCCAGTACTCAAAATCAGTGGGCGGCAGGTTATGGTGTACAACCTCAAGCTTGGCCTCAGGCCTCGCAGGCTCAGGCACAACAATGGACCCCAGGCTATGCACAACAGGTGGTTCTTCTTGTTCTTTTTTCTTTTTCCTTTTTGTTGGTGTGTGGGGGTTGGGGGGGAGCAAAAACATAGACATTTTTCTGAAACTCATATACGTAATATTACTGACTGAGAGATCAGTTTTTCTCACGTTAAATTAATTTTGGGCTACCTGCCTAAGGACCTAAAGCAAGGTTGTAGGTGGGGTTAACTTGAAATAATTTTTTTTTGTTATGAAGTTGGTGTCTAGAACCTAGAAATTGTGATTTTGGATTGCCGCCTTGTTTTTCTAGGCTGCATATGGTGCATATGGTAGTTATGGAACGGGTTACACTCATCCACAAGTACCCACATCTGTGCCCCAAACTGCTGCTGCATATGGAACTTATCCTCCGACTTATCCAGCACAGGTAACTAAAACTTTATTGATCTATTATTCTCTAGTTATTTTTCAGCTACTTTCTTTTCTTGTGCTTGAGAAATTGCATTATTCTCCCTTTTTTTTCTGTGTTTGAAAATTTTATCAGTTCCTGAGACCTTACAAAATGTGATTACTCCCTCCTACTGGAGGTTTCTATCTTAGTTCTCCCATTTCATCGTTTCATACAAGATTTTGGAGACATACAACAATATCAAATCTATTTATGGTTATAGTTTAGCCCATTTCTGTCAAATTTACACTATTCTGTTTTCTCATGAAGTTGATTGGTCCTCTTATTCAGGCTTTTCCCCAGCAGGCGTATGCACAGCCAACAGCAGCTGCAACTTTGACCCCAGCCCAGCAGCCTGCTGCAGCTCCTCCTGCTACATATTACTCCAGTTACTACTGAGAGGGAGAAGGCTAATTGCAATCAGTTTTGCTGTCTGTACTCTGATCTGTAGGTCGGCTGTATGATATAGACCAATACCATGAGTTTTTATGTGCATGGAAGTGGTTCACGTTGTTCGGGATAGTAGGCAGGATGGTAGATGTAGTGTTGTGGTCTACATTTTAACAAGCCCCCATTGTATTTTTCCGAATCATTTTGTTCCCAAATTATTTTTCTTACTGTTTCTTATCAAGGATAGATGGCTTATAGAAGATGGATGGATGTGATGGCGGGTTAGATTATGTTTTGGTTTTAAAGTCATGTTCGTTATTAGTTAACAACTTGACATAAAAAAAAGAATCATGGAAGATGTAATCTAATTTGGATTTGTGGTGTCGTTAATTGGGGGGGGGGGGGGGGAAAAGGGTAAAATGGGGAATGTGGACTACGTTCTAGGTGCTGTTGTGTTTTAAGACTTTATTTCAATAGTCTTCTTGGTCTTCTTCAATGTTATGTTGATTTTTTTTCTTTCTTTTCCTCTACAGAACTTTAAGAGGGTATGCATGATTTCAGTTCAGGCTCAACCACTTCAAACAGTTACTTCCATCCACCTTCTACAATTTAGTAACGGAAGTCGGAACATGAAATCTGTCAATTCTAATACATCGAGAAACAAGTGAAAGACTTTTCAGTTCATACCTGAAAAGTTAGATATGTGATGACTTGAGGTACAACATGAATAGCAGTTACATTGTAAAACACTGTCGCTAGATATTTGGTAAAATTATGAATTGATTTCAAGAAATTCTAACTTTAGGGGATGGATGCTATTGTATTTAATCCTTTTTGGGTTTAACTGTATTTTTGTCCTTGGATTATGTCAATTTGATATTTTAGTCCTTCATATTATTAGAATTACAGCCTCAGTGAATCAAGTTCAATGATTCAATCATTCAGAAGAAATAACTCAGAAGGATGGCATTAACTCTTCAGGAGATGAAAGGGCATGAATCAAAGTATAGTGAATCTCAAAATAATCCTGCATATTTTAACTTTGTGAATTCATGACTCATTTGGTCAAAAAATCTAAGATCACTCGAAAGTTTTATGTGGCTTGCATGTGTCTGTGGACGGTCGGCGGTCGATTTGAAGTTATTTTTGGCCAAATATGTCCTAAACTTGGAAAAATCAAAAGTATACAAAGCTATTTTGCCGATTCTTATAATGTAAAGGATTAAAATGTCAAATAAATATAATTAGTGGAGGAATTACAATGTAGTTAAACTTAATTTTTATGTAACAAACGTAAGTATAATTAATTGTCTGGTAAGAATATAATTAAGTTGATTTCATGATAGAGTTGCATGCTTTTGTGATGTTAGATTTAGTTAAACAGAAATGGCTATTTTGAGATGGTAATTCTGCATCTCCCCCGTTTAGATAGAGTTAACCAAATTTGGTATCCAAACATTCACCCGCGGTTTACTCGTTCCGACAGTACAATCAACGGAGTCCATCCTAGCCCTTGAAACCCACATCTCTGGTTACCAGGTAAACGGTCAAGATCCTGTTCTTTCAGAAAAAATATAAAAGAAACCCAATATACGTAAGCAATCATTATACAATTCCAGTTTCTCCTCAGTTTTCAAAACGCACACTCTCTCTCTGTCTGTGATCCGTTTCACTGTTCCTGCTTGCCATCTCTTTGAAACTTCGCTACCTCTCTCTCTATCGCAAACGCATCGGCTGACACACGGGTCTTTCACCCGTTGAAGAGTGATCGATGAGTGGTTTTGTCGCTTCAATGGCGTTGTAATATGTATTTATTAGTCAAGAACATAGAGAAAGAAATAAGAGGGAAGCTCCACTCTGGAGTACTTATTATGTCTTTTCCAACCCTAGAGCTATTCATCATCTAGGGTTTTAAGTTTTTGCTGTTACTGTTTGTGAAGAGATTGATATTAGCGGGGAAGATGGCGAATCAGCACGCTGCTCCAGTGACCGCAGCTCAAGTATAATATGATTTTTCATGTTTCTTGCATCTGCATGGCCTGTATTGTTGTTTCTTTTGTTCTGTTTTTTGTATTTTTAGTGGAAAGACTGTACGTTATTGAGATTGATTGAATTGTGAACTTTTGTTTGGTATTAGGTTGGCTCGTATTTCGTTCAGCAGTATTATCAGGTGTTCCAACAGCAACGGGATTATGTGCACCAGTTTTACACTGATTCCAGCTCTATGATTCGAGTTGATGGAGAAATCAGCGCTTCTGCCTCTGATATGGTGGTAATGGCATTTTTCTCAACACCATTATTACATTTGGATTTTTTATTTTTGACGTGGGATTAGATTTATATATTATTCTATGATAAGAAATAATGTGATTATTTGAATAAAATTGTTGCATGTATGATATACCTCTGATATAGCCCTACCTAATTTCTAGCTTTCTTTGATTTGGGTAATTCTTTTGCCTTAAATATTTATGAACATGTTTATATGGATCACATAAATAAGCTGTTTCCAGATCAGTTATGAAGAAAGAACAAATAATTGAACATCAAAATTGTCCTTCCGATTTTATATCTCAGGTTTTAATGCCTCTGATAAGTTGTTTGACTTAGATTTGTTTTTATATTTATTTTATTCGGATAATGACTTACATTTGTATTTTAGTATGATTTGGCTACATCCTTCATTGCTGCTCATATGTTTCTTTTGTTTATGTCGTACATGTGACTTAGAGTTCTTAAACTACCAAGTAGCCCATTCGAATGATTCGTGTTCTATGCCTTGTGTATCAAGTATTTAGATGCAAGTTTTGGCTGGAGTAGAGTGTTTCTCCTCATCAGGGTTATTTTAGTAAATTAGCTAAAGTGCATGAAGTCATGCATTTACGTTATGTGATTGGTATTAAAACTGAGTATACTGGCAAACATGCTCTTCAAAAATATTTTCTCTGTATGACTTATTTTCTTAGAGTTTGAAGATGATCTGGCCTCTTTAGGATGGTTTTTCAAGAATTCTGTATGCCAAGAAAGTGATAGTTTCATTTTCTGTATTGATACACGGTCCTTGATAAGGTCTGATATAAAGTTCCTGTGCCTAGAATGTCAGAGTATTGAACAGAAATGTTCTTTAAGTATGCTACTGTGTTGTATGGATGAACTACTGAATGATTGTTACTTCATGTCTACGGTTGATAAGTGAAAGACCCCTAACTAGATCCACATCCTCTACCTTAGCCTTAGAATATAGGCATGAATTCACAGTTGATTCAACAAGAGCAATCACCCTTTTGAAAGACGATTTGTGAGCTGGTCTTTCTTCTTACCCTTTAGCTATTCCACTCTTCTCATAAGTCGAAGTGGCATGTGAGAAGTCATTCAAAGGACTTTCTGCTTTAGCTTCAATCATATTAAGATGAAAATGGATTTTCCCATGTCCTATTCAATTCAATAAATGGGCATTCACTTGATTGGAAGTCAAGGATAGTCCTTTTATACTTTTTCTTAGCAAATGCCTTCTTAACCGACAGAAGTGAGGTCAAATACAGTGCTTTGGGCGATGCATCTTGGGCATTGCAATTACTGATACAAAGGTCTAGCATGCAATTAATGGAAATCCTTTTCTTTTGAGCTTTATTACATACAATAAATGTATTATCCCCAGAAGGAAAACGAGAGTTATTGAAGAAAATTGAACGCCAGGAAACTTCAATTTGGTGTGAGTTTGGTGATAATCTGCAATTTTGGTTTGGAAAACAGAAATTAGGAATCCTCAATTTTATTGCATAGCCTCCTTGATATTGATGAAAAATTTCTATGTAGTAATCTAATTGTAAAACAATGAGAAAGTCTTTCAAAGGATCCAAATTACAATGTTTATCCATATAAATATTTCTAGAAGTATATCATTATTAGAAACATCCAGCAGTCTCATTGAGGAAAATTGAAAATCAATATTGAGGTAATCTAGAGAAGCCTAGCCATAGGGAATTTGCATTTTTCTCTAGGTAGTAAATTGTGATACGAACAACTTTCCATGAATCAGATCAAATACATGTTAGATAACATCAGAAAAAATAGATACAAGTAAAAAGCATGGATCTGTGTGCTCCTGCATTTAAGCAGCAAACAGTGGAATTCTTTGTGCAAACCAGATGAAAATTTTGTTTTCCTCTCCTCAGCAATTAGCTTCTGATATATCAGGTTGTTTTACAAATGTCACTGGCTCATTGCAGATATCTAAACTTTGTTATCCAACTTTCTACCTGTTGATTCTGCACAAAAAATGTCTGGAGATTGAATGTATTAAATCATGTTTTATCATCAATTAATGCTTTCACATATTTGTTTTCCTTCAGAAAATCCATCAACTAATCATGTCACTAGATTTTACTGGAATCGAGATCAAGACAATAAATGCCCTTGAGTCTTGGAGTGGAGGTGTTCTTGTAGTTGTTTCTGGTTCTGTCAAGTCAATAGATTTCAGTGGGGGGAGGAAATTTGTTCAGACCTTTTTCCTTGCTCCCCAAGAGAAAGGCTATTTTGTTCTGAATGATATGTTTCATTTTGCTGATGAGGAGGTACCACATCAATCTTCTGTAGCTCAAGAACAGAATGTTGATTGTCAGCCTACTATTTCTAGTCATCTTCCTGATCCACCAGGTACAGTTGACTGATCTCGTGATACTTCGCATGTATTTTGAACTCAATACCTTTCTTCTAGAGCTCAATGTAATACTTGTAAGCACATTCTTTTGCAGAAAGCTCTTTATTCTGTATCTCTTCGTCCATAGTTTTAGGTGGTACTGTGTCAATAGGAAATTTCTATTGGGTCAGGTTTATGACTGATGGATATCATGTAGATCAGAAATTGTCAGATTGTGATATCACACAAATACATTTGCATCTTTAGACCGATTTTAAGTGCATGATGCCTATAACGTTTTTGAATTCAAGATGGCCAATTTCTCTAATAAAGCAGGTGGCTGATCACATAGAAAATTATCACAGATTTGTCATAGAAAATTTACATCTTTCCACCTATTTTAACCTACAGCATGAGTATTTCTGGAAATTTTAGATTCTAGATCTCAAAGGTGTCTGGATAAATCAGGTATCAGTTCTTTTAATGAATTATTATCAAGCTCCGATGTCTGGTCGCTTGTTATTTCTGGCTCATTCTGTTGTTTAAGGTGAACATTTAGATTTCATGACGCAGACTGAGATAGGTGTGAAATTCAGTTATTGGAACCGGACTGTTGAATTTTCAAAAACCCTGATCATTTTCATGCTGAGATGTGTAGAATGTTGAGTTTATTGTTCCATGTGCCTTAAATGTACTGGAATATGGAAAATTGCTTTTACCTATGCATCATTATTAGGCTAAATTGGTCCTTCTCTGCAACAGTAGCTGACTATCCATTGGAGGAGGCTGCTAGGAATTATGTGAACTCCTTTCATATTGATGGAGGTGACCCAGTCCAAGAATATAGTTATCAGGAGTCTGAGCCTGAGAATGAGACAGATCAGCTGGACCCTGAGCCTGAGATTGAGCCCGTGCCTGAGGCTGTGGTCGGCAGATTAACGGAGGAAACTCCTATTGAAGAATCAAGCCCCTTTCCTCAAAGTGCAGTGACTACCCCGCAAGGACCTCAGCCTTCCGCACAGGAACCCATTGCAGAGCCTGGAAAACTGACTTATGCTTCTATAGTAAGCATCATTTCTAGCACAGAAATGTGCAATAAGATGTTCTTATGACTGCTGCATAACAATCAAATGAACTTCAGTTAGAAAGAAGATTGTTATTAGCATGTCAAGTGCGTGAACTATGTCAGCTCAATTCTTAAAAAATTATGGACTTGAAACCTCCCATATAATCCATCACCATGGGAGACAAAAGAGAAAAAGACAATAATCCATAAATCCAGAAGAAAGGAAATCACATTTGGGGGGAGTGAGGGGAGTAATCAAAAAAGAAGGTGACAGGTCAAGTTTGGTGCAAGTAGAGAATACTTATTACGGTAATGTAGCCTGGTTATATAAGGAGGGTGGGGTTCTGGTCCTTTTTTTTTGAATCTTCTTTCAGTATCTGAGCAGTATAATTTCAATTATGGAATTAAGTTTTCCAGTCTGTCACATATATCCTGGCAGTTCTATTGGAATTGGTTTTTTTCATCTTTTTTCTTTGCACAATGTTGTGATATGCTGCTTATGTGTTCATTAGATTTTCTAACTGGTTTTATTTTCCTCTCCTGTTGCTTTGAAAATTCAAAGTTGCGGGCTAAAGGGAAACCTCCATCATCATTCATTTCTCCACCAGCTATCACTCGGACTGCACCACCAGCTGCAGATAGAAACCACATTTCACAGCCTTCAAGGCAGCAGTCAGCCCCAACTTCACCAAATTCTCGTGGGTATGCCGGGGAAGGAGCTCTGCCATTAAAGGAAGGTAAAGGGTTTGTTACTTTTTAAATTGATTAGATTGTAGTGCGTAAGTTTATCATCAATGGATATGTCTGTTTTTGCTGTTAACCTTTGTTTGTTATCACGCTCTTGTTCTCTATGAAAGGGCAAAATGATTGATGATTAGCAAGACATTGCAATTAATGTTGCATCTTGCATGGAGTTTTAGATTCTTACCTCAGGATTACTACTTTCTCCTAATTATAATTTGCTTTGACAAGATTCTGTTTTATTCTCACAGGGGACTTGAAATCTGTCTATGTGAGGAACTTGCCTTCTACAGTGACGAGTCTTGATGTTCTGCAAGAATTTAAGAGTTTCGGGAATATCAATTCTGATGGAGTCTTCTTGAGGAATCGAGTGGTCGAACTCCTTTCTAACTATCTTTATGAGTATCTTTTATGCATCTGTGGAATTTCTAATTTGCTTGTGGTGGACAGGATACTGGTATTTGCTTTGCGTTTATCGAGTTTGAAGATGTTCTGTCTGCTCAGAGTGCAATCAAGGTTTGAATCCTTTCCATTTGGACACTATTCTGTCCTTTCTTGGTTTTCCCAAAAGTTTTAGTGAGTGCTAGTTTCCAGATTCGAGCTGTTTCACTGTGTTGTGTTTTCAGGATATTTTATCGCAGCTGTTCTCCATGTTTAGGGAATCTCTGTTTGGTTATCGCTATATTTTGCAGCAAATATATAAGTTATTCCATATTGTGTCTGTAATAGACTGCATACATATCAAAGGAACTTTGGAATCCATATTCCATGTTGTGCCTAAATATGTGACTTGAGTAATACGGTCATCTGTCTGGTCTAGGAATATCTTTGTATACTAATTGTTCTAGGAGAGCGTGCTCCGTGCTTCCGTTTTTACTGAATTACATGTTAGTTTGGTACTCTGTCTTCCTATTTGCGTATTGTGACCACCTTATACTCAATTCCTAAGAATAATCAAGAGCTGTAGGAAAATAATCAAATTGTACTTTATGCTCGTCTTGATTTGATGTTGACTGTGTATCTGGTTTTGAATGTAGTTATATTTTGCTTTTCTTTTGTAGGCTTCTCCAATTCAATTCGCTGGAAGGAGAGTCTACATTGAGCAGAGAAAACCAAACCCTGTTGCTTCTCGTGGTGGAAGTATGTGCTTCAAATGCTTCTACTTTCCTGCAGAAATTGGGCCAGCCCCATGTTAGCTTTTGCGATTCTTTCTGTTAAGCTATTTGATATTCCAGCAGTTCATTTTTTGCACTGGACTTCACTGTTTCATGCTATCTATCTATACTACTCCTAGATGAGGGTGTGTCATCTTCTAAGAAAAATTGAAGGACCTTCTGGATTTCCAAAGTTTTAAGGATGGGTAGTTGAAATCTTCAAAGCACTTTGAGAACAGCCTAGATATCATGATTTTGATGGTTTTAATGATTAAATCAAGGCCTTATCATGATTGTGACAGTTTTTAATGATAAAATGCAGGCTAGAAAATTACACACGTTTATGATCTTTTTGGTCTTTCTCAGAAAATGAATGCTAGATATAGTCTTACCATTTGTTGACTTATTGCTGCATTTGAATTGCCTTGATCAGGAAGTGGGGGAAGAGGCAGTGGAGGGCGTGGTGGAAGGTCATCTGGAAGGGGAAGTGACAGAAATGGCATCAGATCCAACAGTCTCCGTGGTACTTGATGCAATTATCATCACCAAAAAATTTTGAATGGCCTGCTTATGCTACCATAACTTCAGTTTTTAAAGTAGAAGCAAATGATGCTTGTTTTATTGTTTTTTTCAAATGGAAACTTCATATAGAAGAACAATTTTGATTCCAATTTTTCTTGCTAAAAGTGTAATGCTTTTTTCTTGTTTGTGCTTTTACCTTCCAATTTGAGGGGAGCATATCTTGGTGTTCGAGAGGGGTTCTTGTGAAAGTATTTTTACCTAGTAATTCAATGGTGAACATGATAACACCTTTGGCCTGCATCTCTGGCTTTATGAATACATGAAATATTTCTCTGTTCATGTTATATCCCGGATGCCATCTTCTTTCTCTAGTGCCTCTACTGTGATTCTGTTCCAATTACATCTGGGAATTGGTCATCCTAATTGTGTGAGCAACAGTTCTGGATCCATGCATACTAGCCTTGTTTACCACTTTGTTAGTCATTAGTCATTTCGACATGTGCATGTCATCTCTTGGCAAGATTAACATTTTACTCGGTTTCCCTGAACATATTTAGCACTGTTGGAGGTTTACAAGTTGCCTCGTTGCTGGCGAGAACTCTTTCCAGAATATGGAACTAAGGCTGCCTGTATCACATGACAATGTACTGTCTAGTTAGGCTTCTTGCACAGTTCCTTTTATGGCACTGTGGCGCTGTTCTGTGTTTGGATCCTGAATTTTAGACATTAAGGAAAAACGATTTCCTTGCTTCAAATTGGTAACTTTACATTTCCAGCTTTAGACATTTTGCTCTCCTCACTGAAAACCAAAGTCCAAACTTAGTAGTATTTGATGACAAGGATGATGTTTAAGAATCCAAACTAGCTATTATTATTTGTAGCAGTGTATTCTTCCTGAATATACACCCTGTAACATTTGCATCTTGTGGATATATTACCCCAACTTCATATTATGGAAACAAGGACATATAATCTTCTATATGCTTTTATAAATCTTGTTTTCCTATAAATTGTCTGAACTTGCATTTACACTAAGCAGTTGCAGAAGCCATGAGTTCACGGTGGAAGAGTAGCTGCCCTACTCGGGAATTTTCTGTAGCATTTTCTTCATCCTCTTCTGTATCCCACAGGAAACTAGCATAGGCAGCATGTATGTGGCTGGTAAGACAGATAGTTGTCAGTAAGTCTAAGTATGATGAAAGTTTAGACATGAAAGCGGAAAATGTTGCCTACATCTTTGTGTTTGTGTGTGCAAATGTAGACCTGAGAGTTTGTGTGTGTTTTCTCAAACCTGTCATCTGATGAAGCTTGCAGTGCTCGTTCAAAATAGATAGCAGCCCTCTCTTTGTCATGGTGGAGCTCCCATATCAGTTTAGCATACTGTGACAGAATTTCACCATCTTCTGGATCTGCCAGAATTGCCCTGGAGTAATATTCTTCAGCCCTCTGAAGATCACCCTTTTTCTGTCCATAACAATTGCATCCGAAAATTTTTATAAACAGAGAACAGAATCATGATTGGCACAATTGACAAGTTTTGGGCTATAGGGAAACTTGCCTGATACAAGAACTGGGCATAGTTTCTCAGGACCAATGGATTTCCAGGATCTCCCTCCACCATGTTCTTGTAATGCTCTTCCATGCTAAGGCCATGGCTGTCGCCACCATCGCGGTCGAAAGCGACCGGCCTATAGCTTCCTCCACCACCATTACTGCCGCCGCCGTCAATAAAACTGATTCCTGAGATACCAAGCCCTGCTGCAAGATACATTTTCCCTTCACCTTCTAGTCTCAAACTACTACCATAACCATTCACATTAGTCCCCATTTGTTCCAAAAGCAAGTTCTCCATTCTGAATGGACTGACACTATCTTCCACCTCTAATTCTTCATCATTCACTTCACCTTCTTCCTCAATCGCCTCCTCCTCATCATCACTATCACCGTCTTCGAAACGAGCTCCCGGATGGTGAACCGAGAAAGAAGGAATTGCCTCCAGAGTGCAGCTGTTACTCTTTCTGGCAGATTTTTTGGAAAGACTGAACTCATCAACATTGTATGAAGCATCAACCAGCTCTTGCAAGTTCCCTTCAGATTGAGCCCTTCGAAACTCATTGCCAGAACTCCTACTTGTGCCCTTGATTTCAGCCACTGAAGGAGAATGAAAGAGGGATTTGCTCAAATTCTGAGACCCTCCATTGGTACAAGAAAGCTTGCCATGAATGGTGTTTGGTGTATGTTTCTGCGTGGAGCCATGCAGCTCACACAGGTGATGGCTGCTGCTGTTGGGGCTCTCTGCAAACGACGGAAGAAGAGATCCAAGAACTGGCGTAGAGGAGCTTCTTAGCATCATGACTACTCTTTCCCTCTTGATTGGCAGATATGATGTTCAATATCCCCTGTTTGTTTATCAATAAGATGAGATACAATTGTGTGGAAGAGAAAAAAAGGGTCGCTGATCTTCTTAAAAAAGGTTATCTATAGCAATAAATAATAGCTTGAGCAAGTGGACATAATTCATTGCCTTTTCACTTGTAAAAGCAGTTGAGATTGTGATGAGGAGAGTTGAGAAAGGAACATAACATGGACATGAACATGAGAATTCATGCACTAATACCACATCTCTACGAACCTGCAAGTATCTAATTCTTTTTCTTTCTTTATAGTTTTCTACAAACATCCAAGTTAAAATCATTACAACTCAGGTACGTAGTTCCATGCATTTAAGAAACAAACTTACCTTAAATTTTGTTGTATTCAAGAACCCTCCGAGTTGAAGAAATGAAAGCCAATTTGCAGGTGGAGGGTTGTTCAAAAATGTTATGGGAGATACCCTTTTATACATAAAGGAAAAAAACAAAGAAGAGAAAATAGAATAAAATATAGGAATTACCTGAAACATACGAAATTCTTGACAAGTTGTGTCCATGTACGAGATTGTATGGTGGAGGATTGATGAATCCAACTGTTCGTTGTTGGGACAAACATTTTTATGAGCTTGTGATTCATGTTGGGCCTCTTAAAATTGTGTAGGTGGAAAACTATTTAGTTTTTGTTCTATATGGAAGGTGCAAATTGTAGGAATAATACAGACTACCAACGTTGAAACACGTTTATGGACTTTACTTTAGGATATTCTTCTTGTTTCCCTAGTATTCTTCTTCTACTCCTTCCTTACAGCTGTAAACGTGTCTACCGTGTCCTCTTTTTGGTTTTCTTTTTTAAGGATAAATTACATTAAATTTTTTAAAAGTTTGGTATAATTATAAATAATTTATTTTATTTAAAAAATTATAAATATTTTTTAATATTTGATAAAAAATTATGTAATTCTTAAATAGAGGTTTGAAATTATTAGCTTTGCTCTTATTGTATTTTTTTAAAAAACTAAAAATAACAAAATTGATAAAAAATAGACAAGATGGATGATTTGAAAGTTATAAAAAATTATCCATTTAGTCCAAAAAAAAATAAAAAATTTTAAAAAATAAATAATATTATAATTTATAGTCCACAAAAATATTTGTTGGTCAGTTTATCACAAAAAAAAATTAAAAACTAATAGTTTAAACTCAATGAAATTAACAGTCGAACACAAATCTTCAAATTCAATAATAATTCAAATAAAATTTGGACAATAATGTATTTGCTTCGACGCTCCAATATTTTAAGATACTAAAAATGGGATTCAATCTAATCTGACCCGAATAATAAAATCAAAAGAGAGTAGGTTCGGATTTTGGACCATATTAAAATTAAGGGTAAATTAAACCAATCTCTTATGAAATTTGGCATAATTAAAAATACTCCCTTATTATTTTAAAAATTATTATTATCATGATTAAAAAATTTATTAAATATTAGAAGGTATTTATAATTTTCCAAACGACATAATTCTATGAGATGTGAGGGCAGTTTATTGTAATTTATCCTAAAATTAACTACACTGCCTTTACTTTTGAGTAACAGAGGGCGTTTTTTATAGAGATACAGAGACGAATATCACTAAACTACCCGCGTAAGACATTCCAAATTGTCATCGAATTCGTTTGTTATGCGGAGTTCCGTAAACGCAATCATCAAAATCTTGGCGATTTTTCAACTGGGCTTTCGTTTCATTTTCGATTACATTGTTGGGCGGAGAATTTTTTTGCGGGGTGAGAAGATGTTGGGATGTGGATGTTTCTCTTGGAGCAGAGTCTCCGATCTCATGCAACCCGAGTCCGAATATTTCTCTCTGCCCGATCCAATTCCGCAATGGCCACCAGGTATGCAATGGTGCCCTTCTGCTTTCGTCTGAGGTTTTATCATTTGGATAGGAAGAGATGATTAATGCATGTGGTTTAAGATTTTTTTAATGTTTTTATGTGTCTTGGTAATAATCCCGTACGTTTATATTTCATAGACTTAAAAGCATGAAGATTTTGAGAGGATTGTTTTTTTTAAATGGAGCTTTTTCTGGGAAATTTTGAGCTTAGTTGGATGTTATATGATTGATATTTGATCATTTAGTTAAAAAAATTCAGTTCTTGCTGAAGGGTTGTGGATTTCAATTGTTTATTCTTCTGTCTATCTCATCTGTTTGATTCTTGTACTGTGGACATTTTCTCATGTCTCTGTTGTCGATCCGTGAAACTGCCCTTGAATTGGTTTTTTACTGTTGGAACTTGCTCCGTTTTTTTTTACCCAAAGAAAGAAGTTCTGTTGAGGGTTGGGGCAGTGATGTTTGTTCATTCCTTGAACTTATTTAAAAGCACAACTTTTTACTTTCTGAGCACGGAAAGAGATTGTTTCGTTTGCTGAGCTACATACGAATGCTTGAAGGTACTCCGGTGGGACCTTTATCCGTTCTTTTAAATAATTGAGTTCTTCCTCGGTAGTAAATTAGATTCAATTAAATATGACACAATTTCGTGCTTTTCTTGATGTAGTAGTGGAGATGGTGCTTAAGACAATGATTATCAGAATCTATCTTAACCTGCCTTTTCGTTATGGGAAATCAAAGATAATTTCCTTTTATGTTCTTGCCCCCTATCTTCAAAATTTTTGTTGACAAATTATAGCTTCATTATGAGGAGTTAGTGTGTATAGTTTATCTGATTCAATACTCCTATGTCCTATAAATGATTTTCATGTGGTTCAGTATTTTTCATTATACTTTCAATCTTCATGTACTGTGCGTTGATCTTTGAGCTTTCATGTGTCCAAACAACTCCATTCCTTAATGTTTTTTCATGATATCATCTAGCGGATGCATGATGTATGATCACTCAGGATTTGCACTTTTCACTTTGTCCATTTTGAGACCATAACATGTTTCGTTTGATATGGAGAAGTTCGAGGCTTCTTTTCTTGATCACAGACTCTGTTTAGAGAGTTGAGTAATAATCTTTGTGTATGCTGCTTCATTTAGTAGAAATATAGTTTTGTCTTTGAAGTGCATCAGTAATATATATCTTATTATTTCTACTTCTGCTTGTGCACATACAGGTTCAGGATTTGCTACCTCGAGAATTACATTAGGAGAATTAGAGGTTTGCCAAATAACTAAGTTTCAGTATATTTGGGGTTGCAATCTGTCTAAGGATGGGAAACAAGGTGTTAGCTTTTATAAGCCAATCGGAATCCCAGACGGGTTTTTCTGTCTTGGTCACTACTGTCAATCTAATGAAAAGCCTTTACGGGGATTTGTTCTTGTTGCTCGTGAAGCTGCTAAGCAACAAGACTGCTGCACCCTCAAGTCCGAAAATATGCCTGCTCTCCAGAATCCTGTGGATTATTCATTAGTGTGGAGTTCACATGACGGCATTGATGAAAGCTTTGATGGATGCGGTTACTTCTGGTTACCCCAACCACCAGAGGGTTATAAAGCTTTAGGATTTTTGGTTACCAACAAATCGGAGAAACCAGATTTGGAGGAGGTTAAATGTGTCCGTGCTGACCTAACTTGTACATGTGAAGCTTGTGGACTGATAGCAGACACACATTCTAAGTCGTCTAACATACCACTTTTAATTTGGGGTACGAGGCCTCTTCATCGTGGCATTTATGGGAGAGGTGTTTCCGTGGGTACTTTTTATTGCAGCAGCTACTGGAATACACGGGAAGAGGTCAATATTGCATGCTTGCAGAATTTGGATCTTAATTTACGTGCAATGCCCAACATGGATCAAATTCATGCACTTGTAAGGCATTATGGACCTACTGTCTTCTTCCATCCTGATGAGGTTTATCTGCCATCTTCTGTTTCATGGTTCTTTAGAAATGGTGCACTGTTGTATAGTAGAAGTAACTCTGTTGGACAGGCCATTGATGCTGAAGGTTCCAATCTCCCCAGTGGAGGCACAAACGACAGAGAATATTGGATAGATTTGCCCTGTGATAGTGCGAGGGAGAATGTTAAGCACGGAAACTTAGAAAGTGCAAAACTTTACCTTCATATTAAACCAGCTTTAGGTGGGACCTTTACAGATATTGCGATGTGGGTCTTTTGCCCTTTCAATGGGCCAGGCACGCTGAAGGTCGGGATGATGAACATTGCTCTTAGCAAGGTTGGTCAGCATGTTGGTGACTGGGAGCACTTCACTCTTCGGATAAGTAACTTCACTGGAGAGCTTTGGAGCATATACTTTTCGCAGCACAGTGGAGGTGAATGGGTCGATGCTTTTGATTTGGAGTTTATCGAGGGAAACAAAGCTGTAATTTATTCGTCAAAGAATGGTCATGCTAGCTTTCCTCATCCTGGAACCTACATTCAGGGTTCTTCAAAGCTTGGGATTGGAGTGAGGAATGATGCTGCACGCAGTGATCATATTGTTGATTCAAGCAGGCAGTATGAAATTGTTGCGGCAGAATACCTTGGAGATGGAGTTGTCAAAGAACCCGGTTGGTTACAGTATATGAGAGAGTGGGGCCCGAAAATCATCTACGATTCAAGGAAGGAGTTGGACAAAATCATAAAAGTTTTCCCTCCACCGGTTAAATATTCAATGGAGAATATTTGTAACAAGTTGCCACTGGAGTTGTATGGAGAAGAAGGTCCTAGTGGGCCAAAGGAGAAGAACAACTGGATTGGGGATGAAAGATGGTAGCCCTTATGAAGCTCCTTGACCTCCTGCTCTTTCTGCAACTGTTTTTTCACGACATGAACAAAAGTTGAAAACAAACGAGAATGTGTTGTAACTTGTGTAAAATCCGACAGAGTAAACCCCCATCAGGAGCAACAGGGGGCCAAGATATCCTGGATACAGGGAAGGACAAGACTTGAGAAACAATATTCACAACTGCTTCCATGTGAACATAGTCCCTGATGTAAATAGAATTCATAGTGTAGTTCATGAGAATGAGATTCTTGGCCTCTTGTACCAGATACGGGGACTCGCTAACAAGTGTAGAATGTTTGAGAACATTAGAGTATAGACTTGCATTCAAACTCCTCTACCATGGAGCTGTAAATTATCTTCTGATTCTTTTAGGTTGTTGGAAGATGTCCTCCATGACGAAGAGATGGAAGGCTGGATTTGTTGTAAACAATTTGAGCTCCTAAGTTGTATGTATGTGCATGTCTATATAAGAAAGATTTCTGAAAACAAAATGAACTCAACCTTACATGTCTATGGCGGCAGTTCCTCTTTCACATGATATTGTGTTTGCGTGTCAAGATGTTTGATAATTGTTCATTGATTGTAGATAACAGGGGCAACTGCAAGAGGCCTGATGCGGGGAAAACGTCCTCATCATCTCATTGCTGTTGGGAACTAAAACTCATCTCCCATCATCGTTCTTTGAGGTAATGGACGTTCTTTATGGTTATTACTATACTTCAAATTGCTTGTGAAAAGGATGTTATTTTCTTCACTGGTGATCACCAACTACAATCTTGTCAAATAGCTACTTCTTGATGATGTGCATGTGTAGTTCATTTGTTCGGCCACACAATCTTAGCGATGGTACAGACAAGATAGCAAAAAAACCAGCAACCACGGGGGAGGACGTGTAGTTGTTGAATCTTTGTCTGTTGAATCAAGGAGGGGTGCCTGCCACCAGCCACATCCGATGAATTACACATTGGACCTATCGATGGATAATTCTTACTATGCTCAATTAGGGATGGCAAATGGAATGGATAGTGGTAGCTGTGAGCCCCCACCCTGTTGGGGTCCAAATTATGAAGTTCAGGTTCATGGACGAAGTTTATTTTACGGAACTGGTTGGGTCCGGTCCGGTCCGAGTCTCCAATCTTTCCCAAGACCCCCTACAGAACATATCTTTTAATATATTTAATTTATTTAATGTATATATGTATAAAATAATTTATACTTTTAACACAATAATAACTTATCAGATACTTATAAATAGTATCTTTAATTTTTTTAAAAAAATAAAAAGTAAAATAATTAATAGAACCTTTTTTTGTGCAATTTGGTTTGGGGACAGAGTAGATGGAACATTAATAAGTGTTGTGTCAGTGACTGAGTCCAAAAAGAACAGTTTTATAGTTGGCGTGAAAATGCATTAATCAGTCAAGTAATTATGAGTGATGAGCAGCAGACCAACGGATTTGATTGCTGATTGCTCTTCTTTTTTCCTTTTTAATAATTGAAGGGGACATCCAACGGCTACTCTGACCCCTCGGCGCATTACACCGCCCCCCACTCTTCACATCATGCATTGCTGCTCCCTCCACTCTTCAGATCCATTCATCATATGCTACTCTGGGATTTTTTTTTTCCAAAAAATTAGAATTTAATTTTTGAGTTCACCAAAAATATCAAAGTAATATTAAGAGAAAATATAGCATTTTAATGATTGGTATAGAGTATATAAAAGAAGTCTTGATTCGATCGTGTATCTATTACTTAAATTAAAGTATTTTGAACGTGTTTTGATTAGTTCTGCATTTTACACAAAAAAAAAAATAAAAAATGAACGAAATCAACGATATTCATATCATATTTGAATTGAATAAAATTAATTCCACCACCAATTAATTAAGTATAAGTAATGATTTGAGCATGCCAATCATTCTATTTCTTTAATCATAATCAAACAAATCAGCCCTTTTTCTCTTTTTTAGATGATGTAATATTTTAAAACACTAACTCTTTTTTTTTGTTCTATTTCTTGAAAATAAATAAATAATATTTTGTTGATTATAAGTTTCATGCCTATAAAAGAGTAATAAGTTGAGTTTAATTAATTAATACTCGATAAGTTTATTTTGTCATATAAACAAAAATGATATCTTAATCTTATAAATAATATAAAAGAATTATATAAAATATGTTTACAATTACTTATTTGTACTTTAAAAAAAAGTAAATTACAATGAATTTTGTAATTTATCATAATTACAAATATTCTATCATTATTTAAAAACTTACAAATAGTCCGGAGATTAACGAACATTTAACATTAGTTGTCATGAGGAATTATTCATTAGATGATTGTTAATTTTATAGTGTATTTATTAGACGAGCGTTAATTATAATTTTTTAAATAATAAAAAAAATATATTAAATTTCAAGAAAATTGATTATAAATAAAATATATATGTGAAAAAAAAAAGAAGCCATATTGTTGGTTGAATAAATATGAGTGGAGTGGTGGGTGAAGTTAGCAACAACCTTGGCTTTTAAAAGTGGTCCCCACGTTTCGGGGGTAAGGTGTTGAGCCGTGTGAATTTCGGGCCCCCACATGTTGTCGGGTTGTCTTTTGGCGTAAAGTCGTGTTTGTCCCCACTTGCCCAGGAAAATCCCCCCATTTTAGGACGCCATTAAAAGAATCGTCAATTTCTCCCCATCTTCAATTTATCGCCACCCGCCTCTTTGGATTGCACCCTCGCAATATAACTTTTACTTTCTGTCTATCACTACTCATAAAAATTAAATAGTGTTATTCATAAAAATATTTTTTTACTATAAGAAAATTATTTAATCTGTAATGAACTAATAAATATAGTCAATTATTAATAAGTATTAATTTTATTTAATTTTCTAATTAATATTAATAATTTTTGATGTATTTTAACTAACAAACGAATTCATTTGTTCAATGGATCAAACATTAGAGTTATATTAGATGTAATCTCTCCACTCATAAGAATTTACGTGTAATTATATAATATTTTAAAAAAATTGGCGCAGTTATCCTTAAAGAATATACTATATTTTTGGCTATAATTACAATAAAAAAAATTAATTAGAAACTAAAATTTTGAAACGTTTAGCTATCGATTTTTCTTGCTTAAATATTAAATTGAAGTTAAAATGTTAGAATAATTGTAGGATATTATGTGGCAGTCACTATATAAAATACGAACGATAACTTACATTGTCGAAGTAATTTTTTATAATAATTTTATATTGGTACATAAAAAATATAACCTGATATTTTGTTATCAGTATAAATTATTAACACATAAAGTTCTTAATTTATTTGAAAAACAAATTCTTGAAAATAAAATATCAAATATGACAATTAAGTTGGATTTCTTCATTTCTGCCTCCGCTCCAACTAAAAACGTGTTTTTCACTTATGTGCTGCATAAATTTCCCGAGAGAGAGAGAGGGCGATCATGTCAGGTTTCAGTCAGAAGCAAAAGGCAGAGGTTCGATGGTTCCCGGGGTGGTTGGTACAATAACAGGAAGCAGGGGAGAGGCAGTAGTTGTACATTTTTTGTGGGTCCCACCTGAGAGAGAAATCTATAATGCTGTTGAGGCGCACAAAGCCGACAGAAGGGCCCCTCCCCCTCCCCATCAACACCAACCCCTTCCCACTTCCCACTTTTGCCTTCCACTTCCTTTCTCTTTACCCAAACCCAAAAGAAAGCAAGAAACCAAACCAAACTCCCTTCTTTCTTTTCTCTCTTCTTCTTCTTCTTCCTTCTGCCACCAGAATTTTACTCCTTCTTCTCCTCTAAAAATTTAATCTTGATGCACAATAGGGGCGGAGGGAGCGGCGGCGGTGTGATTTCAGGTGGGTCAATGTCAACTTTGTCAAGAGAGGAGAATAACATGGTGATGTCATCTGAGGAGTCTTCCTCCTACCCAGATGAGTCTGACTTGGAATTGGGCCTTGGACTGAGCCTTGGTGGTGGTGGTGGAAAGGCCAAGAATAAGCAGCCGCCGCCGCCGGCTGCCACCGGAGGTTCTTGGGATCAGTATGCAAGAATCTTGACTGCCAAGGACTTTCCATCTGTGGTTTCTACTAAGGCTTCTTCATCATCATCATCATCCTCTTCTTCTGTCACCAAAGCCACCAACAATGGCTC
>NC_026150.1:2770691-2806500 GCF_000512975.1 Sesamum indicum
CCCTCTTCGCCTCCCGGCCGTTCTGCGGTTAGGTACTATCAATTTCTAGTCTCACACCCTTGCTCCTTTGATTTTCCTTGTTACATATTGTGACTTTCGTACCACATTTGTAATCAACTTGTTTGTAGTTGCATATATTCCTGTGGTTGATGGGATTCAAATTTCAATCATCTCCTCTTAGTTGTTAAGTTTAAGCTTTGTAAGATTGGATCATTATAGTCCATATCATATCTTGTCTTGATCAGTGCTGTTATCTGTTCTTTGTATTTTTCTTGGTTGTTGAGAATTGGTATGAACTTTGAAGAAGTTGGGAATTAGAGGCCGTTTATATTTTTCATTTTGGGCTCTTTATTCTTTTCCTAATTTGGTTATATTTAATGTCAATCCAGCTGCAGTTGGTTTTACACTATTGGTTTTGTGTTTGATTCTCGGGCATCCGGTACCTGAGAGAAACTGTGACATTCTTCGTCTTTTCTTTCTTTTGTTTTTCTTTTACCATCTTTAAAGCATTTATTTTTGATCATATCCTTGTAAAATGTCAATCACAATCGCATTAGCAAGATCTGCACAGAACCTTCGACTTTCTCCATCTCAGGATAATTACTAAAGTACACATTCTTGAAGAATATGTACTTGTTCTATGTGTATTTCAATGACTCTTTCAATTGAAGCAACCAATTGGGAATTCCAAATAAAATTAAAAGAAGGTCGGATGGATTTTTAATCATTGATGCTAACAACATGAGGAGTTGCAATCGACTAACAGTGATTGAGAATCTCACATAGCTATTTGGTTAAAGTACTTTTACTCTCAATATTCCTCTTCATCCAGGATAACCACTAGTCATTCCTAACATCATAGATCTTAATACTGCTTAAGTCAAAGACGACTGCTTTCCAGAACTGGTTATTTGCATGCCATGTGCCCACATATTTTAATGTTTTATGGTTCTTTCTTAATTATGTTCGTTTTTTCTGTTCCATCATGAAGAACAATTTGTTTACTTACATTCTTTATAAAAATTTAAGCAACTACTATGGATGCTCAATGATGACTCACATGATATATATCCAGTGGGATTAAATGTTTTGTTATTCAATTCATGAAGCAGTCAGGTTGTTGGATGGCCTCCAATCAGAACTTACAGAATGAACAGCTTGGTAAACCATGCGAAGTCTCCAGTCACTGAAGACTTTTTCTCTACTGCTGATAAATGTGAAAGCAAGAATATTATCATGGATAAGTCCAACCATGGTGGCAATGTGAATAATAATGTTGCCAAGGAAAAGAGATGTCTGAAAGCGTCTTTGTTTGTCAAGGTGAACATGGACGGGATCCCAATTGGAAGAAAGGTAGATCTGAATGCTTATAGCTGCTACAAGGCCTTAGCTCATGCGCTTGATGACATGTTTAGACCCTGTGCAGCAGTTGGGACAAAACGTAATTTTTCTGTCCTCTTATTCAATCTCATTAAAGAACTAAATCTTCAATCATTTTCATTTCTCTCAGTAGGTGAAGATCTTTCTAAGATGTTGTGTTTAATAGACCTGTGGTCCAATAGTACCCAAAACTTAGTATTTAGTTGCTAGCTACTGATTTTCCAGTACCGTGAAACTTGGCAGACCGAAAACCAATGACAGTAAAAAATGAAAAGTAAATTCTAGAAGTTGGTTAATGACAACCAATGTCAAGTATATAATTGTTCGGACAGGGGTTGTAAAAATCTCTGCTTTCTCCTTATATCTGTAGTGATATTCTAAATACTAATATCTTGGTATAAGGAATGATAGATTCTTGGTTTTCCTCATTCTGAATAAATTGAGGTGGAAAGCATTACCTTAGTTACAAGCTCTATGAAAGTCTTAGTTCGGAATCTTGACTAGCTTAATTAGCTCTTCAATGCTAATTTGATCACTAACTGGCTATGTTGCTGTTTTAGGATCAAATGTGGAGGAGCAAGTTGTTGTAGCTGCCACCAGACAGCCTCTGAAATCATTGGATGGTTCATCTGATTTTGTGCTCACCTATGAAGACAAAGAAGGAGACTGGATGCTTGTTGGGGATGTTCCTTGGGAGTATGTCCTTTCACATTGCATCTTTTATATAGTAGATTTCTAATTGCATTCCTCTTATTCTATCCCATAGCTAAACACTTTCACTGCTATAGTTATAATTCTCCAACTCTCATTTGATTGCTTGTTCTGAGTCTGCTCACATCCTAAGATGTAGTAAAGTAAATACATAAGATTATAGCGGAATCCAAATGTGGCTGCAATAAACATCTTATTTCTATCTAACATAAAAGAATTCGGGTCTTAAGCAACTTTTCAACAACTGCAGACAATAGATGATGCTTAGTTTCGATATTCATTCTGTTCGCACCAAGTTCAGAAGTTTGACAGGTCCCAAGGTGTATGCCAGTTTAGCTGATGTGTTAATGAATTTCATTAAGTTTACATTGCCAGTCTCATGGATTTCATTCTTTTGTCAGAATGTTTTTGAATTCTGTGCGGAGACTTCGAATCATGAGGACAGCTGATGTTAATGGACTAGGTATGTGCGTGTTGTTATTGCAGTTTTGTATGCTCTTATTTTGCGTAAACACCATTATATTCATTTTTCTTTATTCGTGCAGGCCCAGGAACTCATGAAAGGAACAGGAAACAGTCGACGGGCCCAATATAGAGAATCTTCTGACCCAAAAAGATCCTTCTAGAAAGAAAAAAGAGTAGACTGCTATACATCACCAAAGAATTCCATTGAAGCAACCACCGTCCTGGCTCTGCCTCCTTTTGCGTGCTAGGTTTTGGTCACCTTTTACATTTTATTACTAATACTATTTCGACACGATCATATATACCGTCTTGGGCAGTGCACTTATGTCTGCACATGATGAATGCCCTTTCTTTTCTTCTGTCTTATAGGTAAGCATACTGAGAGTTGCCATTTGATACACTGTAAGTATGAGAGTGGCAAATTGTTCAGTTTTGGGTTTTGTTGCACTCGCAAACTCCTAATGAAAGAAAAGTATTTGTTGTCTTTGTATGAGGTTGTTGATGCTTTTGTTTGTCTTTTTGGCTTTAGAATCTCTTGTTCATCTTCTTGTACTTAGTTTTCTTTGACGGGTGTGTGGAATTTGGAGCGGAAGTCGAATATTTTACGCGGAAGTCGAATATTTTACTTCACTGACAAATCTTTCAATTCTTCCATCTTCGACTTGAACTAAATCAGTATCATGTACTGATGTCAAAAACTAAATGCAGTTTCCTTTAATTCTGGGTGCAATAAAACTGTGCACTCCTGTTGAAGTTTTCTGACTATGTAACATGAAGAGAGCTACAAAATCATTTGCATGATCATTTCCCATAGGCATAGCCCTCTAATTCTAGACACAAGTTATAAAAACTTACAAATAACTAAAAAAAAAATGAATATAAATCTAGGTACATATTGAAAACCAAAAAATAATCTTGGCCTGGAAGAAGCATGCAATGTTATACTCACACAAGGCCATTCACAGGTGAATTGTTGAATAATGGCCTGTCTTTGTTGGTATTAGCATTACCTCCACTGCTGCTGCTGCTGCTTTTTCTCCGAGGCTTTGCTTCTCCAAGCATCGACAGAACGTCTCTCATTGAGGGTCTGTCTTTGGGGAGCTTGGCAGTGCAAAGAATCGCGAATCTGAGAACTAAGAGCATCTCTTCTTGAACATGTTTGGTGTTCCCTACAGAAGGGTCTAGAGCTTCTTCCAAAGGCCTGTTTTCACGAATCTTTCTGCGTATCCATTCTACAATATCAACAGAATCTCCAAAATCGGGGTCTAATGGTCTCTTCCCAGTTAGCAATTCCATGAGAACTACTCCATAGCTGTAGATGTCGCTCTTCTCATCAACTTTCAGCGTGTAACCATACTCTGTCAAGCGATTATCAAAGATGCAGAGTGGTTATGTTAATATTTATAACTTCAACAGAAACCCTTTATTAAGTTGTTTGCCTATTGATCTACTAGAATGATAATGTTGTCAAGAAATTTAATACTATGTAACAAATCTATGTTGCTGCTAGTCATTGCTGGTTCTGTTTGACTAGTTCTAATCTTGAGGAGGCAGATCCCTAATCAAGAAATGTATCTGTTGACTGAGTTTAGAAGCAATATAACTGTGGAATGATAAAAGTTACAAGGACTGAAGCTGATAGAAACTCACCGGGGGCTATATATCCGTAAGATCCTGCTACCATTGAAACTGTCTCATTCTTCTTGAGCATCATTTTTGCCAACCCGAAATCAGCAATCCTTGCCTCAAGATTGGCATCAAGCAATATGTTATTTGACTTCACATCTCGATGGATCACGGGTGGATGACAATCGTGATGGAGATAAGCCAGCCCCTGCGCAACCCCAACTGCTATGTTATACCTTGAAACCCAATCCACCAGCAAACTTCCTGCTTTTTTGCCATGTAAAGCCTCTCCAAGGCTACCATTCTGCATATACTCATAGACAATCATTGCATCAGAGTCATTGTGAAGAAATCCCAACAACCTCACAATGTTCCGGTGCCTTAACCTCCCTAACAAATTCACCTCTCCCACTAGATCATCACTGCCTCCCATCTCAAGATCACTTGTCGATCTCCATAGTTTCTTTACCGCAACGGTTGTGTTCAGTCTTTGTATTTCAGCCTTGTAAACTGTCCCAGTTGCCCCCATCCCTATCACATTGGATTCCTTGATGCAAGCAAGAATGTCATTACTATTGAAAACTAGCCTCTGGAATGCCATCAATCTCCAAGGCCACTCCCCATTGCCTGCTTCGAATCTTTCCTCGAAGCAATTCCCATCCTGCCATTTCTGGTACAGAGATCGAGCTCCAAGAACTGCTATAACAACAGCAGCCAGAGTCAAAATCCCAATTATCCATCCTCCAATAATGTGTTTTGCGTGTAAGCCATGCTGTCTTGATGCGTATGCTGCATTTTGAGAGCACGGTGGAAGCACGCCATCACATAGGCCTGCATTGCCAATGAGATCATCAGGATTAATAGTCCTGAGCATGCCATTGAAAGGGACAGGACCCTCTAGCCTGTTATAAGAAACATTGAGCATCTCTAAGGCTGGAGAGTTCCCAAAATTCTCAGGAATCCCTCCAGTCAGAGAGTTGTTTGCCAGATCCAAGACAGCCAATGCGGGCATCAGCGCAATAGGTTTAGGAATCCCCCCGATCAACTGGTTGTCGCGAAGATTTAGAATCACAAGCTTCTCGCATGAAGCAATGCTTGCTGGAATGCTTCCAGTGAAATGGTTTGAGGAGAGGTCCAGCCAAGCAAGAGCAGGACAATCCTGGAACTGATCCGGGATTTCTCCCACCAAGTTATTGCCTGAGGCTATGAAGTTTTGCAGATTTGGAATGGAAAGAACAGAGGACGGAAGAGAAGATTGAAGGTGGTTTCTTGATACATCAATGGATGAAAGAGAAGTGGAAGCAGAAAGATCACTTGGGATTTGGCCTGTGAGGCTGTTATTTGCCAGTTCCAGCCTTTGAAGTTTGCCAAGTTTGCCAAAACCAACAGGGATTGTGCCGGAAAGGAGATTATTTTGCATCCTAACTCGAACTAGCGATTGACATGTCGATAAACTGGCTGGAACCGGACCAGAGAAGGCATTGTTGAACAGGATGAGCTTAGTAAGGTTACCTTTATTACACAAACTTGTCGGGATTGGGCCAGAGAATGAATTGGATGAGATATCCAACCGTTGAAGAGGTGAATTCTGGCCAAGATCACTCGGCAAAGGGCCTGACAATGTGTTGTTCCAAAGCTCAAGTACCTGCAGTTGAGTCAATTTCCCAATGCCAGCAGGAACTGAACCAGATAGCTGATTGCACATTAGATTCAATAGCTGCAGATTCTTGAGATCAGCTACTGGGGCCGGAATTTCTCCTGATAATAAGTTATCAGAAAGGTCCAGAAACTGCAAAGAAGTCACGTTGCCAATCTCTGGTGGAATCTTGCCCTCAAAATTGTTTCGGTACAAGAAGACTGTACTCAGCTGCTTGAGTTTTCCCAGTTCAGCTGGAATCGACCCACCAAGATTGCCTATGGCAAGGTCAAGATACTTGAGATTTGTAAGATTTCCAAACTCTGCAGGAATCCCACCTTCAAACTCATTGTATCCAAGAACCATCGTCTCGAGTGCTGATAATTCTCCTAGCTCTGCTGGTATACTGCCCGTCAGGTTATTCCCCGACAGGCCAAGATACTTCAATCTCCCCAAATTCTTGTAAGTTCTTGGAATGGGGCCTCCAAAGAAGTTTCCCCTGAGATCCAGGCTCTCCAGCAATGTCGCATTGCCAAGATCCTCAGGGAGGTAACCCGAAAAGTTATTCCCAGAAGCATTGAATGCTACCAATCCTGCTGCCGTTCCAAAACCAACAGGCAACCGATCGATAAACAAGTTTTGGCTCAGATCAATGCTCTCAAGTGCAGTAAGATTAGTTAAAGACTTAGGCAACGGAGAGGAGAACCCGTTGCAGCATAAATTAAGAGAACTCAGACTCTTTAATCCCTGGATTTCATCGGCAACCCTGCCAGTGAGATTCATGTGGGAAAGATCAAGCTTTTCAACAGCACCATTGGAGTTGCATACCACTCCAGTCCAGCCACAGTGTGCTGAGCTGTTTGCTGCATTCTCCGGCAATTCCCAATCTTTGAGATGATCAAACGGATCGATCAGGCTTGCCTTTACCGACAACAGGATCGACACTTCACTGCTCAATCCAATGCTCTCAACCTCCTTAGAGTAGCAGAAAACAGAAGAACAATAGAAGAACAAGAGGAGGAAGAATTCATTTTTCAACTTCATAATGCTTTTCTTTATCCTGGCTTGTTATCTTTCTTACTTCTCCACCATCTTTTCACACGATCAGTGATGGGGCCAGTGGGGTAGCAGTGGAGAGCGAAAGACAGTAAGAGCAGTATGAAACTGAAGGTTAGAAGAAGATCAAATGATTAGGTAGTCTCTGACCTATATAATACCAAACAGTTCATATGGGGATTAGTGTTTTCCTTTTTCATGTTTCATCACTAGAACAACTCGTGAGATCTTGGGCTCTCCAACAGCTGTTAATGCACATAAAAATGACCGGAACTTGGCTTTTTTTTACATATCATCTGACAAGACACATGGAGAGAATGTGTTGCCATTGCTGTTACTTCAGTTAATCTTCTCTTCTGTTCTTTGGCCGTCAAACTTGAGCCCAAGACAAACTCATGCTGCCCGTGAAATTCCCGTCAACACATTACACTTGCCATGTAATTCGTGTACAGTTTACGGAGAGTTGGTTTATTCCGTCGGCATTTATTATAAGATGTACCACCCACTTTTAAAATGTTAGATTTTATGTTAAAAATAAACTTAGTAGATGTCAGTATCGAAAATTTTGTAATTAAAGTGTTTGCTGCTCTATGATAGTTGAGATCATGACCTTTTGGTAGCTTTTTTTGCTAACTTTTTCTCGGAAATGCAGTTTTGATCCCCTGCTTTTGAAACTAGAAATCATGTGAGTGTAATTTCAGATGTTTGGTTCATATATATATATATATATATATATTAATTAAGAGTTGATTTGCACAGAGTTGTGGTGTGGAAAGATGCTTTATGCAGTGCTGATGGTGTACTGGGAAGGGAATTAATAATATAATAATGCTCAATGATTTGGATTAGTTGAGTTATCTTATGATGAAAGGCAGCTTCCAAGAATGACAAAGATCATATGAGCCCTACTTAACTATTGGCCCCACATTAATAAATATAATACAACACTGCTAAAAAATTCTTACTCAAATTAGATTTGACTGAATTAAATCAATCACAAAGTAAGTAAAATACACTTGTCATATGATTGGTCATTTTTTATGAACTGTAAACCAACCACAGGACAAATATATTGCACTTGCCATAATTGGTTCAAATTCAATCTAATCCGATTTGAGTTAGAAATTTTCCAAAATAATAATATCACACCAATATGTATATGGTATGCGTCCCAACTTTTAAAATTACAGCTTAATTTAATTATATATTTCTTTTTTAAAAAAAGAAGAAAATATATCAACAACACGTTAATGTAATACCAACATGTACCAATAAATTGTTGATTTAGTGATATGCGAGTTAATTCGTGTCCATGAGAAGATTTGTTTGATTTCCAATATCGGAAACAATTTGTGACATCAAGGTGTGTTAAGGGATCCAGCCACCCCTTTTCACCTCCAAACAAAAAAGAAAAAAAAAATTAAAATTTGAATATATTATAAAGGGTTCTTTTGAAATTTATCATAATTATAAATATTTCTTTATTATTTAAAAAATTATAAATATTTCATGGATTAACGTCTATAAAGCAAATATCTTCTTACAATAGGTTGTCACGAGGGATATTTAGTATACAATCATTAAATAAATAAGAGATATTTGTAATTACGGGAAATTCAAGAGAACCCGTTGCAATTTACCTTTAAAGTTAATGAAGCTGGTTAAGTATTGATTTTGAGATAATTAAGAACTTATATAGGAAGTGATTTATTGAGTGGAAACAAGAAAGAATCTTTCCATGTTAAGAAGGTGTCTGTGTCCTATTGCCCCCAACTTTCCCTTTTGTCCACAACTCCATTAATTTCTAGGATTCTGTTCGTTTTTATTTTTATTTTTTTTTTTGAGAAAAATACGCCATTATTCAGGACAGTTGACTTTTTTAATTTTTTTTTTTCAATTTTTTCTTATAGTACGTAGGATGAAAAGTCAAAATATTATTACATATTGTGTAATTCAAAATTTTGAAATCCGTCTCGCACAAATTAATAAATAATTCTGATATTAATTAAAATACTAAAAGTCATCATTAATAATAAAAATACAGATATCGAAATATGGTATTATGATTATAACCCTACAATAAAAATATTTATTATTTCACAAATCAATAAATACTATATATTACTTACGAAAAAATGGTATATATATTAGATGTGAGGATGAGTGAGCTCAAAGGAAAACATGCCTGGAAAGAAATGGAAGCAACCATTTGTCTCCAGAAATATCCTAATTTAAATTTTTTATTTTTTTAAATAAGTAATAGTTACATTTATGTTTCTGATCTATAGTCTATTTACACATATTACACTTATTGTTTACATAATCAGAGAAACTATCCTTGGTAGCTAAAAAGGGATAGTTTGTGTAATGATATTAACGTCTTCTGAGGTATATGTGTAATTTTTTTGAAAATTAGGACAATTTGTGTAAATAATTTTAATATTTTTAGTTGGTGTACGTGTGATTTTTCAAAAGATATGATTGTCTTGTGTAAATAAATAATAAATTAGGGGTGTGAATATAATTATTCCAACCAAAATAAAATAACCTTCCAAAATGGACATGCAAACAATATTTGTTGGGGTTGGGGTGTAAATAGTTCACATGCAAACATGTGAGGGGAGTGTTTAAATAAGAAGCATAGTGGGGCATCACTATGTATGGGGTGCTAAAGTGGATGGATGGCATGTGAGCCCACATCTTAATTCCATGCTCATTATTAATTAATTAATTAATTAATTAATATTCCTCTCTTCCCCTATTATTTGAGAGAGAAAATAAAATTATTTTCTTTTCTTTGTGTCCCTATACACAAGAGTATGGGTGTGCATGTCTATTTATTTTATATACCATTCTCATAACTCTTTCACTTCTTTGGAATTTAAGTGAACTATTGTGGTTTTCAATATATTTTTTTTTAATGAATTGATTATATATATAAATATTACAAATATTAGTTAATATATTACTTTTTAATATGTAATATTTATAATTAAGGATAAATTATATCTACATTCTTGAAATTAGATCTAATTCCACAAATATTTTTGTCTTTTGCAAAATTACAAGTACGTCACTTGAGGGAGTGTTGGCATAATGTTTTCTCAAAGGGTATTTATGTAAACTTTCCTAGAGCATGATGAAAATTACCATTATAACCTTTAGGGGTGTGTTTGTAATTTTTTAAAAAATGTAATATGCTTATATAATTATATATGATTACCTCAAGGGGTATAATGTTTTTTACGTTATAATTAATTAACAACTGCTTTCAAAATAAATTAATACCCATATATCAATGCGCTCCGTACTTGTAATTTTATAGACACAGGGCCACATTTTCATCACTTAGGCCCGATTTACTTCGAAAATCGTATTAAATGAATGATATGGTTATTTTTTACTAAATGAATGATAAAAAAATTCTATATAATTAGTCAGGTGTTTACTTATATGTATTACCGAAATAAAAAATATTATATCAAGTATTTACTTTGATGTATCCACATGCTTTTGATAAAAAAATTACCTTTGAGCCCTTGTTTACAAAATTTAATAGCAACAAATTAATAATAATAAGAAGAAGAAATAGTAATAAATAATATATTATTATTATTAAAAATAATCAATAATATATCATTTATCATTATTATTATTAAGTCAAATTTTAAGGGTACAATGGTCATTCACATTTGGTGCACCTTTGGGACTAACTTTATATCACCTTGGATTATTCAGGTAGAACATTAATTAGTACAGGGCTTTGGCTTTATACCGGCCCCTATACAATAAAGTAAATATTGTATTAATCTACACTGATATTCTTATATAGATTTATACATCAAAGTAAACGGGGCCTTAAGGTAAGCTTTATTAACATAGTCTTTCTTATTTTCAGCCAAATTTTTGGTACGATTATTATGAACTTAATCAATACTAAATTGAAAAAAAATTAAATAAATGTTTAATTTTTCCCATATATTTGCCTGAATAAAGTTAAATACTCTATCTATTATCTTTATTGTTAAATATTATTATTTTACTCCTCTTATTAGTTAAATATTAATGCGTGCACATAATTGTGGATATACTCACTACACTAATCTCAATTTTTTTTTCTAATTAATTCTCATTTTAAAATATCATCTAATTAATTAATATTTATACAAAATTAAACGAAAAAAATTAAAAAAATAGGATTTAGGTACTAAATATGGAGCATAAATGATAAATGGGAAGATGACGTGGCTTCATGTGGGACTCTGCAAATACATAACACGGCCAGTACTATTTAAAGTTTTTAATTTCCATAATTATTTTTTAATCATTATTATTACCTTAATTAATTCAATTAAAAATAGTATTATACTATCTAATTACGATTTAGTATAGTAATAGTAAAATTAAGATGAAGAGAGAGTCATTTATGCCCTGACTGCACATGTGGCACATGCGTGGCGGGCCCCACTGCTTTAATCTTCGAGGGTTGGATCTTAATTAAAGAAATTAAATTTGATTTGAGAATTTCAAATGACTGTATAAAATGATTTCAAGTTATTCGGAATATGAAATTATCCAAATAATTTCTAACAAATTGGTATCAGAGATTCCAAATTCTTACCTTCGGATTCATCAATTCAAACGTAACGTATCGATTTGTTATTTATTTCTCTTGGGCATTTCTTTGTATATATATATATAGAATAAATTACAGTTATTTCTTTTAAAATTTAAGTATAAATAATTTTTTATTATTTAAAAAATTATAATTACCCCACTCAGTTCGAAAATAATTATATAGTCCTTAAACGGTGTGGTAAAATTTACTATTTTACCCTTGTTGGAATCTTTTTTTTTTTAATTAAAAAATATTTGAGAAAATATAAAAAAATCTGAGAAATTTGAGAAACTCCATAGTGTTTATATTAGTTTGTAAAAATATATAAAATTATAATTCATATTCTAAAGAGTATTTTGGTCAGTTTACCATAAAAAATAAATGAAAATATAACGAAGACTAACATAATTGACTCGTTGTTAAATAGATGTTAAAATAAGAAGAATATTTATAATTTTTTAAAAATTAATTAAATCTTTATAATTATGACAAATATTATGGGAGGTGGTTGTAATTGTATTGTGTGCATTTAATTTCTCCAACAAATCGAGTGATGGGCCGGCCACGATCCGAAATTGAATCCAGGAGGCATCCAGCCCAGCCCATCTTATGCGGCCCAATACGGAAGAAGCCTATAAAAAGGGCCACGCGCTTAACATGTAAAGGGAGTTTGGCGGGCTTTTGGATGATAGCAGAAAAATCCTTTGATTTGAGTGTTTGCAGAGTGAATGGCTGTCGTTATTACACACCGCACCTTCGCTCTCTCAACCCACATTATCATCTGCCTTATATATCTTTCTCTCACTACATTATTCACCTCTCTCTCTAGGATACGTGCAGGATGGCAGCAGCAGCAGCAGTGCAGTCCCTGGTTTTCTCTTCTCCAATCTCTCGTTGTTCGCACCAGCCGCGATCTTTTTCAGGTACTCTTTTCGTTCAGTTTAACTCCAAATTTATACCCTTTGTTCTTTTTTTGTTTTCAGGATTTCTTATTTTTGTTGTTTTATTGACTATTGGAAGAATTGCATACTTGTCTAGTTTGGTAAATGTGGTGTGGAGTGGTGTTTAGTGAATTGAGTTGAAATGTACTGTATTTGATGTGCTTTCATACGTAATAGTAGTGTATAGTCGTATCAATCTGGAAATGTATGTGGCAGTTGGAATTTGGAATGTTGTTTAGAAGAATAAAAATAATTAATTACAGTTGTTTGGATCATTTAGCGGGCAAAAAAGATTATGTGAAGGACTGTTTTCACCAATTTTTTGTATGGACTGTATATGAACTTTTGCAATCATTTGATGAAAATTGATAATCAGTATGATTCGTAATCTTTGATTTTCCTGCTTTATGACTAGTCTAAAGCTTTAAATTTGATGTTAATTGTCCTCCCTGCTCCTTATTGTTTTTGTGAGATTTTCTGTGCTTAGTGGTATATCAGAAGTGATCTGGTTCAACATTTTGGATTCAAGAACATTTCATAAATATAGGAAGATGTTTGTCGATTCGCATACAAGAAAGACGGATGAACTCTGAATTCAATTTGTTTTCGTGTGGTGCAACAATGATGTTGTAACGATTGAATAGGTTTGACATTCTATGCCTCACATATGATTTTATGTTGAAACCTACAGTTAGAATTTATCCCAAGTATGATTCTAGAACGACAAATTGCTTTAAGTAGGCAAAAACTTATCATGATTTTGCAATCAAACCAACTCCTACCATGAAACTCATGGTAGAATCTAATCATAGATAGAACAATCTTATTTTGTGGATTACATTGCACGTGACGTGTTGCAACCTTATGTGATCTTCTCAGAATCTTATGATCATCTTTGTTCAAATAATCGAGTTGCTGATATCGTCTCTCATTGTGTTAGGCTTGTCAATAGGAGCTATTCACTCTAGTGCAAGCTCATCCTTCAATGGCCAATCTTTACACCTACCACGCTCAAGTATGCCTAGAAAAAGCCAGATGCAGAACCTCTCTAGGCTTAGTATAATGATGGTCAAACCGACAATTCAGTTCATCCAGGGGATTGATGAACGGACGATCCCGGATGTGAAGCTAACCAAATCGAGGGATGGAACTAATGGAATGGCCATATTCACATTTACTGAACCATCTGTTTTTGACTCTTCCAGCGTAGTTGGTGACATTACTGGTTTCTACATGATTGACGAGGAAGGGGTGCTCCAGTCAGTTGACGTGAATGCAAAGTTTGTGAATGGGAAACCTGCAGGAGTCGAGGCCAAATATGTCATGCGAACACCACGAGACTGGGATAGGTTCATGAGATTTATGGAGCGATATGCCAATGCCAACGGATTATCATTTGTTAAAAAATGAGGCACATATCCTTTTTGCTCGTGCATTTTTCCTTTTTTATCGTGATGCAATTCATGTTGCTACAATTAGGTGGAATGCAATAACTTAAAAAGATAATTGGATGGTGATTCAATTTGATTCTTGATCCTACACATATGAAGATTTGACTGCCTTGATTTTCTGTCTGGCATCTCAAACAGTTGCTTTAAAATAGAGTTGCAGGTGAACTGTGATTGACTAAGCTGTTTCAGCAAATTTGTGTAGCAGGGAAAGCCAATGAATCAGGAACTTTCTCATGTCATAATAGAAAAAGAAGCTTTTAGTTTCAGAGTGCAAGGCTGGACATATTTCTTACATTCAATCTTAAATCTCAAATTCCAAGGTGAAATCAGAGCTGATGCTATTAATTGCGCCACTAGAACAATACTATACTCTCACTTTGTTGATGACCATGTCACTGAAATTGGACTCTGAACCCTGTAAGAACCGCTCATACTCACCCAAGTCAAACGCCCTTGTCCAAACCCAGAATTCTTGATATCCATTCTTTTCTTGGATATAAACCAAACTCTATAACTCAAAGTTTGATTTATATGTTTGAATATAAGGCGGCGTGGTCTAACTCTCATGCTGACTCCCTCGGGTGCCTTCATTTCCAGCGAGTAAATGGAATTAGGCTTCCCCACATTCGTTAAGCGTCTTCTTACCATCTTTCTTGTCTCTCCTTTCTTGAAAATCACAGAAAATGAGGGGTAATTGAGGCTGAATCCCCTGTTCTTCTGCAAAATCGCATGACAACTCACATTCCTGTGAGTAATGCTAAATATGTCTGGTCTGCTGTATCCAAGAGTGCATAGATGAGTAATATGATCATCTGGTTGGATGTCATATATCAATCCTGGATTTATGGCTCTTTCAGGATTTACATGCCCAGCTCCAATTGCAAAGAGCCCAGCAGGTTTGTCTCCATCCAATATCGGCTTTCCTAGATGATCAGTCATTTCTGCAGTTGTCATAAGTGCGGATTTGATGGCTGCGGGGCTCCATTTTGGATGAGCCGAGTGGATCAGAGCCGCCAGACCGCTGACGTGTGGACATGCCATGGAAGTCCCCGACATCACTGTGAAGTTTACTCTTCTAGAGTCCTCCGGGAGGGCGCTGGGGCCAAGATTTTGCGGCCATGCAGCGATGATGTTCACCCCTGGAGCGATCATGTCCGGCTTGAGAATTGAAGGGTCAGTGAAACTTGGCCCTCTCGATGAAAACTGCGCTACTGCAGGTGCTCTTGATTTTCCAATGACAGTTCCTCCAAAGATGATTTGTGCTTTAGGTCTTGTCGTTGAGTTGATGTAAATCTTCAGCCGATTTGATTCGTCGGAACCTATCAGTGTTGCTGGCAGGACATGGACATCCACTGAATCTTCCTCCAAGTTTATCTCTGTGTTGGCTAGGATCATTGCAGCACCCCCAGCTTCCTTCACTATCTGGCCCTTCTCAGCCCTCCCGTTTACACCGCGGTCACAAACCACCATCTTGCCCCTAACTTTAGCTTTTGGAAGAGACCCTCGCAAGCAAAATTCACTTCCCTTATTGCCACCTGTGATATAAACCAGCTCAAGCTCTTTCTCAGCAGCTGCATGTCCCTTTCCAGGGTACATGGACTCTCCGTATAGAAATTTCCCGTTCCTCAGTCGAACTATTGTTGGGAACCTTCTGTCAAGTGTGCTTGCACCAATGGTAGCAATCCAAGGAGCCTCATTTGCAACTGAGTTTTGGATTGGACCATTGTTTCCTGCAGCACAGATCACTGATATTCCATGCTCCATGGCTCGGAAACTGCCAATGGCGATAGTGTCCTCGTAAAGGGGCACCGGGAATCCACCTAGTGAGAGTGAAAGAACGTCAACTCCATCTCTGATTGCTACGTCCATTGCTGCTAGAATGTCTGAACTATAGCAACCACTGAACCAGCAGACTTTATATATGGCAATATGCGCACCAGGGGCCATTCCTCGAGCCTCACCGTCTCCATATCCGAGCACGCCCGCCATTGGAACAGGAGCTCCTCCGGCAGTGGAAGCTGTGTGGGTGCCATGTCCATGGGAATCGCGAGGCGACACGTATTCCACCACAGTATCAGGTGAAGACATCAACGACGCCACACGATGACCTTTGCTGAAGTATCTGGCACCAATGAGTTTCCTGTTACAACTTGAAGCATTGAAGTCCTGTCCTTCTTGGCATATCCCTTTCCATTTCCGAGGAACTGGAGGCATCCCTCGATCATCGAAGCTCGGGCTCTCAGGCCAAACTCCAGTGTCGAGCAAACCAATGATCGATCCCCGACCGAATCCAGATTCCATCCAGGCACCACCTTCTCTTGTGGGACTTAGCCCCAAGAACTTGTAAGAGTAAGTAGTGTGAATGTCAAACCTCCTGTCAGGCCTCACTGCTACAACTTCATGTGACTTCTTCAACATCTCAACCTCAAATGCAGAGAGTTGAGCTGCAAAACCTTCCATGGCAGAGCTGTAAGAATACAGAAGCCGTGAAGAAGAATCTTCTTCAGTTGAAATGGACTTATCAATGAAAGAAAGGTGCCAGTGAAGCCTAGAACCGAACCAAGAACGCGATGGCCCGTCAGGGTGGAGCTGCACAATGTAGGTCTGCAAACTCTCTGCATGTAAAGAAAGCAAGTAGAGCAAAAAGATGGAGAAAAAGAGTGGAATTTTTGCTTCTCCCATTGATCAAGAAAATATACAAGTCTGTTGTGTGATTGGTGCATGTTTCTGAGACGGAATGAAAGGGTATTTGAAGGGGTGGGAGAGCAGTGGAGACGGGGCATTGAGATGTCTGAGACAGAAGGTGAAGAAGCTCGTGAAATTTAAGAGCTCTTCCTCACGAGTTTCCTTGAGGGTGAGAGAGAGAGAGAGGGAGTAGACGGTTTGTGGTTTGATGTGTATTGGGGAGCTTTTAGTGTGTGTGGATTTTCACGAGAAGTTTTGGCTGAATTTTAATACTATGTTGTGGGGGTACTTGAGGGTGAGAGAGAGAGAGAGGGAGTAGACGGTTTGTGGTTTGATGTGTATTGGGGAGCTTTTAGTGTGTGTGGATTTTCACGAGAAGTTTTGGCTGAATTTTAATACTATGTTGTGGGGGTACGTAGGTTTGTTTTTTCAAATCATTATTGCAGTGCTGAAGTCAAAAAATATTCCCCACAAATCTTTGTCTAGTACATGGGGATTTTCGAATCTTGAGTAGCTGAAAACAAAGGGTACTATGATCCCCATAATGTTTTGTCCATGGAAATAGGATACCCTAAGTTGCCCCCGTTCGTAAGGCGAATTGGATTTTTCATTACAAATTTTGTTTTATTTTTTATTCTTTTTAATATATACATGTTATGTGTATTAAATTAGTATTATATACTTTATTTAGAGAATAATTTTATATATGTGATATGTACAACTTAAATTGAATAAAAATTAAAATAAGATTTACAACAACAAATTCTTTCTGTTCACAAGAAAATTCCTTAGCCCATGTTGCTACCTAAAGAACTCACTTATAATGTTGAAAATTGCTAAAAGTTCTAATTTGAGTTGCATTAATCACATTCAAATAAACTATATGAAAAATGAATTATATAGTTGGTTTCATTAGATTTACCGTTCCTCACGTTGGGTGTCATTATAGAAATCAACATTACATTCATAATTACATAAATCATTCATATCAATCGAGAAAGTACCAGAAAAAATGCAAAAGGACTTATATAGCCCTCTAATAAAAATTTAAAATAATTACTTAAAAACAAATTAAAGTTCACATTTCGAATAAATTATATAAAAAAAATGAATAATACGCTATTATAGGATGTATAATTCAAGAGAAGGGAACGAAGTGTAATAACGTGACCATGTTGTGGTTAGATGTAAGAAATTGTCTTGAACCCAATTGCTTCATTCTTTATATTACAGTAGTAAAATTAAAAACATAGGAAATAACAATAATAGTAATAATAATAATAATAATAAATGAGTTCAGATTTATGAGCAGGCTCTTGCAGTGGCTCCTCAGACCATTACCACGTGCTGCTTGTGCTCTATGACCTTGTCAGTTTCATGTCTTCAAATTCAAAATCTGGTTAAATATTTGACTTGTAATTCCTTTATATTTGTTTGAAAAGATGTTATCTTTAGCTTCTTTCACCTCCCTCTCTTGCTTCACTTTCATTGCATCTGATATTAGTATAAATCTTTGATCACATTTTGATGGGTGTTATTGCAATTTTCGTCCATTATTTATAAGGGGTTGGCAATTTTATCCTCTAACTTTGGAGTTGGTAATTTTGGTCATATAACTTTTAAATGTTCGCGATTTTGGTCATTCAGCCCATTTTATGAACATTTTGCCATTAGCTAAAAATTAACCATAGTCCACTATAGGCTTCAAGTTAGGCTTAACATGCTTTCGAAATAAATTAAGTCCTCATAAATGCGTACTTTTTTTCAACCACCTTATTTTTGGGTATTCTAAGTCCTCGATTTTACGGACTTCCTCCAACCACACTACCGCAACAGATGGTTTGCAGGTACTTGGTTCCTTCAGCAACAAACACAACTTATTTCATTTCCTACCTTAGGGCGTAAAAGACACTTCAATATAGAGACTTAGTAGAAATTTGAACAATAAATCAGACAAAAACTAAGCTTTTATTGAAGAGATATATGGAATATTACACAGATATTATTACCTCCGTTGGAGGATACAACTATTTAGGCTCTCATATGATAGTGAACTTAACTTGTTGGGTAAACCTCCATAAACTAAGAATTCAAAAATTTACAAAGATTTGGACACTCAAATATTATACTTTGAAGACTAGAAAAAAATTTTATGATCTCCATCTGCTTCATTGCTTCCTTATTTATAGGTGTCTGCGAACTTCAAACTCGGACTCCAAACTTTTTTTGATGACGTCATTGCGTTCGTCATCATCTTGTCTCTTTCGGATGATGTCACTACATTCGTCATCATCGCGTCATTTTCAGCTTTTGGTCATAATGTTTTGTCGGCCATGTGATTGCTAGCTGACTTTCCTATTTTGCTGACTATTAGTCTTTGTTGTTTTTTGCCAACAGTCTTATTCTTTTTATATTCTATAATTTTTACTTCGTTTTATAAAATTTCTTTCTTTTACCCTTATCCTGATTTGGTTTGGATTTCTATTGGGTAACCCGAATATTTATTCCAAACAGAGGTTTCTCTTGTTTCTCGCAGTAAGGACATATATGGTTATGGCATAATCCAACACGCAACATGTTGCACGTCTTCATCCTTGTTGCTTCAGTCGTTGGTAGCTTATTTTCTCATATCAACATCCTCTTCTTTGCAAATAAGTTTTTTGCGAACTCAGTATTTTTTCCCATCATGGAGTTTAACAGGAATGATCCATTCACTTTATTTGAAATTTTTTTAAATGAATACTTGACTTTGTCCATCTTAGTGAGACAAACCCATAATCCTTAAGCTCTTCTAGTAGAGATATCGACTTCACTAATAGCTGATACCAAGGGAGCTTCTTCTGAGGCAGCTTTAATGTTGTTAAAGGCTACCATATCTGATCTCTGCAACGTGATGAAACGAAAGGCTGGATAAGACCCCTGGAGCTACTGATACGAATTTTAATTCCAGATATCTCCTCTTTCAAGTGGGTGTTGTTTTACCAAGAGTCGTAAACTACCCCCTAATCTATTCTGAAAGCTTTGAGATTTCCAAAAAATTGGTGACATAATATGAATTGAAGCCAAAGCTCCAAAATCATACCATTCTCGAATATCTTTTGATTTGGATCCCTCTAATATTCAGACTCAGTTGTATTTTCTGAATGTTTCAATGATGGTCTTATTTGAATTTACTCTTTTGTGGAAAATTAACCACAATTTATAAATAAAAAATATATTTTATTTTTATATTAGTATAAATGTAGCACTTAGAATATACGTTTGAATTTGGCGCGAATATGTAACTACCTTTGTCGTGGTTTTTCCCCTAAACACCACTAAGTGTTTTTCCTCCCTCATATTGACAAGCACATTTCCTATTCTCAACTACCTTTGTCGTGGTTTTTCCCTAAACACCACTAAGTGTTCTTTCTCCCTCATATTGACAAGCACATTTCCTAATAGGATATCGATGTAACTTAACTTAAGAATGTACTTGTAAAACTTTACCTCTAAACAACAAATGTATTTGTAATTAAAAAGCAAGTGCATTTCTAATTTTCTGTAAATGAGTGTTTCCATAACTAAACCTAATTTCAAGGGTGTTCATACACTTTATTTTTTTTCATTATTGTTACAACTTTTTCTTTTTAATTTTTATAAAAATGTTTCTGCTTTTCTTCTTGTAGGGGGAGAAATATTCAACCAAGTCATGGGAGAGGTCAGTATAATGAATCATTTTCCCCAAGAAATAATGCTCATGAGAGGCTTATAGTGATGAGCAAACAAGCAAGATAGCCTAGCCACCCATCAGGCCTACCGCCAAGCTCACATGGCGGAAAACCCAATGTGGGCTTCAGCTGATTGTTCTCTTCCAACTTAATTTGCAAATAGACCACATCTTCAGCCCAGCACAAACATACAAGAAACCTCAGCATGGCTTTCTTCATTTGCAGCCTTTCTCAGTATTCAAACTGTTGCAAGCATATGAGAAGTTTACCCATGTCACCAACCATCACCGCAACCACAACTCGAGAATCATCGAGTTTTCTGAAAACGGATGCATACTTAGACACTGAACCATCACAGCGAGGGTTCTGCTACTGTGAATATCAACAGTCAGAGTTTCTATTAACTATTCAAGGCTTGTTCAAGCTCTGTATCTTCCGTCACGGTTGGTTCAATAGCTACTTGATTAATCAAGTCTGTTCCAAGTTCTGAGAAAGAATACTTCTCTCCAGCCTCTAGGCAAGATCAATCTGACTTTACAAGAACCCAATTACAGAGGACCATGCATGAAAGATTTCAATGCGCATTGACATGCAGAATTTGGAAAGTACGACAGACGGCACTGATGTCTATTCTGTATACAAGGTTGCTAGATAAAGAGAGATTAGTATAATCCCAGATTCATGATTACGTCTCATACGCAGTAGTCCGAAGATGATTAAAGTGCTACTTTAACGTACAGATTACTGATGGGTCCATTTTAGGATTTTCAGGTTCGGCAAACACAAAAGGAAAACCCATAAGAAAAGAATGTATCACCTAGTTGCAATGCTTGTGAAAAGTCACACTTCACGTATATTTTAGGTGGTGGCATAAGCTATGTCAAAACCATTTTTAGAAAATTCACCAAAAGAGTGGCAAAAAACAAATATTGGTTGAATAACATTATGAACTCTATACTGGAATACGTATCACTATGATGGCTTCAAACAAGATATGAATTCCCACACTAATCCTAAAAACTTAGTATTGATACCTCAATAGAACCAAAGATGCTTAGCAAATTGACTATAGGCTTAATACATCTTAGACTGAGCATTGTGAAAGTTGAAAAAAGAAAACTTCCCCATAATCATGAATGTTGTCTTCGCTCGCTCTTCCAAGAATTTTTAGCTGCTTCTGCTGATGAACTGTCAGTATCAGGCTCGCCATCTTTTTTCCGTTTTGCAAAAAATGGATCCCATTCATGAGGCCCTATATATTGACCTTCTTCCAACAAAGCATATTTCCAACTAAGCTCCTCAATAAAGTCATCTTTACGGCCCTCAACCATGTCTTTCCTCAACTTTGTGACCTTGTTGATAACTGCTTGAACAGCTATATCAAAGGCATCCTTCAATGTCTCCAGCTTAGAGCGAGGATCTGCATATATTACCCTTGGAATGAGATTTATGACCGCCTCTCTCATTTCCTTCACCTTTTTGACAGAAATTGTTTTGAGTTGTTGCTCTATGCTAACATTCCTACGAATGTCACCCTCTGCAATTAACACTGAATATTGTGAATAATTCTTTGGCAAATGCCAGGTGTATTGAGTGTAGGCCGATCCAGGATGGAAAAACACAGGTATACAGCCAGCCAACATGGAGTCAAATGCTGATCTTCTTGTAAATGAATCACCTGGAGGTTGCAAACAGAAAAGGGAGCTCTGAAACATCTGCATGATGCTGCTAGGAGAATGGCACTTACTTTCCCCAAAATCACATTCCAAAAGTTTGCACACCTTTGAATTCTTGCATTGATCAATGATCTGCCCACGGATCGATTTGCGGTTGCCGGGACGTGGTGCACCCGCAAAACAAAAAAGATATTTCCGCTCCAGTTTCCTCATTCTGTTCTGCCAGGCAAACACTTCAGCATCCTTTGCAGGATGGAAGTAAGTAGGATATGGAATCCCAAAATCATTTCCATGCCAAGGACTTGATTCCACCACAAGCATGGACATGTTTCTGGCAGCCGGCAAGAACAGAAGCTTGTTACCCCAGTCTGACTCTTGGTCGGTTAATCGTCTGAAATCCCATGTTATCCTACCCCCCACAAGAAAGTGATCCTTTCCCCCCATTATCTTCCATTCCGGCCTCTTCATGAGCCAATCAACCAAAGCAAGGGATGCAGCATCCCTAGTTGATACGTTGTACCCCCAAAGATACCTTGCAATATCAAATCCCGCATAAAAGGGCACAAAAATAGCAGCAGCAAGAGACGAATCATTTGTCAAGCATTCGTATTGCTTCATCCGATTGCCAAATATCACATCCACTGCAAACTGATTTGTAGCATACCACCCAGTATCCGAGAAAACCCCTTCAACATTCTCCAACGGTGGACCAAGCCCAGCATTGGTGGTGAACTTACACATGTTGGTCCACATGCTAAGACTCTTACACTCCTTAAGCATATCCTCATTGAACCTCGGAGGAAGATTGTGAACATAAATGTACCTTCCCCCACATGGATCACTCTTATTATCTACTGTTCTCAATGCCCTCATAAAAGGATAGTTCTGCTTATCTTTGATTTTCTCTCCCAAAGGCGGGGATTTCACATTAATTGGCTTCACTTGATCCGGGATTTTATCTTTCGAAGCATAACCAGCAACTCTTTCTCTTGGCTTCACCTGACTCGGGACTTCATCTTTCGAAGCATTATCAACCACCCTTCCTCTCTGAAGCCCAACATCAACTTCAGGACGATGAACGGTAACAGAGTGACTAATGGGGGAGGGATTCGAATCAAGGGGCAGAGAATTCAGTGAAGTGGCCTCAATTGGAACAAGGTTTAACTCAGGGGAGGTATCAGTAACAGTTCTACCACCAAGGACCATAAAATGGAAGTACAACAGACAAATCCAAATGAAAGATGATAATAAGGCTAATAAACAAAGACATGAAATCTGACTCTTCCCTTGCCCCTTCTCCATAATCTCACCAGACGTTAGCACCGCCGCCTGGCGGCGTCTCATCAGATTTTCCGAAAACACTTCAACAACACATAATCCAGAAACAAAACTTAAACAAGTACAAACCCAGAAGCTAGATTTGAGATGCTGAATGATGCAATAAACCCTACCCGGCAAAGATCAGAGAATACAGCTTGAAAAATCACAAACAAAAATGGAAAGAATGCAGAAATGGTGGAACTGACCCGATTTTGGGCGTGAAGAGATGCAACACGCGGGAATTAAGAGTAGTAAAACTGAATTAGTTTGATTTTATGCTGATTTCCAGGAAACAAGAAAAGGAAAGGCTTTAATCTTATTACAAACGGTGAAAAGGGACAGTGGCCAAACTTGCTTGCACACAGATTTACGTACATAAACATACATATATATATATACAGAGAGAGAGAGAGAGAGAGAGAGAGAGAGAGTTGAGAAGACGACACAGTTTTATTGTCAGCGTCATGCACAGTTATGGAAAAAGAGGTGGCGTATCATAGTGAGGGGAGGCGTATGTTAAGAGCGTACACCCCGCCCGGTGCTTAAATGATTCCAGAAATTTTTACATTGTCGGTTGTCTGTCCGCCGGGAGACACGTGGACATCCCAGTTGGAGCCTACTTCCGGTTCATGTGAACCATTAAACTTTAACCCAATAAATACATATGGGATCCAGCATTAGAACAGAGGTCCCCCTCTTCTTACTGGCTCAGGCACTGAGGTCTTGCTCATTAATCTGCAGCCGCATACAACCTGATTTTCCCTCCCATAATTCTGTTTTTCAATGTGATCATGGGGTTTATGTCAGGCACTAAGATTACATTAATTAATCATGAAAACAGTGCCATTATGTTAATTAATTGTTAATTACCCAATATTCAATAAATTAATCATAATTTAGTCAAACATTATTATTATTATTAGTCAAAAGTTTGTATGTCAAACTTACTTATTAATAATCTATTTATAGGGTTATATAATAATACTGCCAAAAGTGAGTTTTATTTGTATTAAAATAATTCGATAGAATATGATACTTTTACATAAAATTTTTAAATTATTCATATCAAGGTTGGCTTTTTCATAAATAAATGTATCATGTTTTCACAAAATCCAACAAATTCATGACTAATATTTCAAAAATAAAAAATTTACACATATACTTTGTATGTGATTATTTTTTCACGATAAAGTAGTCTAACATGATAATTTACACAACTTGTGTAATTAAAATAAATAATAATACTAATACATAACAAAGTATAATATCATAATTGGTAGGAAACAATATTTTTACTCTAAATAAAAACAAAAAGACATTTTAGATAATTGAAGTGCTAAAAAGAAGAAAAATAAAATCAAAACCTTTTCGGAGGTATTGAAGATGAAGAGCCGACACAAATAATTGGTTAATGGTATTTCATTATCTGATTAATGAAAAAAATTAATTGAAATCGAATGAACTAATATGATAAGTGTAATATATTTGTTATGTGATTAATATACAATTTAAAAAAAATAATTAATAATATAATAAGTGTATTACATTTATTTTATCATAAATTTAATTGGATTGTACCTAACCAAAATTATTAGTTATTAATGTTGGAATTCTAAGCCCCACAACCATTGTTTTCACGTTTTCTGGAGAAGAAAAGAAATATGTGTGATGATGAAATTTTCATTTGAGGATGTGTTGTCCACCAAATAGTTACGTAAACTGAATAATTGAGTTGTGATTGATAGTAACCAATCATACCAAACATGTCGTCTTCCTAACTTCCATCACTTGTGCATTTAACTTTAATCTTCATCATCACCATCATCTGTCTCAATAGTTTCCTAAACAATAAAGACAAAAAGCCCCTACAAATATAAAATTTGTTCTATATTTGTCTGGTTTTTTCTTTGTTATATTTATGTGCCAATGATAAAAAGTGTGTGACGTAATTCGATGTTTTCTTTTACATTTTAATAAAATAAAATTTTGATCCAACCACTAATGTATAAATTTTAGGAGGTGGTATCATGCAAACATAAATCCATCACTTTTTTTTACCTAAAATAATAGTGAGAGAAAAGTAGTTCCATCCCATGAATGTAAATGCTATTTGAGGTATGATGAGATGATTGAAGGCCACAAGATTTACACCTGGTGGGGCCTCAAGCATGGGCCTCTGGTTTTAATACTCAAACTCGAGGTCAGGCGCAGGCCTCCTTCCTTCATCAATCAATTTTTCATATTGCTGTTCTGATGATCATACAGAAGAACATGGGGAACCCTACGAGACGATAAGGGGCCTCTGTCTTATGGATGTGTTGGAGGTAGTGTGTTATGTATTTTTTTTTATTTTGTGATGATAAATCCAGGGCTACCCGACACCCCATTCTCCTTCTCATGCCCCAATTTGGACAATCACGTGATCCTGCCTTAGCAGGGTGAAATTCTTGAATTGCACACTAGGAAGAGAGAACCCCTCAAGAATCCTAAATTCTAATTGCATGTAGAGAACAGTGAAGTAGCATCTGCAGACACACTGAGAATAAGATCAAAATCTGATAATTTCTTGTTAAAGCAATGTATATGAATGAATAGTAGTAGTAGTATATGGACTAAGAAACCCAATCCAGACTCTTGCCATGATCACCCAGTCTCACAGATTTAGGCAAAACAAATCAAGAGACAGAGATTAGGATGATTACCATAAGCCAAGAAAAGAGAAAAAGAAAGAATATTTTTGTCCTTCTGATGGGAACCAAATTCAGTCACATTATTAAATAAGCAAAAACAGAGATGACTAGTATTATAAATGCGATCAACAAAACCCAAGTAGCAAAATCTCTTTCCTTTTTCTTGGTTATGAGCCGAAACCCTCTGTCCATTTTCACTTCTTCCAAACACAAGCTAACTCCAGGATCTCCCATCTTCACCTCACTACCAATTAACACAGAATTGTTAATCCCCTGTATATCGTTGTTTATATAAATGTTTATGCTGCAACTTCCAGGAGACTCACTGGACCCACCGTCGCCCATTATCATGGACGCCCCAACGTTCCTGCCAGCAAGTCTGACATTTTCAAAGTGTCCAGGAGCAGCTTGTGGTGGCATCAGGTGGTTTAGGGATTTAGGCAAACCAAATGGATTTTTTTGTTTTGGGTTGGAGAAGTTTTTCATGGTTGGTCTTTCCTTGAAATCAGACTGATTCCATATATGTACTTATGAATGAGCTGCCAGCTTTACTAGAGTTACAAGGAAAGTAAGATTCCATTGGAATGACTTAATGAGCACTCAATCAAACCTTCTGGGAGTATATCTGCCATTGCCTAGCAAACTATTTAACATAGACTGTAAACAATAATTTGAATAGAGGAACAAGTTATTTTCCCCCCTTTGGCACCTTGGACCAAGCAATGCTAAATTGATGTATTTGTCTTCCAATATTCCCAATCAATAACTAGAGCAAGAGATTCCGGAACGGCCAAGCAGATATTGGATCAACAGTTCAATGTTAGGCAGGAAGGGATCACATAATCATTCTTCCTTCACCCCATGCCTTGCATGATGAGTTTACTATGCTATGGTGAAATATTATCGCAAGTTAAGCAATAACTGTTCTCCAGCCATTGGAATAACATATAGAAAATCGCAAAATATTAATTAACATGTTGATAATCAATAAGACAAAGATAGCAAGTGTTTGGAGGTTTCTTGTACCTGTTTTCCCATTATAATTTCTAAGCCCAGAAATAACAGAGACAATATGATACTCCCAGGTTAATGATAAACAAACTATTATGGGCAAAAAGAAGAGCCTGGAAAGGTAAACATCATTTTCTTAAATCTTGATACAGAAGGTCTTTAACATTTAGCCAAAAAAACAAATCTCTTGTCTCTTTTCTACAATGAGACAACTTTTCGGCATTGTACATTGTGGAATCATGTTATTCCTCAATAAACTTTATTCTTCCAAGTCTTAACGAAAATTGGCGCTCTCAACCATGTTTAGAAGGTTGATCTGATTGGTTTCGTTAAACCACAATACCAATACACTAAACCACAATGTAATAACTATTCCAATTTCTCCACCAAGACAACAAAAGATGTACTTGTATTTTCACAGCTTGCTGCCGAAATGCAGGCAAAACATACCTACCTTAGAGCTTCCAATAGGATTTCTTCGGTGTTTAAAAGAAGAACTGGCAAGCATCAAGACCACGACTGTGGGGTAACTTTCTCACTAACTGTTGAACCGTATTGTGGTCCCCCTTTACGATATTGTATGAGAAACTCAACTGGATATCCTTTCAGCTTACAAGGCACAATTCCAAGATCCTCAAACTTCAAAGCTGGGTTTATTAGAGACAGAAATTACACTGTTACAGTTAGCAAACAAAATTGAGAGGTTTCATATTCTCAAGTCTATGGCACATACCATTTTCAGACACCAGTGTATCTGTGGAAAGTGCTTCAATTTGGTCCAAGTTGAATATGGTAGGGGTAGGCATTGGGAAAGGAACTTTATTAAGCAATACTTCTCGAGGTGTTGCTATAGCCTGAAATGAAACATGCAATCAGCAGTAATGAGATTGCTCAACAGTACATACGCAAAGGTACCTGAAACCATGTCTGTTTAAGGCAAATAAAAGCCACCTCATCGTGACCAAAAGAAATATATTCAATTTTAAAAATTCAATCACTATGTTTGGTTTCATGTTTTGGCATTTCCCAAGACAAGATAAAACACACCCAATGTTTGTTTTTATGTTTTTACACCTTATCAGTGTGTTTTTTTGTTTTTCAACTTTCTATATATATAATATAAAAGAGACATGATTTGACAATGAACAGTGCTTTTTGTCTCCCAAAAATACAACATTAAACATACAATATTTATATATATCCATATTTATATATAAAAGAGATGATTTGACAATGAACAATGATTTTTATCTTCCAAATCCCAACATCAAACCTACACTACTTATTTTAAAATATTTGAAATTATCTCAAAACACAAATCCAAACATACTATCTATCTCCAACACACACTTATTTATCTCTATTTTTCTCTCTCTATCTCCGAAAGAACCAAAACAAAACACTCAAAACACAAATCCAAACACTATGAATGATTTTAAGCTAATGGATAAATGGATATTTCAGAGATTAGATCCAACCATACCTACTCATTTACTTTTGTTGGGTCTAAGATAAGAGTGTGGTTCTGGCCATTGGGTAGAAACTAGGTTTGGGTACAAAATATTTTTCTTAGATCTGGGTAGAGTTCTACCTTACCCATTGATAGGCCGAGCTACAGTCAATAAAATCCAGAGGATAACAATAAGAGATCTCAGTCACAAAATATACTGAACAGACTTATATCAAAGCTTGTACACAAATAACCTGATCTAATAAGTATAACATAGAAAAGGACTATGGGCTAGATCATCTGCTAATGCTCCTCTTGAACACTATTAAGCCAAAATATGGCACAGGACAATTATTTTTAATCTTTTCTCAAAAATCTTACATGCAGATCTCCTGATTCTTTGGTTCAGAATAAACTCCAAGCAATGAGCAAATAATATAAGTTCTTTGTGAGTGTGAGCGAGTGGTGGGTGGGGGGCGTGTTGAGGTATACAAAGCAAGTGCGCAAAGGAGGACCTACCTTGGCGATAGGGAAAGGAACCTTCACATAGTGAGGCCACTCACGAATCATGTCATACATAAGTTCTGCCTACAGGACATGGGTAAATCCATGTTTGAGAAAAAAAAAATAGGAAAGTTGAAACAGATACTTAAACGTTCTCAACTGGAGAAAAAGATAGTTCAAGGATTTACTAGTTGATGCAAGGTGTAAATCTCTGGCCCACCAAGTTCATAAACTTTTCCCATGCTACTACCATCATCTTTTAAGGCGGCAACAATTGCTGACGCAACATCAACAACATATACAGGCTGAATCCTGAAGAGGCATGATAACAAGACATGTTGAAGAATTATTTTAAATATCATGCACAAGATCTCAGTATATAAAGTATGAGGCATACTTGGTCGATCCATCTCCTAAGAGTGGGAGAAAACTGTATTTTTTAGCAAAGTGTGCCCATGGATTTAAAACTCGATCCTCTGTGCCAATCATCGCAGCAGGTCTCATAATAGTAGCCTGAGAATGGATAGTCATATTAGTCTGTCCAATAAGGAAATGTCGGCCAAAGGTAGATGTTGGGTGCACTTTCCTAAGGAATGTAATTCCAAGATGTAATCATCTTGGCACAAATAAAATAACAAAAGTAGGAAGATATTTTATGTTGCATTTTAAATATACCAGAAATATTCAAGCCAGACCTAGATGAAGAAATATCATTTGAACTTAAAAGGACAACAAGACAGAGAAAAGTTGTTTGAAAGGTATTCAATACTTTTTCTCACTTCATAAAAAGCAAACAAAGAGGCAAAATTTTAATAACTGATAAACACATGAACTAACATCATGCACCAGTAGATCACTTACAGTAAATATTACTAATAAAAGCAATCTTTCAGCTCTGTCTGACGCAAGGGAAAAGAAAGTTAATGTATAATAACCTCGGGCAATTCTCGTAAGACAGCTTCTTCACCTGCTGCTTTAGCTCTAAGCATTCTGGATGAAGATGATGGACTAGCCCCCAAGCAAGAAACTTGAATGTACCTCATGATGCCACCATGTTCTTTGGCAATCTGCGTATGTAAAATACATCCATCAGTATACCATATCATCCTTGAGATAAGGACATGCAATAAACATCATAACCAACAACTTAAATGATTGGACATGGAAATCATAGATCTACAATTAGAGCATCCTTTTCTCTTGCTGGAAAGCCCAGGTAAAATTAGTTATGCTAAATAATATCAAGGATTTCTTTTAGGTGTACGCATTTCTCCTCATTTGTTAGGATGACAGATAAAAGATGCAAATGAATCATAAGGATCAATAAATCTCCCAAATAGTAAAGAAGCTATTCGACCAAAGAGAGTTTCAGGTCAAGCAACAATAATGGAGGCAGCAACAAACTCTAGGAATTAGATAATGTTTTATACAAGAAGACCAAGGCCAACACACCAAAGCCCACCGTCCAGAATGATAGGCACCTGAACCTGCCCAAAGTCCATCTGCCTTCATCCCTTCTCAACCTTTAGTTAAAGAACACCAGATATCTAAATTTTATAATCCGTCTTAGCTACTTAATCCTGGCGGCCAAAACCACCAAAGCAGTCCTTGCTCCTATTCTTTTATTAAACAATGTTAGTAAGTTTCTCTACGTTCTTTTTGAATGAAAGAGAAAAAAGCAATCCACGCCCACCCCATTCAAATTTCATTCAATTAAGCAGTATCCTATTTTTAGGATAACTTCTTTCCTGGACAGGTCAACACCCCCACTCCATTCTTTGTTTTCCCTTGCATCCATCTCTACAAGCTACTTTGAGTTAAACAAATCCAATTTTAGTTTAAGCAAAACCAAACTTTCAAAACAATTCCTTCCTCTTTGCTACTTCATTCTGGCATCCAAAACCACAAAAGCAGCCCTTGTATTCTTCTATCACTGACCAATTTCAGTCAATTCCTAGAGCTTGCTAGGTAGGTTCAGCTCATATGCTTTTGAATATCTATGATTGATGCAAATTGTATTTTGACCAAGTGAATAAAAGGATAGCTGGAATGGACTATCACAAGAGCAGGAACAAGAAAAGGAGATTGAAAACGCTAACCTACCCAAGAGTGGCCAGATATCATCAACCAAAATATCACTTCAACATAATACAAACTGATAACTTGGAAAATAAAGCATTAAATCAATACTTTGCAGAACCAACAGCAGACAACAAATGTTTATTCCTTTTCATAGTTCCAGTTTCCAAGCTTCTTCTTTCTCATAATGCTAAAAAAAGTTGTAAAAAAATTGAACAAGAGAGAGTATGTTATAGAGTCAACACATTAACAAACAAGTGGAAAGTAATATTAAACATTAGCAAAACAGGAACCATGAGAGTTCAACCCGCAACAAACTTTCAGAACTCTGAATATTGGAACTTGAATTTAAGATAAAATTCCACCAAAAGAACATTGTTGAATTGCAAATTAATGTATTAATTAGTATATCACCCAATTCTTCCTAGTGTACAAGACAGGCTGTTTTCATGAAGGTGATCATCGATCAAGGTAATGAATTCAGAAAGCATCAGAATGAAAGAAGGAAAATTTAAGAACAGAAGCATACGAGAGCAAGCTGTTCGGCCATGTGGTGATTCACTTCCTCAAAACTGAAATTTCTGGTCTCATACTCCCTTCCTGTTTGAAGACATTTTATGCATAAAATAATCATGAACATAAATATCACAAATAGCTAAGAGAAAATTGCTCCTTACCTATAAGATTAATAACAACATTAGCCTTTGCCATCACCGCCTTGATGGAATTTTCATCTCTAGGATTGTATTTCATGGGAACAATCTGCGTGTTGGAAAGGTGAAAAATCCTAAATTACGTTTGTGGGGTAATAGAAGATGAATCCATACAAAAAAAGAGAAAGAAGTCCATGCAGGAATTCACCTGACCCAGATCACCCATCAGTTTAAGGTGCCGATGACAATCCTCAGAGCCTCGGAATGGAACTAGCACTTGAGAACCCATCTTAGCTACAAGCAGAATTGCATGTGAAACATGGATCAAAAAACATCAATCAAACTCTATCACAAAAAAGTTCCAGCTGAAAACTTTATGCAAGATAGGAGGCAGCGCACCCAGTTGCTGCACTAAATATCGCCCAAGAAATCCCGTAGCTCCAAATACTGTTGCAACAATGCCACTGCCACACACCAACATTACGAATATGAACTCAATTGAAAACACCCAAATGTTGATAAATGTTGACGAAAATTAAGGAAAACAAAGCAACTGACGGGGACATGTTAACCTAAACTAAACCTTTGAATATTATAAATCAACGGAACACTGAGTTAGTTGCAAAACGGTCATGCTTCTGTAACCTAAAAACTCCAGCTCCAGTAATGTTACACGAAAGCTAAAAGCAATCGACCTATGAACGAAATGCAGAATACTAATCCAGTATCACCGAAACCCTAAAAAAAAATCCAAGCAGATAATGTCTCAAAACGGCCAAATTAGGATTTTCGAAAAGTGAAAATTACCTAACGGATGATCTGCCGCCAGTGCCCTTGCGAACTAAATGCCCCACGCCTTTGGTGGCAAGAGAAGAAGCAAACCTCGTGCTCTCTGCACCATAACCTGCAAATCACGAATCACATTCAGCTCAACCCTTCAAAAACAACCAGAAACTAAAAAGGCATTTAATCTTGAATGGGCGTAATCAGCCCTAGACATATCGAGCAATCAATTACATTGATCAGGAAGCAGGTAAATCGATTTGAAACAAGAAATTGGAGCGGTCGATTGCTTGGTGTATTGGTTCCCCAAACGCCTGCACACGGCCTGCATCTTCGCTTTCACAGCTCAGTGTGTATGTGTGTGGTGTGTGTGTTTGAGAGAGAGAGAGAGAGAGAGAGAGAGAGAGAGTGCGGGTTCGACGACACTGATCGAAAGTCTATAGTGGAATGTGAAAGCGCGTCTTATGAACAAAGTCGCAAGCGTTTTTCTGTGAAAGGTTTTTTTTTCTTAATTCATTCTCTATTTTTATTTCGTATTAACTTTTCTTACTTCGACTGAAAAAGCTGTTGTGGATTTCCTTTTCTTTCTCATCATCTCCGATGCTTTCTTTGATCCACATTTCTGTATATAATATTTTTTTCATTTTACTAATAAAATCACTTTTAAAAATAATTAATTACACTTAATTCCTCTCAAAATACAAAATTATATTTTTTCCAAAAAAAACTTTTTAAATTCACTTTGCACCCCCACCAAGTATTTTCATGTATAATCATATCCCTTTCATTAAAATATAGACAAAAAATACTAAACTCGTAAAAAAATATATACATAAACTTTTAATTTTATGCATTGTTCAATATTTTGTAAACATTATCGACAATATGACTAGCTTCTTCTTTCATAAACAACTACTTCTTATCCAATAGTGATAATTCCGAACAATATTTTATTACAATTACATCCTTTTTAACTTATGTGTATTTCATTTACTCCTTACAAGAATAAAATATTAATAGGGGTCTTTATAATGAGTTATACATAATGCAAAATTATGAAATCAACATTATAATTATAAATGAAAAGACTCGGAAGGGTGCCATTGTAATTTCAGAGCATCTTTGAAGGAAAATGTATAGTTTAAGGGGGTCTAATGTATAATTACCCCTTTAAAAAGTGTATTTTATACAAAGAGATACACCTAATGACTCAAATCAAGAAAAAAAAATAATATTATTTAAAACTCAATATATTTTAATTTAATTTTTAATATTTTACGTTATTGGTCTGGAACTTGAGCATCAAAAAGTGCTAACCAAAATACCTTTTAATTTCACTTCATCATTAACCAAAGAATTAACCTAAGCACCTCTAACAAAGTTAAACATCATCAATAGTAAAATAAATAAGAGTTATTATGTAGGTTAGGAAAAAAATGGTGGAGATAGATGATAAAATTATGTGTGAGTGACCCTTTTGTGTGATAAAAAATTGACAAATATGATGAATAAAAGATTGCAGTTTCCTTATGCCTCTAAAAGGGGTTAGTCACATTACCAGAGTTGCTTCACCTCATTGCAAAAGCCTAGTTTATTGCACATGAAAAGTTACAAAATTCTGCCTCTTCCAAGGCCAGTCCTCGCCCACCTCATTCTACCAAACTTATTCCTAAGGTACAGATTGTCCCTCTTGCGTGCAACAAGTCCCCAGTATGTGCAAAGAGGGAAAGAATAACGTTACAGCGGAGCCCAAACTACGTTCCACTCGGTAGCGTTTTTCAGATGCCCACCTCGCCTGCCACAGTGTCTTTCAGTCTGCTTAATGCACCGTTGGCAGCTGGAGCCGGCTCACAGATGCATCAGGGGAAATGTTTTCGAGATTACCCATTGGCTTGTCTTGCTTCCCCACCAGGGTTTGAGACGTTATCATCTAGATCAAAGATCCGGGACGCCATTTGACCGTGATGAGTATTCTGAAACCAATTTGAGAAACATGGAAGACTTGTCCTCCAATAATCGTGCCGGGGTATCAAACTCCGCCACCCGACCTGCGGAACATGCCAAGATGCAGAAACTTAGCATAGGTTAGAGCACAGACAGAAGAACTGAAATGGGATAGAGCATACCATCACTAAGGACTAAAACCAGGTCGCTATCAATAACAGTGGGAATGCGGTGAGCTATTGTACAAACAGTGCAATTCTTGAACTCTGTTCTTATTATCTTCTGGATGAGGTTATCCGTGGCTGAGTCAACTGAGGCTGTGGCTTCATCGAGCACCAAAATTCTTGCCTGTTTGAGTAAAGCGCGACCAAGAGATACTAGCTGCCTCTGTCCCACACTCCAATTATCTCCATTTTCTAGAACTGCCAATGCCATACACAGCAAATAGTTTCACCGTAAGTCTCAGAATATCATGGTTTGGGCCACAGTAGGAGCTTCATTTCAGTGACCACTAGAATAGTATATGCTTACCTGGTGTATCAAGCTTAAGCTCTTTCTGGCGTACTACATCCCCTAGCTGAGACTTATCAAGTGCCTGCAGCAATCCAAGTACGGTATGAATGTCGTGTAATGATACGAATGATGTTAATGAAATGAAAAATATGTGGCCCTAAAAGATCTACACCATTCGTATCCAGAGGGATTTATGGATCAAAAGAAAGACCAGGCAGCCTCAGGTATTGCGTTCATACATCTTATGAAAACCCACAGCAGCATATCATCTCATTTTTTTTCCAAATGGTCAACCTGCACATTTCTTATGTTGAATTTAGAAGGAAAAAAGAATGTACCTCCCAAATTTCTTGATCTGAATGCTCTTCAAGTGGGTCTAGGTTGCCTCGAATAGTTCCTTCAAATAAAGTTGGATCCTGGGGTATGATACTCAGGCGGTTGCGGAGGTCGTGAAGACCGATTGTTGAAATATCAATACTGTCTATAATTATTCTGCCACCTGCTGGCTCAATCAAACGAAATAGAGCTTGAATCAAGGTAGATTTACCACTTCCAGTACGCCCAACAATTCCAATCTTCTTCCCACCAGGAAATATGCAGGAGACACCATGAAGTACAACAGGAAGACTCTCCTTGTAACGAACCTATAGAGGAAAAAGGATCAGATATTTCCTTTTATCTCTCTCTGTAAAAAAATAGCCCGTTGTTTGGATTCCTTCAGTTATAGTTCTTTTATTCTCCTTAGGCATAGTACTTTTTAGTTCCTTTATAACATGAGTCTGTTCCTATCATGTTAAGGAATGTTTTATTTCTACTCACAGGCCAAAAGAATGCATACAATGATAAGGATCACGGAAGACCTACAGCAATAGCCTGAAAATGACCTGAATAATCAAATATAAGTACT
>NC_026150.1:2806517-2811203 GCF_000512975.1 Sesamum indicum
CGTTTTGCCTCTTCTTCTAAGATGGGATTACAGGAAAGATCTAACTTGACAAATAACCAATCGTAGAAGTGAAAATAGAACATCAGAAAAGGTCTGAGCTATTGAATAGTATGCATACCTTTAGATCAATTAGTTCAATTGTGCCATTTTCAGGCCACGAGGATGGGGGTCGTGAATCTTCAATCAGTGTTGGTGCTTCACTAGGTATTTGACAGTATTGATGAATCCTTTCTATAGAGATGATCTTGTTTTCAAGCTTGCAAAAGCTAAGTATCCAGCGTGATAGACGTGCATTCATATTAAGGCCGTATGTCACAGCAAGGCCTGCCATACCTACAGCAGAAATATTTAAGACTTAAACAGTAGCATAAGTTGCGTCAATCATCAACAAACTTGGAGCGAATAACCCCGAAAATTATCTAGAGGGCATTGAGTATCAGCATGATAAAACAGCTCAGAAAGGGAAGCCACTTAGTTTTTTTATCTCAATATTTCAAATGCAATATCAAGGTATATACTCCTAATTTCAATAACATTATCCTGATTCAAGTTAAAATTGAAGATCTGCGGAAATCAGCTCTGGATGTGCAAAGATCATATGACATTGAAGAAGAGTAAGCACTTACTTGGATCTATAGTCCCATGAGGAAAGCTCACAAGTAAGACCATGCAAAAAGCAAACACAAATGTAGAAAGCAATTCCATGCGCAGACAAAGCCACTCGATAGCTGCAAGGCTGCAAAAGAATGGACGAGCAAAGCAATCAAGAAGATAAAGATTCTTCTTCATGAATCTCTTTTCTTGCCCAAACCCTCTGATTGTAGCTGCTCCAGCAATTGATTCAGCAAAATTATGGATGACTGGTGATTTCTGGATGCTAACAATGCGAACAAGTTCTCTGGATGAAGCCATATAGTATTTCTGCATTTGTGTGGAGCAAAATGAAATTCATCTCATTTCTCTATTACACTTGATAAATGAAAAGTCATTTATATATAGCTCATAACAACAGAATATAGAGAAACATGCAAACAATGAGATGCAAACGTGCTCATCAGAAATTTATGTGGGAACTCAGGCTCCACCGCTCCACTTTGCAGATATATTTGATACATCATAGGCTACTCATACCTAAGAAATTTAACAAGTTATCTGGTTGGCATGCATGCATACACAAAACTTTAGAATGTCTCAAGCACAGATGCACATAAAGGGAAGTTTTTCAATACTAAATGACATGGCATGATGGCTTACCTGCATCCACAAGCAAGCAATTGCCATTGGGATAACAAGTAGCAAAATTTGCCAGGTAACTTGTGTCATCACAGCAACAATGCCAATAAGTTGAATCGTGGTTGAAGCAAAGCCACCAAGTCTGAAGGGAATATCAAGATCAATAACACTTTGATCAATTGAAACCTGGTAATCAAAATACAGGTGAGTCAAAATGGGGGCCACGACATAAAGTTTTTAAGCCTAAACTTGGAAAAGGAAAGGGAGAAGCAGGGGAGGAACATGTTTATCAGGAGAAGCCACAATGCCATACACGATTCAGTATGCGTCCAGCTGGAGTAGAGTCAAAGAAGGACATTGGTGACCGAAACACTGTTCTGAGCATTTTCAGAAATAATTTCTGTGCAGCTGCAAGACCAAAGGTAGCAACAAGAACAGCCCTGACAAATATGAAACAGGAGCTACCAAAAGCAAGTGCCATATAAACACCGATGAGCACCATGCTACTGGTTCTAGGTTTGTCTCCCTTGGTTTGCGGATTTGCCCAAGCCATCCACCAACTACTGGCTATTTGAAGGACCTGAAACAATGTTTGGGCAAGAATAATCAATGGAATCAACAATCCCTTGTAAGCAGCTGTCATGTATGACAAATACACTTTCATGCTGACTCTTCCTCGCTCCCGTTCCTCTTCCTGCACAAGCTGCTTTCTCCTAGAACGCTTAGCTTTCTTTTTCTCTTTGATAGCTTTCTGATCTGAAGATGAAATACCTTCTTGGACTTCCTTTGCCATGCAAGCAATATTATTACTCGGCCCTTCAAGAGGATCATTTTTATCTGATTCTTCAGAAGCTTGATTGCAAAAATCCATAGCTTCAATCGCTTCATGATGAGCAGAGACCAACGTGCTAAAATCTGTTCCTGCTTGCAAAAGATCATCATATTTTCCAGCTTGAATAATACGACCTTCCTTCAGAACCTACAACAAGGTACAACAACACACTGAATATAACAAGGCAATTTGCATGGGCAGCAAGAAACTTCAATGCACTTGAATCATTTTATCTCTTATTTGCCAAGGATTGGGTTGCCGGATATGAACGTGATCCTACTCAAGGGATTTCTTGAAAGGCATTTCATTTTTTCACTAATCGAGAATGTTCTCTTAAATACTAAGTAAAGGTGCAATTGAATTTTATATGTGAATGCAGAGTTCCTTTAAATGCTAGAAACGGTTCAATTAAATCAAACACAGATGAACAAAAGATCTCTGTTTCCCTTGCATTTATGACTTCAGGCCTAAGAGAAAATATGAAACTTTAGCTGGAATTATTTGAGCAGGACCCTCTTATATTTGACCAAAGCCAAAACTCCAGGTCTGATCCTCAATCACCTTTTCACCAGTTAACATTACATTGCTGTCCACATTGCACGGCAGAAGCCATGAAATAAAACTTGAAAAGAAGATGAATGAAAGCAACTTTAAGCATGTCAGTGAATACAAAAGATTGAATTAGAAGGTCCACATTCAAATGCAAAGAAGCCAACTTCCAGTTTTCGACATGACATATACAATAAAAGTGGCAATGAAGACAATACCAGAATCAAATCAGCAGCAGGCAAAAATTCGACTTGATGAGTGACAAAAACCACAGTCTTTGTAGCTAGCGCTGTCAGTATGTACTCCTGCAGTTCACATGAATAAAAAAATATGTAAATCATGTCCAAACCTTAAATAACTCCGAGCCAGTGTGTGCATCGACAGCACTGAAGGGATCATCAAGTAAATAAATATCAGCATCCTGATATAGTGCCCTTGCAAGCTGCACTCGTTGCTTCTGACCACCACTGAGGTTGATGCCTCTGTCACCAATAATAGTTTGGTCACCATATGAGAATAGCTCCAAGTCTTTCTTCAGTGCACAGGCATGAATCACGCTCTTGTATTTCACCTTGTCCATTGGACTTCCAAAGAGGATATTTTCCTCTATATTCCCTGATTGAATCCAAGCCGACTGAGGGACATACGCGGCAGAACCACATATTCTAACCTAAAGTATACAGCCATTGATGACAATAAGATTTAATCAGCCAATTCTGTAGAATGTAATAATGACATTACTGGAGAAGAGGCGACACAGAATGAAAATTAGAATTCACAAGACCAGACTTACTTCACCAGATATTTTTGGAATCTCACCAAGGATGCAGGAAAGGAAGCTTGATTTCCCAGCACCAACCACACCGCAGACAGCCACACGCATTCCCTTCTCTACCTTGATTTGTATACTTGAGAGCGTCGAGATTGGAGAAGATTGATCCCAGCTGAAATCTCCATTTTTTATTTCTATGGCTACATTTGAAATGCCGCGTGGCACAGTGATGGTTGCATCTTCCTGGCAATTCGATCAAGGGAGACCTTAGTCTGAGCCATCATAGAAACCAAGTCAGGAAAATTTCTTAGTGGTTCTTGCAGGATACGGAAAGTAGCCAGAGCAGAAAGAACACTGCCTGCCGTCAGCTGACCACCTAACAGAATGCAAGTTCCAAAAGTAACAGCTGAAACAAATATAGGGGAGCTCCAGAATATAAATGTGATGAAAGCCTGGGAATAGAGAGCTTTTCGGAGATATTTGAATTCAACGCCACGCATTTCTTCCAGCTTCACTCTGTATCTGTCCTCCCAAGCCTGCAATTTGAGAATCCTCATATTTCTGAGGCATTCTGAAGTCTTCCTCATCCTATCATCTTTTGCTGCCATCAACTTGTCTTGGTAATCTTCCTGAATTCTAGCCACTGGAACAGTTGCAACAATGGATACAATGGTAGCAATGAGTGTGGCAACGGACGCAATTCCGACATTTTTGTATAGGATTGCAAGAGCAAGAATAATTTGCAGAGGAAGCATCCATATGTCATGTAGATACCAAGAATAGTCCCCTACTCTCTGAACATCAACAGCCATGTAGTTAACAACCTCGCCACTGGTGTGACTTTGCCTAGCTGAGCTTGAAAGCTTTAGTCCTTTCCGGTATACCATTGCTGTGAGAGCTGATCTCACATGCATGCCTAAGATGTCAACACCAAGATACCACTGCCGAGTTGTTAAGGTCTCTACCAACTTTGCACTAAAGAAAATTCCAGCAAGAATATAGCCTTCATGTGGGAAAGTCGCCTTCCCACCAAGATAATCCACAAAGTAGCTAATCAGATATGGTCCTACATATGAAACTAAAGTGTTCAATCCAGCAAATATTGCATTAAGGGCAGCTTCTTTCCAGAAAGACTTAAGAATAGCCCAAGCTAGAGAAGGCTGCTTCAGAGGATTCTCAGCCTTCAACTTCTCCCAATTTGAGTTCAATACCTTATAGGTAGTCTTGGATCGATCTTTTGGTGCGAGCAGCGGAATATCATTCAGCTCAAGTGGCCTCTTTGCCCCAGTTGAAAGAAGTG
>NC_026150.1:2811213-2823934 GCF_000512975.1 Sesamum indicum
TTCACTGTATGGAGTAACCTTAAGACACCCTGCTTCCTCTTCAAGCAGCAATGGCTCCTGAAGATCAGAGTTCCTACACACTTGGATGCCAGTATAACCCCTACTAGCAACAAAACATAGAAAAGCAATAGCCGGTGTAACAAAAAAATTTGCCAAAACATGAGAAGTCAAGTGGTGTGATCCTTCATCCAGAAATCCTCTACAATCAGCATATAAAGTAAACAAACAAAGCACCGAGGAGGAAACCCACCAAATTCTCAACAGCAATGGAAATTTCTCCGCAGCCTTGTACTTATAATAAAGAACGGAAAAGCTCAGCACAGACCAAGCTAAACTCAGAGCTGAAGGCAATAGTAAGACAGTCCAATCGGACTTTCCTACCTCCCAACGGGCAGCCTTCCGTATTAGACCAACACCATCAAAGCCCAATACCAAAAGTTGTACGAACAAAACATAAATGCAACAAAATAATGATGCTTTGTAAGTTCTACTAATTATGAGGCTCTGAATTTCCTCACCATCAGCAACTCCTCTGTGCCTAATGGCTACAGAGCTCCCGGCCAAGTCGTTCTTCCGAAGACGAATCCGACCAAAACACAACACAACCTGCCTCGCAGATACAACGGAGAGAAACACAAGTATCAGCGTCAAGTTAATGCAAACTGAGGCTAATTCCAATATGGGCACAGCCCGAAAGGTGCCCACAAGACGATTTGATGCTTCTGTGGTTTCAGTAGCCAAGACGAGATTGATACCCATAATAATCGTTACAGATATCAATCTTTAAACCAAGAAAATGACGGAAATCAATGACTGCGAGCTGAACAACAATACCGATGCTATTAATGGAGTTCAATACTATGACGACCGATGAGAGATCAAATCGTGTAAAGGGCATTTCACCATCTGGCAATTGGAATCGTGTTCAGTGCCCAACCTAGTGACAAGTCACATGAAGAGAAATGAGAAGCTTCTGCACATGAAAACAAACTCATCTGTATCATTAAACCCAATACAGAGAAACATGAAGCAGAAAGCGGAAAAAAACAACAACAGTCACGCTCAAAGTTTTCTTCTCTCTCTCTCTCCCAACCCCCGTTGTATAGCCTATCTATCAAGACCTCGTATTCTTCGCACTTTTCTTCATATTCACGACAAAAAGAGTAGACAGAAAATTGAATCTGAAACCAACCCATTACAGAAAACACCAAAAACTAACCTGGGCTTGTGTTGCTCTCCTCGGGAAATGATTTGGCGAGCTGGTGGTGATTGCCGGGCCAAAATTTCTGCTCTACAAATACAAAGAGCCTCCCAATGAATAGAGAGAGAATAATACTACACCAGATTGCTACTTTAGAGAGAGATAATTTCACCACCAACCCACAGGCCACAGCAATTACTACTGCTGTGGTAGGATTATGGAATGGAGATGATGGCTGATGAAGAGAGAGAGAGAAAGAGAGAGAGCTCACATATACTATATATTATACATATATATAGGTATAGGTCTAGTAATTAGTGTGTATACTCCGCTATTATTTAATCATTTTTTCATAAATAATGGGGATTATATTTCCTAAATACAAAATAATATATATAGGGATTATAACTATATATACACATGCATTTTTTAAATTAATAATATCTTTAATTTACCATTTTCTTTTATTTTTTTCCCCATAACAAATGGTCTGAATCTAGTAGATTTTGAAAGATCCCGATCTTGATTTCATAATTTTCAAATCGAATTTATTGTAATATAAAATTTAAATTAAATCTGACCGAACTTGTCACATTTCAATATTTAAGTCAATAAATCAGACAGAGATTCAATTAAATTAAAGTCAAAAACATTATTCTGTAAATAAATTACACAAAAAATAATAAAATAATTTGATCATTCTATTCTATATTTGTACAGAAATTAAAACATGAAAAATAATTATTATTTTTTTAAATCAAGCGCAAGAAGAACAATCAAATTCAGCTTAATTTATGATATTCATAATTTTAAAAAAAATATAAAAAAATATAGTGGGTTACTTCTTCATTATTTTTTTTAAATTATATTAATATTTATATAAATTCGATCTCACAATCTTTTGATTGTGCTTAATCTTACTGCTAAAGCAATAAAATGATAGGTAGTACGTTACCTTTTACACTGTTGAATTGTGGGCTGGCAGGCAATGGCATGCAGATGCAGTGGTAAGTGGTAGTGCCGTGTGAGACCAAAATTATGAATTGAATGGGATGAACTTTGGTGTAGCCATGGAGGAAATTCAACATCTTGAATGTATTAATGGATATGTATTTGGTACAACACATAACTATAGAGATAACTATGCTGTGTTTGTTTTTATTTAATATATAAGTTTCATTATTTGTCAAAATTCATTAAATTTGCTAATATTAATAAAAGCGAACTAAATAAAAATTAATATTTATCCTCGATTGACTTATTACCGACTTATTGCAGGTTAAATAATTTTTTTCGGACTAAACTACACTTGTAATGGTAAAGATATACCTCCTCACATGCATAAACGCGTGAGACATATGAGTGTAATTTAGTCATAAGAAAATTTATTTTACCTGTAATAACTCAATCGGGAGTTAATATAAAATTTTCTCGATTTTTTTGTTAATATCAATAAATTCAATAGTTTTTTACTAGTGAAGAGACTTATTGGTAGACGAAAGAAAAACCTTAAAGATGCTAAATGTAATTTTTCAAATCACGATAAACTTATGTGTAATTACATTAAATCGTATGGAAGAGGAGTGTAATTATCTTAGCAAAGTCAACATCTTCAATATATTAATGGATGTATTTGGTACAACACACACATATATATATAAGTAGATTTTTTTTTTTTTGGGGGGGATATGTTTTAGAGATAAAAAAGAATATTATTCTCACATGCACTAGAAGGAAATATTATTTTTGGTAATATCTAATTATTATGGTTAAAGATGAAAAAATACGGCAAATATTAATTAATTATGAATATTTTGGATATAGTTAAAATCATGAAATATTTATTAATCATGGTTAGAATTTAATTTTCTTTGTTTTGATTTTATTTTATTCTGGTGAATAATATTGATTTATTATAATTTCTGAGCTGTTAAAGTTGTAATGCAGGGAATAATTTATTTTTTTTAGTGACGGTATGATATTTGGTAATTTTTTGGGAGAATTATATATTACATTTTTATGTTGAATGTATATATATAATGACATTATAACGTTAGGCGATGGTGTTATCTATCTACACTTTACTATATATTAAGACTCAAACTCTTCGAGTAATAATGTTTGACAGACAAAATATAAATTTATCAAATTGCCTTACATATACTTATTTCACTTACAAATAACAATCAGAAAAACTTTTGTAGTTATATTTGTAAATTTTAGTCCTATTATTTTAGCACGTATCAAATTTAGTCCCGTAAACTACAAACATTTACAATTTTGATCCCAACTACAAATTCTGTTAACAATTTAACGGAGGGAGCACATGCTCCATTAAATATTTAACTTAGTTTGTGGTTGATATTAATATTGCAGGTTTTTTTTTTTTAACTTATAGGACTAAATTTGACGAGTACTCAAATAATGGAATCAAAATGAAAAATATAATAAATTACAGGACGTAATTTGTAAATTTTTCAATAAGGTGGGGATGAATTCATATTAATGAGAGAGGGTATGACAATATGATCATAAAGTTCACTTTTTCTCTCTTTACATTCTCATGACTTTTGAAAAAGTAATCCACAAGCATTTTTAGTTTCTAAAGAATATATATCAAAAGCTATTTATTTTAAAAATTACCTTTTTTTTCTTTTATCTATATTAAAATGCTTCATAAATATAATATTATTGTAAGCGTTAAAATACAGTATATGACATACTACGAGCATAAATGGCCCAACATTAATTGTTCTTGCGGAGATTTTTTAGTATTACGTACTTGATATCGAGCATCTTTTTCTTAGCTTTAGTAAAGGTGAAACGCTTGCAATCGGATGGCCGAGGGTGTGATTACCTCCGCTGATATGAGGGCTATGATGCTGGACGTAATTTGCTAGTACCCTTGTAATGGATATATATGTTTTTGGAGACATGTTCCGATCTACGATGGTGACTTAAATAAAAAAATTTAAATTTTAAAACTATGAATAATTACTTAGAATGAATTTTTGGATTCGTAAAGTAAGGATAAATTGTGATTGGCCCCTGAAGTTTGCCACGACAACAATTACTCCTTATTAGTTGAGAATTACAGATACTCGTTTAAAATGAATAGCCGTCTAGCAAATACTACCTCATGATAGCCCATTGTAGGGGTATTTACCAAACGGTCATTAATTTTAGGAGAAATTTATAGTTTTTTAAATAATGAAAGAATATTTGTAATTGTGACAATTTTTAAAAGAGCCCGTTGTAATTTACCAACCTTTAGTTGAGTTGGGTTCAATGTTGTTGACCCTCAACATTTCAAGATGAATTAAATTGATTTAACACTATTCCTTTTAATTTCAAATAAAACAAAAATATAATCACATACTTATTTTTTATTTTTTTACTGAAAAGAGATAACTATGCAATATGTATTTTGTATATTTGGAATATTCTAAGGAAATGGAAATAAATCACATCATAATATCAAGATTTTAGATTCCTAGACTTTCTATCATATTCTCGATTTTCTGGATTTTGTTGTAATATACACTATTATTATAAATTTCAAATATATATCCAGGAATTAAATTTCCAAAAAATAAGAAATCAACCCTGAGTGAGGTTCATGAACGTTCAATCATTTCTTGACGTATATGATTCACGTGGAATTATACATTTTGAAGAAACTTATAAATAGTTGCCCTTTATATCTCAAATATAACTTTTATTGCCTTAGTATTCTTACAACCTTAAATACTTTTCTTTTTATGACACATCTGACTTCAGCACTGAAAGTCTAATACTAAGACCTCCTCGATATGGTTCAGACAATAATTCTATTTTATAGGCCTTGTCGATATTTGAGCCGTTTCTTGCATATTAAAATTAACACAACTATAATCTTACTCTAATTACCTTACCCCACAAAAATCATAACAATTTGTATATTATCTCACAAATTAAATCATTATCACCCTCAACAAGCTCGTGTCACATAATAATATACGGAACAAATCATAATCATTTCATCACAAAATTAAGGGATAATTTTATTTTTTTCATTCGAATTATGACCGTTTTTATATTCTGGTATTTTTTTTATCAATTTTACAAAATTTTGTACTTTGCCACTTATAACTAGTTTTTGATCAAGTTTTTTTGTCAATAAACCATTACATGTAGTATAAATACGATACTTAAGGTTTATGTGACGTGATATTTTTCACATATGCACAATATGTGATATTTTTCTGCAGAAAAAATAACAAAAAAATGGTCATATATCATAAAGTGCAAATTTCACAAAGTTGAGATGGTAAGTCGATACAAAAAAAAAATTTAGATGCCATAATATAAAAACAGGCATAATTTAAATGACAAAACATAATTTACCCTAAAATTAATAATTGGCTTTGACAATCATAATTTTGTTACCAAAAGTGGTGTCATTAATATATTTCAAGAATCAAGGTCATTGATAACAATTAAATGTACAAACACATACATAGTCCATGTTCATAGATAGTGTTTGGTACCATAAGAGTCCACTACCAGTCTACCATGTCATCCTACACATTACAAATCTAAAAGTTAGGTATGTATTGTACCTTTTTAAGACAATTCTAGATGTATTAACCATTTAATATTAAAAGTTGAAAGCAAAGTCATCAAAAGCCAAAAGCGCCCTAGTAATTTTCAGCTCTAATAGCTGCACATGAACAATAAAGAGTGATCAAATAAAATATATTTTTTGCATATTTTCTATACTTTAATGTCAATTTAAAAAAAAAATTTGAAAACAAAGTTATATATATCTTAAACTAATAATTGTTATTATTTTTATTTAATTATAACTATAATGACAAAATGTCACAATAAATTTAGTTTTATATTGATAATCAATAAACGTATGTCAAATCAAATGGGAGTGAAAAAGTAAAAAGTTAAATAAATAGTAATCAGCGACATATATGAAATATCGTAACTGCGTAATTTGTATACTTTGAAGACGATCATATTTACAAGAAAACGTCATTTTTTTAGCCCAATGCATAAATGTGACACGAAAGTGAGATATTAAAACGGTGCGGGCAACATAAAATGAAGAGGAATAATAAAATTAAATATGAGTTAACCTCACCATCTACATAAATTTTTGGCTAGTGATGTGGGGTTTAATGCAATTCAAGCACAAGTACAATTTTGTCCTTCAATTTCTTTCAATGTTTTCTATATTTTAGGATTTTTACGTCTTTTTAAAAATTTCAAACGAACCTAAACATTAGCAAATTCTTATGATTATTGATTTGTGGTCTAAATTCGAACAGTCTCATCTTGATGTGTCTGATTGAAATAATATCCTTTTATAAATGGTCCAATTCTCATGTGCTACGTTGTTGGCGCTCTTATCCCTGTTTTATGTCTTAGGCTAGACATTACACATTTTAGTACTAGAAGTCTTGTCTGAGCCTACCCCAACTACTGCTAATTATGTATATGAGATAAATCGACACTCAAAAACCTGAATCACAATTAATATGAGTTTAAAAAATGAACTTTATGTCCTACCAATCTCAATTTGAATAAGTTGAGCGGTCTGTATTGAAAATTAGCGAGAAAAACAAAAGAAGGAATAGGGAACTACAATGACCTCTCAATGAGTGTGGCTATGAAATCATTTAACTTCACGAGGTTAGATTAAATCAAAACCATATGTTTAAAATAAAAAAAATACACATAAAAATTTAGTGATCCTTTTACTATATACGTCTTTTTTAATGCCCACCTCAACTATTTTCAATTATGTCGCAGGACATAAGGTTTAAGATTAAATCAAGAGTTGGAAATCAGGTTATGATTAGGGGTGGCAACGGGGCGGGTTTGGGGTGGATTTGAATGGACTCGGGATAATGTTTTATTTCATCAATGGTTAAATAAATACATAACAATAAACAAATAAAATAATATAATATTTTGTTAGTATTTATTCTACCAAATATTATATATATTCATGTGCTTAAACGTTTCCTTCATTTTTACATGTATACGAGTTTGAATTTAAATTGATTATTACATATTTTATAAAAAGATACAATTCATTCTATTCGAACTATCATGTGGACCCTCATTTTATGACACCACAATTCTTACATATATATATTTTTTCTCTTGTTTCAGCAAAAACAAACAGCCCTCAACTTTTGGTAGGTGCAAGGGCTCCATCACATTAAGAACACATATAAGCAAGTGCGGTTGTTTATTCACCTAACACAGTGCTCAATGCATGTCAAGATAAGAACACCTCGGTTGGTGACCTTGATATTTGTTAATGCTCTGTTTGGAACATCAAACACAAAAGGAAAAACAAAACCCAAAATCGTGTTTTCAGCATATAAAAATAATAATGAACCTTAAAGAATTGCATCAACTGACGCTTGAGCTTTAGTCATTTGACTTGAGCATATGCTTTTCAGCACTTATAATTGTGTCCGAATTCGTGGATGTCGCCATCACAGCACGTGTAGTTTGTCCTTTTTGTGTTAAAATCGCATTTTGCGATCATCATAGTGCCAGCCTTGAGACTTGGAGGAATACGTGGTTTTCACTTTGACGCGTCTGTCCTGTGTCCGTGTATGGATCAAGTGGGCCGCCTGCTTTTTAGGTCTAGGGTGGGTCACAGCCCATAAATTCGTTGACTTGGCTGGCACTCAAATATGAGTGGCCCACTTAAAAGCCCAACTACACTTCACTAACTCGCCATTTACACGTCTTGCACTTTTCCAACATTATGGAATATTTTTTCCGAGTAAGGTTTAATAGAATCAAACTAATCATATAGCAAGTGTGATAATTTTTTTATATGATGTGACACTTTTTTTGAACTATACACCAATCATACGGTAAGTGTGTGCAATCCAATTTGGATCGGAATTTCCCTAACATCATATGCTAAGAAAAAGAAAATATTATCATCATATTAAATCTCTCTCAACGTAATTATAAAAGACCACTCGTCAAAGTGTAATAATATTTGATTTGAGTCGTAAATATTGGTTCAAAAAGTGGGCCCATCACTACAATGCCATCGACATGTGAAATGAACTATTGTAGTAATGATTTATGTTATGAAAGAACACAATCAATTTTATTATTTCGGCCAATCTTTCTTACATGATTTTGAACTATAGTGAGTGATTTTCAGAGTTTGAAACTACTGATAAATGTGTTTTCAAGCAATTAAATTGCTCTTTTGACGATTCTTCCTCTCATTCTCCAAGAAATTTGGGTTTTTTCCTTTTACATACGCTACGATCCATGTTCGAATTTAGGAGATTTTGAGCCAAATTCAGTGGGTTGTATCCTACGGACCTTCAAGAAAATTAGGTTAGCTTCCTAGGGAGTAGACAAAGGCACTGCAGAACAACAATTTTATTACAAGTGCAAAATGGCCTCAATCACTTAAGGACCACCTTAAAGAGGCAATATACATTTGTCGGTAAGAATCGTACTGTTGGTGAAGTTAATGAATGCCTTCAACTACACAACAGCAGAAATACTGCATGAACACTAAATGATAGTCATCAAGACAGAAAGTCTTTGCACTTGCAACTAATCAATTGGTAGATGCAAAGAACAACCTTATTCTTGTGAATTCCTGAGTAACCCGGAAGCCTTTTCTTGCAACGTTGTCCATGCCGCAACCACATGCCTCTCTTCAGTCAGCGGAGCCCCCACCGCGAACCTTAATACATACTTGTTCGATAGTACCTATATTCATTCGTGCAAAAAATTAAGTTAAAAGAATAAAGTAGATCTATTCGAGGTTGATGAAGGTAATATATCTCAAGCGAGAGATATAACGTGTTGTGACTTTTGAGCATACCGTGTGAGAGATGAAGAGTTTTCCTGTCGAGTTTACAGCATCAAGCAACTCACGGTTCAATCTGTTAGCCGACTCTAGATTGTTCTGATGAGTAGGCAACAGGCGAAAGCAAACTAAAGAGAAATTCCGACGGGCAGCGACCTGCAAGTTTTGTGCTGTGTCAAACACTGAAAAAATCATCTGCATGTTTCTCAATGTCAAAATGATTCTAAGTAAAGCTGTTGGGTCTATGTAATCCTACAGTCTATATGTCCCAGGTCTAAAATTGAGCAACAGCAGTTTGAATCTCGTTGTTTTCCTATGCAGATTTTTCATACAAGACAGTGTATATGGAGCTACAAGTTTTTCGGCCAAAGCAAATTTCAGAAAAGCATAAGCATTTTGCATCGACCAGAGTTATACTACAGTGAGGTGAGGTATCGTCTACGTGCCCACAGATAAACATGTAGCTGCTTATAAGTCGTGCACAGCCTATTTATTCTTTTTGTATTAGAAAAATGAAAATAAATTAGAGCGTCAGACATATTTGACAAACATGATCACAAGCACTACTATCGACGTATCAGATGTAGCTGATCAAGAGATTGACGAGTATCATTACCTCAAATCTCGGGTCTAGCTTAACAAGTTCTTCAAATTTCCTTGCTAACTCAATATGGTTTCTTATGTAAGCCTGCAAGTTTTCCAGCCCGTAAAGTCTCAACACCATCCATAGTTTCAGAGATCTGTAAAGGAAAAACCATATTAGATATAGGTAAGTAGAGTTTTGATTCTATAGAAGGCGATGCAAAAAAAGATGGCTACAGCAACGTGTAGGATATATGTTGTATTTCTTTTTAAGACAGCCTTGATCTCAGAAAATGACTATGTCGCTATCTGTATTTCTCCCTAGTTGCGGGCTGACAGAAAATTGCATCCGTTTTGTGAAGTTTATCGACAGTCGACTAAATTTCCTTTAACCTTCAATTTTTTTGCAAAAGTGTAATAGGTGATACTAGTAAAAGTCTGGTAAAGGAAGTTTGGCAGTGGCTCGCATGCAATGACACACCTGAACCTGCGTCCTAAGGGGATTTGCCAATCTTTGTAATCCACAACCAAGTTGCCTTGAGAAGCCTGAATAACAAATACACAAATTAAAGTACAATATTCTGACAAGGAAAAAGGTTTTACATAAACTTCATAATGTCCAAACATTTTTCGACAAGTCAAAAATCATTCTTTACGGGCAGTTCAGAATTGCATCTGATGTAGCTATTACTACCCAGCAAACCAACTCAGTGCATGCCCATAAAGGTACTTTTTATGCCGACGTTGCAACTTTAACAAGGCTGGCCAGATGTCAATGAGTATTTTCATATTGACATAAACTTCATCAAGAGGAAGACATACTCACTTTGTTTTGAAGGAACTCAGGATTCGTTGATAATGATTGGACAAGTGCACTTCTGTCCTGTTGATATGAATTAACATCGAATTTTGATCAGATCAGGGAATTATGAGAATCCATAGCAGCAAATAACTAATCTTCAGATGTTTTGTATAGTTAGGTGAAGAACTGATCGGCATCTGTAGTAGCAATTTCATGAACAAATGAGTACTTGTGAAGATGCATTTTGTGGAGGTAAGTGGTTCAGCTCTTTCTCATGAACAAAGATTCATATTATTGACAATGCATTGGTTACAAATTCTGGAATAAAAGATGACTTAACCGTTGTAAACTCAACAGATTACCTTCACCCAGAGAGCCGAACAGTCAAAGTTCGTTAAAAACCACTTGTGCGCATTCATGTTAAACGAGGTAGCTTCTTCGACGCCATCAATATAGTGGCGAAATTCTGGACAGATACAAGCACTTCCAGCATAAGCAGCATCCACATGAAACCACAATCCATTACTCTGTATTTTGTCATGCACGCATCAGAACTGCCTCTATTCTTTTAGCAAAAATAAGATTTGACTGGTATATTGGATTATCGATGGATTACGAATGATATAAATCATAAAAAAGAAGACAATTCCTAATGCATCAAAGAGTAAATGCATCCCACAAACTCATCATGAAAACTCACATTTGAAATCTTCCCCAATGCTGGCAGAGGATCCACAGCTGTTGATGATGTAGTACCAACCTACACATATGAAGGCAAAATATTCGGTTGACAGCACTGCGTTATTATATCAACAAGTTCAGCATCCAGTAAAACAAATGCTAGTCAAGAAACAAGCCAATTCATTGCAGATTTTGGTAGCCGTAGTTATTTAAATGAACCTACCCATGCACTGTAAGTCCAACTTCTAGTTGGTTTACGATTATGAATAGCTTTATATGCTCTACAATTAGCAAGACATGGTACTGGTCTTAATCATAATAGGAGAATCCTAGGATTTTGTAATAAATAACACTGGTACTTTAAATTCCTTCAAGAAAACAAGAAAATCATACTTGATTATATGCGAAATGAAAATTAAAAGTGATGATATAGGCACCACATTAATGCAGAAAGTTATGAAGGAAACAGTAGATGGCATAGAAAAAATATCAAGAGTGACTAAATAGGTTTCTCTCATCATGGTTAAGAGATAAACATAATCTTTTCTCATCAGTGGAAAAGAAAGAATATTCACTTTGTAGCACGTGTTAATTAAATGGAAAATAGCTTTGGAAAGTATGCAGCCAGTTCAAAAGATACAGCATTTCAATAAAGTGGTGAAAGTATAATCAACACAAAGCAAGCATGGCAATGAATTGGCGCAAAAACATCCTTTTTTACATTTTCCTAGTTTCCTTACAGTAGCACACAAGAAGAAGGGAATTAAACCAGAGGCTATGTCCTGTGAGATTGCGTCACTGAGTGATTCAGGAGACAGAGCATATTCACTGGATGCATCTGTTTTCAGCACCCGGCAATTCTCAGGGTGAATTCCTGCTATCTGCCACCAAGCGCAAACAAAGAATTGACACTCATGAGAACTAAAACCACTGTTTTTCCAATTAGGAAACTAAACGGTTCAAGGAAAACTTATAATTATTATGCATTTCAAGATAGCGACATTTCGCCAAGAAGTCGAGCAACTTCCCACAATAGTGTGGGCATAATATGCCAATCACTGGTGAAGTGGTTCACCAAGAAGCTGGAGGACGTATTAGATTTGTACTAAAACTAAGATTACACCTTGCAGGCTTTCAGTACAGCAGAATGAGTTTGATCAGAACTGTAGCCCACAAGCTTTCCAATGGCATCTTTCCCAAGCCTTGTAAGGACTTTGTCTCGAGCCGCTAAAAGCACAACTAATACTGCTTCACTTGCAGTTCCCTGTATTACTCCACCACCTTTTCCTGAAACTCGACCCCAATATGTAACATCTTCTCAAGAAAAGTAATTGCAAATAACTTATCATCATGTATAAAGAGAAAAAAGCCAGTTATGCCTATGAAAGTAAATGCTAAACTGAATTGCTTCCATATACTAAAATGGCGGGGACATGTCCAACTCCAGCATACCACTTGATGACAAAGGGATAGAATAACATGTTGTGAAAACTTTTGAGGCGATGATGTCTTTTCTAGTTACCCTTTCACTATGAGGAAGAGGTTTCAGGTCTACGAAAATTCTACAACCTTAAGGGGAAATTAATATCTAGAA
>NC_026150.1:2823944-2855379 GCF_000512975.1 Sesamum indicum
GAAGAATAATACATTCAAATTTCATACTCTTGACTGTTAAACTGAATTTCAAATAAACTTCAGATCATTATCCTGTACTGCATATTATTCCTGAGCTCAAGGAAAACACATATATTAGATTTTTCTGGTGCAAGCATCTCTGATAGAAGCTTCTACAAACATGCAATCAACAAAAATCTGAATCCACAGTAAGTAACATTGACAATGAATTTGGATGGGACAACAGATCCTTTGCTTTAGGCTAGGAGCTGAAACTTCAACATCCAACTTCTGAAGTAATTGCAGACAATACCTGTAGAAAGGAATTCATCAGGTAGGTTAAGTGCCTTAGCAAGCCAATCCAGAACTATCATTTCAAGTTCTGTTGCAGCAGGAGAAGTTATCCAACTGAACCCCACCATGTTTATGCCAGCACTAAGCATTTCCCCCAAGAACCCGGCCACACTGCTATTGGATGGAAAATATGCAAAGTATTCCGGGCTTTGCCAATGGGTCACTCCTGGTAATATTTTATTCTGAACATCTGCAGTGAAAATGATCCAGGTGAATGCTGGCTCTGTCAATACCTTTCTAAAAGGTTACAAGAAGAACTTCTGAAGTTCATTGTTGAATCGAATAATATAGTAAAGATGTTGAGAGTAAAATTCAAATTGCAAACACAAGGCCATATTATGCACTTAAACTCTTTTACCGTCCAAAACATCTTGCAATGATTCAGGGCAAGCAGGCGCAGAGTCCGGCAGAAGTTCACGCAGATATCCAGGCTACATCAAGAAGATAAAAACATCATCAGTAAACTATCCCTGCAGCTTCAACTAGCAAATTGCCGACTTTTATCTTTTCTTTTTGTAAGTTAGACTTGAGTCACTAGAGGTCTTGAATTGCAAGACCCAAAAAAGGCAGCATTTTCGGGATTGACACTGCACAATGGAACTATGCAACAGCATTACCTCCAGTAAAGAACCATGTCAAATTTCCAATATACTAGCAAAAGTCTACCATAACATAGAGACAACCTTACCCAATTTTGCAAATGGCAGCGGCAAAACATCAATAAAAAATATATAGTGCATGTATAAGATGTAAATACCTGAACTTGGCTAAGAACAGGGAAGCTCTCAATGTTCTTGTAATAGTCAGCAATGAAGTCCACCATCTTGTGGGCACACTCCCTCAATTGCTCTGCATCCATCGGCTTCAATCCACCATCCCTATCACGCAGCAGAAATCGCGTTGTTATACACACTATCACAAAATCCCATTCAAGAAAATACAAGAACCATCAATGGAGATGAAGGTGTAACCAAAATAAAATCAACGTCAAACGAATAGAGTTTTATACATTCTTGGAAATTTGGAGAAGCTGCCGGAGAAATGGAGCTGGGGTTCAGTTTATTTCCTTTGATCTTTGGTGGGATGAGGAGAAAGGGAAGCAGGATTGAGATTGAAGTGGGAGTGTGAGAACGACAAAATCTTGGACGGCAGGCGGGCGACTCTGCCACGCTCACGTTCCTCTGTCCTATCTCTTCGGAGTTGGCTAATTGTTAGTTTTCCCTTTTCGTGCACAGACACACACATACACGCACCCACATATATATACATATATTAATAATTATGACATATCGTTGTTTTGTATATAATAAAAATACATTATATTAAGAAAAAAAAAGATTAATTTATCAATTAATGTATAATATAAAAAATTAAATAAATTAATTATTTTATTAACTGAATGGCATTTTTAACTTTATAAAAAATTAATACAATGGTATAATTAACCATTATTTATGAGTATGAAGTCAGTTTCTTTTTTATATTAATAAAGATATATACAGGAAATAGATGATTAAAAGAAATAAAAATTATTAACTTGCAAGCAGAGTTTAAATTTTTTTAGTAATATTTATTTTAAATAATACAATAAAACATACAATATTTTATTTTTTATAAAATTAAATTAATCCCTATGAAGCGTGTTAGTGTAATGCATATCATGAGATATTTATGTAAAAATTTCACCATTAATCATAAGTGTATTTATAATTATAACTATAATTTTATTAAATATATTTATAATTTTATAAATAATATAAAGTATTTATATAATTAAACTAAATGTAAAGAGGTATCAATATAATTTACCTGAATAATATTTTAGTACCAATCAATAATAATTGATATAGAACTGATTTCCGTGGGAAGATGGATTTGGACTTGAGTCAAAATATCTTTGAATTATTGGGCTAAGTAATTGGCCCAATATAATTAGTTGGGCCGTATACTCATTCTAATCGGCCCAATCCATCACTCGCTGCGGCGGCGGAGTTGCCGTCTATATATTTCCTCCAAATCAAAATAATTTCCTCAACTTTCCGGCAAAGCTCGGGAGAAGATTCACCGAGAAATTATACGTACACGAATCTCTGAGTATATAGATACAGATAATGGAGGATGAAGCGGAGATATTTGAGGGACTCAGATCGCAGTTCCCCTTGAGTTTCGGTAAGCAATCCAAATCCGAGACCCCTCTGGAGCTCATTCACAACGCCACCCGTCGGGCCGCCGCTGCCGCCACCACTTCTACCGCAGTCAACTCGGATAAGCCATCTGCATCCACCTCTAGTGACAAGGCAAATGCGTTTCCTTCTCTATCCAGCTCCTCTAAAGGCTGGCTCGATTCCTTGAAAAACTCTAACCCTAGAAATCCGAAGAAGAAAGCAAAAGAGGATGAATTAATTGGGCCTCCCCGCCGACCAGTGAGTTCGGATGGGACGGCGATAATTGGGCCGCCTAGGCCGCCTCCTGGAAGTGGTGTGGTGGATGAGGATGATGAACCAGTAATTGGGCCGCCTAGGCCGCGTCCTGGTGGAGATGGTGACGATGATGATGATGAGCCAATGGTTGGGCCGCCCAGGCCGCCTCCTGGCGGAGAAGGTGAGGATGATGACGGCGGGTCAATGATTGGGCCGCCTAGACCACCTCCTGGCGGCATGCAGTCTGATTCTGACGAAGATATGGACGAAGAAGATGAGAATTCTGGGTATCGAATTCCACTGAGCAATGAGATTGTCTTGAAGGGGCATACCAAGGTAAAATATCCGGCTGATTTGGTATTTGGAACTTTTTTGTACTATAATGGCTTACTGTCTAAAGTTGTATCTTTTGGGTTTTAGATCGTGTTATGTATTAATTCCACTGGTATTATCTAATTCTTTATGAAGGTTGCAATGGCTTTAGATATCTTATGTTGGGTAAGTTCCGGTCTCGAGCTCCTAAAAGATTAGAGTCAAGTGAATAAGAGGCCTTGGTTTACTATTGCAGGAAGTAGTCCTAGACAGATTAGAGGCAAGTGAATAAGATTCTTGGCTATTATAGGGGGTGAAAGATGAGTTTCATTAATTGCAGACTGAAAGAATTGGTATGGCCTATTCTAACACAGACAAGCACCACTGTCCATGGAAGCGAGCATATAAACTAATAATTGCAGAGACAGCCATCAAATTAGTATTCTTTCAGCATCTTAATATCCTTTGAAAGTTCACTTTATTTAATTGAAAATCCTGTGAAAAGTTTTCATTTGATGAGTGTCTTCCTGTGCCATGAAATGCCATGCTCCATTCTGGAGAAGCTTTTTCTTGTTTTGAACTCGAACAGTCTTGTGACTGCACTTTTTCTGGCAGGTGGTTGCGGCGCTTGCTGTGGATCACTCAGGATCTCGAGTCCTATCTGGCAGCTACGACTATACGGTTCGCATGTATGACTTTCAGGGCATGAATTCTCGTCTTCAGTCATTTAGACAGCTTGAGCCATTTGAAGGTCATCAAATTCGTGGTTTGAGTTGGAGTCCTACAGCAGATCGATTTTTGTGTGTGACTGGCTCAGCCCAGGCTAAGGTGCTTCTACAATGACAATTCATGTCTCTCTTCTTGGCTGAGGCTGTAGCATGTTGAAGTTCTGATATTCTTGCTGCTCTGGGTGCAGATCTATGACCGTGATGGTCTTACACTGGGCGAGTTTGTTAAGGGGGACATGTATATTAGGGATCTTAAGAATACTAAAGGCCACATATCTGGATTGACTTGTGGAGAGTGGCACCCAAAGGCAAAGGAGACTATCTTAACATCTTCTGAGGACGGTTCACTACGAATATGGGATGTAAATGACTTCAAAAGTCAAAAGCAGGTAAGTATGTTATTATCTGGTTGCTTTTGATGGAAGAATGTGGAACATAGAATATCCTCTGATTTGCACCTGAGCGTTGCTTGGATTAACTTAATAATAGTATAAGTACAGGTAAATAAATTAGTTCTGACAAATAGCATGCATAATGATGCAAGATAGTTTCAGGCAGTGGAAGTAATTGAAACCATAAAAAAGGCATAGCATGAATATATGTTCTGCCTTGGGTGTCCGCTAGGCAGCTGTGAGATTGCAGCATATGCCCACAAGTAAAAGTCAAAAGCAGGTAAGTATGTTATTATCTGGTTGCTTTTGATGGAAGAATGTGGAACATAGAATATCCTCTGATTTGCACCTGAGCGTTGCTTGGATTAACTTAATAATAGTATAAGTACAGGTAAATAAGTTAGTGCTGACAAATAGCATGCATAATGATGCAAGATAGTTTCAGGCAGTGGAAGTAATTGAAACCATAAAAAAGGCATAGCATGAATATATGTTCTGCCTTGGGTGTCCGCTAGGCAGCTGTGAGATTGCAGCATATGCCCACAAGTGAAACTAAACTGTCATGTAAGTTTGGTCACACTAGCAGTAAAATAATGGTCCAAAATGGTTCTTTTCTGGTGAAACTTCTGATTTTGATGTCTTTTCTTTCCTATCTTATTTTTCTTCCTTTTCTTTTTGCTAGTGTGAGAACCACGAGCTCTTACGTGAATGTATTTACGATGTTCTTTTGGGTTGATGGTCTCTCAATAGGTTATTAAACCCAAACTTTCTAGGCCTGGACGAGTTCCTGTAACCACGTGTTCCTGGGATCGTGAAGGAAAACGAATTGCAGGAGGTATTGGGGATGGTTCCATACAGGTACTTCTGAGTGATGTTTTGACGTCTCTCCTTTGTACTTTTTAACTGAGAAGAAAAAGGGTACTGGGCAATTTTCTTGTCTCTTTACTGCTGAGATTTGTGACATGTCTTATAATACTTCATGATTATTGTATTTGCTTTTCAAATTAATTTCGGTAACATCTTTTACAGGTATGGAACATTAAAGCTGGATGGGGAAGCAGGCCAGACATATACGTTGCAAATGGCCACACTGATGATATTACAGGAATTAAGTTTTCCAGTGACGGATTAACATTGTTGTCAAGAAGCTTTGATGGTTCACTCAAGGTATGCAATGCTAGAATCTGGCGTGGAAACCTATCTTTCCCATTAATTTTCTTTTCTTTTATTATTTATATATTTGGTTGTTTGCTTGCAAAGACTGAGGAGGAAGCAAATCTCAATCAGGCCCATTGTTCAGATATTCACCTGATTTTCTTTTTTACCGCGTGTTCTAGGTCTGGGATTTACGTCAAATGAAGGAGGCTCTTCAAGTGTTTGATGATCTTCCGAATCATTATGCTCAGACAAATATTACATTCAGCCCCGACGAGCAACTCTTCTTGACTGGAACATCAATTGAAAGGGAAAGCACAACAGGGGGTCTGCTATGTATTTATGATAGAGCTAAATTGGAACTGGTCTCTCGAGTTGGAATATCGCCTACATTTAGTGTAGTTCAGTGTGCTTGGCATCCAAGACTAAATCAGGTAATATAAATTTTCAGTTCTACATTTGCCCGAAACTACTCGACTCATATCTTGTCATTTTCAAATTTGAGAAATTTCGATGTTAGTAATCGAACAGGATCTTAGTTTCTCTTTTCGACATGCAATTTGGTGTGTGTAGACATGTTAATAAAGTTTTTGGTACCCGACCGTGCAGATCTTCGCAACAGTAGGGGACAGGCATGAAGGAGGAACTCACATACTATATGATCCAACCATCAGCGAGAGAGGGGCACTTGTGTGTGTTGCACGTGCGCCAAGGAAGCAATCCGTTGATGATTTTCAGGCACAGCCCGTTATTCACAATCCTCATGCACTACCGTTATTCAGAGATCAGCCTAGCCGCAAACGCCAGCGTGAGAAGATATTGAAGGACCCACTTAAGTCTCACAAACCTGAGCTACCAATAAATGGGCCAGGTCATGGTGGAAGAGTTGGTTCCACCAAGGGAAGTTTGCTAACACAATACCTTCTCAAGGTAATATCGCTTACCTCATTCTTAAACAGAGTTGAGGTCGAGCAACAAAATCTCACATATCTTATCCTGTTTCAGCAAGGTGGCTTGATTAAGGAAACTTGGATGGAGGAAGATCCCAGAGAAGCGATCCTGAAGTATGCTGATGTTGCTGCCAAAGATCCTAAGTTTATTGCCCCAGCATATGCAGAGACACAGCCTGAACCAGTGTTTGCCAAGTCTGACTCAGAGGATGAGGAGAAATAACTGGTGATTATGGGCATTCTTTCTCATTGTTGACATTAGAATAACATTTCATGGTATCGTTTGTGCTTTTTTTGTTTTTTTGTTGAAGCAGAATCATCGATAGGATGGTAAACCTTTTTTTGTTTTTTTTTGAAGCAGAACATTGATAGGATGGTAAATGGAGATTGCATTCCTGTATTTGTAGGATAAAATGAGTTCCCATCAAGTTATGAATACCTGCTTCTGAGTCAGTTCAAAATATCAAACAACTTAAACAGCAGGAGGAATAACCATGGAAACTTGTGAAGAGAAGCAATTCCAACGGTATGAAGAGCTGTAAAATCTGTAATACCAAAACGAGTGAAGGGTGTAACAAGAGTTTGAGCGATAGAGCAAATATAATGTAAAAGCTTTAGGAATTTAGTTACCTCAGATGCTTTCCATATCTTGTAAACAATTAATGTATGCTTACTGTTTTGATCAAAATGCAAGCTCGACAACTATAAACATTTACAATCAATAAAAAGAAATCAAGTTTTGACAATGTCCTACAACAGATTTTGTAATAACCAGTAAAGCGCCCGAACAATGGACATGATGTTTTGTTTGGCAAACCTATTGGTGTTGTGGGATTGCTCAGAGTACATTTGTTGGATGTATTGGAACTGTTGCTCTTGACCATTTTTAAGCTGCTCTTGACCATTTTTAAGCTGTAAACTATAGCCTCTCTATCTGTTGATACATTCTGGCTTTTCTGCGCTACGGTGGGCTCACAAGGTCTTCAATAGTGTTCATTCTCATAGCTTGAAAGGCGAGAATCTGACAGAACAGTAAATAGTTGTGTTTCCACCAACAACTGCCAAAGTCAAAAACGGAGCAGCATTGTGAAATCCCTTGCAATCAAAATACTTAAACGCATTTCTTTCGTAACTCTACAAATTAATGATCTAGATGAGTTTGCGATTACTTGCAGGGTTTGTCTTAGTCTCTGTATTCAAATTTAAACACAAAAAAACAAAAATATAAATATATTACCTAGAATGTTATGTGATGCAAGGGATAGGCACCAATGAGAGGCTTTATGATTTCAACATTGTAAAAGAGTTCTATATCGACTAGTGAATGACAATAAAACTATGCATTTTGCACAATTGAATTATCTATGTAACCCATAGGGTTTGCCGCCTTAGGCAGATGCTGTGATGGTGGTGAGGCAGAAGGTATTGAAGTTACATTTAAAGCGCACTTCCAACTATTGGTGCCTGAGATTTCCTAAAGCTTTCAAGTTAATTCCAATTGATAAGTTTGCATAACTTAAGTGATACTACAAGTGATATCTATTGAAGAGGAAAACCACAAGTGATAGCTATTGAAAAGGTATTGGAAAATCAACAATAAGGCTGGTCTTGGGAAGAATGACAAGGTAAAACAATCAACTTGTATTAGCTGCAACCAGACATCTGTGAGAAGGAAAAACAGCCAAAATGTCATGACTTGTACCTTAACAAAAGGCTGGTCCTCAGCCGGAAAGGAATCAATGAAGCTATCCTTGAGAAGTATAGAAACCTGAAAATGGTGGCAATTGTTTCAACTGACAGTCACCATACACCTGACTGTGCACATGAAAATATATAGACAATGAAGCCCAAAGTAGGAAATCAAACCCTGTCATTATTGGATTGCACACTTGTAATTGTGTGTGACCTCAAATCTGAACAAAGTGATTCCAAGTACTGGCGCATGACAATTAAAAATTGTGAGGCAGCTTCAGCCTGCAAATCCATGAGAGAGATAATAACAACATTGCAAAAATTTCTTATATCATCATTAACATACCACCACCACAGAATTAACTGATGATGCATACTGTAAACAATTACTGTAACTCAATGGAATTAACTGATGATGCAGACTATAAACAATCACTTGCAGCAAGTTAACGGAAAAGTTGACAAAAGGGAAAAGAAGGATTAGCACCATACCATATTGAGACAAAACTCAGGGTTAAAATTCTTAAAATTGATAAAGCTCCTATTCCAGAAACAAATAGGTATGTGAGGAATACTTCATTAGAGATGAGAAATCAAGCTGCAAAATAATTAAGTCTTCATAGTCCTAGAAGACATGAAGAATCGAGGTCGTACGAAAAGATTGTCCCGAGCATTGATGTTGTTGCTGAAAGGAACCATCCAGTATGGTTATTTGTTATTGTGGTTGTCTATGTTTATGAGATTTTGATCTCTGGAAGTGATGATATGCCACAACACTTTGTCACCAAAGATAACGGATGTCCTAGATAGTTCTTGGGCACTGAAATTGCTCATAAAGAAAATGATATCCATCCCAAGAAAGCATGCCCCGACTTACTTCAAGAAACTCCTATGGAGTTCAACTTTGAACTTTGGCATGACAGCAGTGCGTCATTTGAAGACAAGACAGAAAACATACACCTACTTGGAAAGTTAATATATTTGACTGTAACAAGACCTGACACCTCATTTGCTTAGTTAGTCACTTTATGCATGAACCACAAACTATCCACTATGAAGCTACCCTCATGATACTAAAACTATGTCCAAGTTGCTCTTGGTGAATGTTTGCTTTTTAAGAAGCATGGTCATCAGAAGCAAAGTTGGTGCAGCAAAAAGCAAACTTTTGTTGCTCGGTCTAGTGCAAAAGCTGAAACTAGGACTGTAGTTCACATAATCAGTGAGATGATGTGGTTGAAAAATCTACTAGAGAATTGGGTTTCTCTTACATGAACCATTAGTAGTGCAATTGCAAGCAATCCAGTTTTTCATGAACAAACATATTGAAGTTGATTTTCATTTCATTCTTGAAGTTGTGATGAGTGGAAGAATTTGTACTCCATTTACTCATTTGTCAGAGCAAGGTTTTGGGGACTAAGCAGTTTTAGTTTTTATGTAGGGAGCATGGTTGACATATACGGGGATAGTCAGAAGGTTGTTGGGGGATTTATATATATTTTGATTATTTGTGATTGATATTTTTGGTAGATACTCAATCACATTGTTACCATTTTTGTAGTTCTGCCCTAATCCTAACACTGTATATGGGATTAGTTCTTATTTTCTTCCTACATAGGTAATCCAGTGTTTCACGAGAAACAAACATATTGACCTTGATTGTAACTTGTACGCAAGGTGGTCATGTAAAAAAGTTTGTCTCTATTTACTCCTTCAAAGCAGAGCTTGGATCTTTTCACTAAAGCTTTAGGGGCAAAACAGTTTAATAACTTGTATAACAAGGTGGACATGATTGTTATATATGTTCCAATTTGAGGGGAAATGTTCAAACATATGATATGATTTGTATATATCGAGTAGGATAGTTATCTTTGGTAGGGTGCTTGTCCCATCTCTTTTGAGTAGGGGCGTAAACGAGTCGAGCTCGAATCTTACCTGATGAGCTCGAGCTCGAGCTAATTTTTTTTTATTAGTATTATTAGATTAAGTCATGAAAATCACTATTTTTTTTCATAAATTTATAAGTAATAAAATAGATTACATAATCCATACTATGTTATAAATATACCACAATGTAGTATGATATTTTAATTTATTGTTATAAATATAAACTATTAATCAATTTAGTAATAATATAATTAGTAAATATACTAAAAAAAAAATCATACTGAACAACTTAAATTTGTAGAAAAGTATCCATTATTTAGAATAATGTAGTTGAAATACATAAAATATTTTATAGTTAAAATTAATATAAGTTCACAATTTGCAATAAATTTATATATTTATAAATGTTAGTATAACATTGATGTAACAATCTTCTTACATTGTTGAACAACATGGAATAATCGGGCCATCAAAATTTAGATCAAATTGTCATATACATTTGGTAAAGTTATAGAAAAATGCATTTGGTAAAGTTTTAAACTTATTGGATATACGGATGTCGAGATATCGTACTCGGAACATAAGAGTAATCATTTAAGACGGTGTATCGTTGAATCAGGCTATGTGATTTTAAATCATACCGCTTGATATGATTTAATGGACACACTTTTATATATATTTAAACTTGGTATGAATCGGGTGCCCGAATTTTAAGATATCGTAATTGTTGATTAAACTTTTTGATCTCATTATATATATACAATAAAATAATAATTAAAATAATTAAAAATTTTCAACCATCATTATTATTATTATTATCATTATTTTTGGATTAATTCATAGAAATCACTAAATTTTGACATAAATTTATAAGTAATAAAATAGATTGCATAATGCATAGTATGTATCTTGATATAAATATAAATATCAGAAATAGATAAAAAAATCATAAGTGAAAAACTTGTCAATTTTAAAAAGTATAACACAATACAAATATATATTAAAATATAACATAAAGTTTATATGTGTTATATTAAATAATTATTTTATAAAAAAAATTATAATTTACTAAGTTGTTGATTAAATTTGTTTTTGTATAAAGATTAAATGTATAAATAAAAGTACCATAATTTATTATTATCCAAACTAAAATGTTTGATATTGATTAATAATTATAATATATAGTCAACTTTGAGTATAAAATTGATAAAGTATTGAATATCAAATTAAATATATAAAAATTTAAAAATAAAAAAAAACTAGAGAGCTGATGAACAGAGGGAATTGAGCTCGAGCTTGAGCTCAAGCCGACTGGAGAAGTTGGCGAGCTGGCTCGACTCGTCTGCGGCCCCTACTTTAGAGAATTTTTTCCTGGGAAACATATACATAATCTTTTCCTTCTCTATTCTTCACATGAAATGTCAAAATAATTTACAATTTAAGTACTAAAATAACTACTAGAAAATTATAAAAGGAATAATTACATTCTCCTTGACCTATGGTCTGTTTACACAAACCACCCCTATTTTTGCATAATTACAAAAACTACCCATAATAGCAAAAAAATAATGTGTAATAATGCTAAAGTTTTTGGGGGGTGTGTGTAATTTTTCAAAAAAATAAGGGGTGGTTTGTGTAAGTGATATTGACACTTTGGTGTATGTGTAATTATCTAAAAGATAGGGGTGGTTTGTGTAAACAGACCATAGATCAAGGAGTGTAAATGTAATTATCCCAATTATAAATGACTACTTTGACTTTTTTTTTGCAGAAACTGATGGAGAAATGGAAGACAAAAAGAAATAGAGAGAATAATTAAAATTTCATAGTATTAAAAGATCATGGAGTTGGTTTTCATATACCTGTGCTTCATTGCATTTATATACCGGATACCTCTGGGAGTTGGAGCCTTTGCATGATAATGCAGCATGGATAGGCCTAAGCTCTGAAATAAGCTCTCTGCGTTGAGGTAGTTGAGGCAGATTACAAGTTTTGACCTACACAAGTTATGAAATATAAAATGTATCGCATGCTGGTCCACATAATGGAGAAAGTCAAGAAAAAATGCTTATAACTTGTAAGGAGATGCATCTCATCTCAACAAAGACATGAAGATAGATATGAAGATATGTGTTCATATCTTGAACATATACCAGTCGGATATGCAATTGAAGAAAGTGACTTTCAATCAAAGTGGTTAATAATTAATTAATGCATTAATTACAACGATGATAATAAGGATGACATGGAATATGCTTGTAGAACCTGGTCTTAGAATCAGCTGATGAGATCAATTATCGATGTTATATTGGGTAAAAATCCTCAATGTAAAAGTAACATAATTGCAGATTTAAGGTCAACAATTACTATGGTCAGAGAGCAAGACACTGTTCAGTGATTAGAGGGTAACAATCCATGACAACTCGAATAGCAGTTTAAGCTTCTTAGAAGGTTAGCCACCCAAGGTGAATATGGCATAGCCAACCGGAGTCCATCTTGGAAGTCCATTTTGTTTCCACTGTATTCTTTTCGTTTCTCTTTATTTTCCATGTAGAAGTTCCATTTGTGATTTTGCTATACCAAGAACACAAAAGCAATTTGTTGATAACCAAATTCTGAAAAGCAATGCAGCAAAAATTTGACCAACCTTGTCTTTGATTACATTAACTTGAACCAAATTAGAGGTCTTCATCTGATGGTCAGCTAGTTTATGCTGTACTCCAACCTGCATGAAGATTCAACCAAAAAGATAATATAAAATTATCATATCTTATATTGCACAAAAAAGTGTTATAATATCTTATTCCTTCTAATAGTTTTCTGAGGTTGAAAAAAATAAAATTATTAGGTTAATGTAGAGTCTCCCTCTGACAAACATTTACATGAGGTGGTCATTCAATAAGAGAATCAAACAAGAAGTTTTGAGTTTGAATATTAGCCGCCACCCGTTTATGAAAAAGTGTTTCACATGCTAAGCTTTAGAAAGAAATTATCATCTGTACATGTGGGCGTGTGCTAAATAAATTAATATTAAATGGTTCTCCCTTCCAACAACTGGTCTTGTAGATGCTACACAGAGTGTTAATACACCAGGAAGTTATATAATTCACAAATATCCTATTTTTCAAAAATAAGAGGTATGTGAAAATCAGCCATACATCAAGACTGATCAAGTGCAAAAGCACCGGTTGTGATATGAATTTAACTAGTCAGCTTAAACTTTTTGATGAAATAATCATTCACAGCAAAGAAAAAAGTTCAAGAAAGAAAAACTATCCACCTTAGTTGTTTGATTCTCAACTTAATCCTTGTTTTCACTCTCTTGTTTAGTAGGCCCATGTAGGTTTCATGTCCACTTTTGCAAATTAGTGCTTGGTACGGCTTTATTTTTGAAACCATGACTTAAGATCCCCCAGTTAGCAAAATTGCCATGGACATCTTCCAAGAAAGCTAATCCAGAATATCAATTTATCCTGTGGATGCACCTACCTCAATCTCCTTCATCACATTCTTCGTTTTGTGTTTTTTCCTCTAATTGTCCATCAGACTGCCCACTGGCCATCACTTTCTTCTTCCTCCCAAACCCCCCAAGTCTCTCCTTCTTCAGACTTTTTTATCCACAGGCTCTTAATAAGCCTAGGAATGAAAAAATAGTTTTCACTCAACAATGAAGGTCAAGGAGCCAAAAAGTATGTATAATTTTCAATGAACAATAAAGCATTGACTAATCAACAATAAAGGCTAAATGAGAATTCCTGGAAGGTTTTGAATTCTCTGTTGATTCCTGAAGATTGCCAACAACAAATGTAACCTGCTTATGCTTTAGATTTCTATCACACTGCACTGGATTTGCATTTATTTCCCTGTATGTTTTGCCTGTGGCTCGCTCCTTCAGCTTTCCTAGTGCTATTATCTTGTTGCTGTGCTCTTTGGTAAACTGCTCATGCCTTCATTGTGCATGGTGGGAGGGTGCAGTTGAGGCTTCTGTAACCCTTGAACCAACCCTATTGGCTATAAAACACATGCCCAATGCCATACTACTTTATAGTGCTCGGTACGTAATGATGAAACTGAGGACATGAGTGAAAATATTGTTTTCATACTATCACAAGCACGTATGTCATTCTAAGTAACTATACGGAGATATTCATAAGTACATAATCTTTGATATTCCACGGGCAGTAACTATAGAATGCAGAATTACACTCAACTGTTATGCAATAATTAAAAGGAATTGCAAAACAAAAACTCACAATGTAAGGTACAGGAGCATCAAGAAAATCTAGCATCTTCCCTGGCAGAATCTGCAGAAGAAGTCAAATAACTGAATGGGATAGTTTTAGTCAGAAGAAGGGAAGACATATGAGCAGAGACAATTGGCTTTACGAGCAAGACTGTTGGCAACAGAAACCAACAAATTGAAACCAAACTAGGAAGCCGCGTGACCGAATCAGGCTTGATATTTAAAGGACCTCAGATGTTACTCATGGTGGAAGTTTTCAAGACAGAAATATAGAGATAATTCAATATTACGAACACACGCATGAACCACACAGTCTTGGAACATAATCTACATGAACTGGAAAACGAAAAAATATTGATTTTCAAATTAGGGAGAAACTGCAAACTATAATTGCTTCTGAGTTTTTACATGCAAGAAGCATACAGATACAAAATCAAATCTTAACTTTTTTTTCAATTCCAGAGTTTCTAGTTTTGCATAAATTTAAAAAACTGCTGTATTTATCCGATAGAACTTTCATAAGTAATATTGAATAACTAAAGCAATATGCAAACTATTCCAAAACTCACTGGAAGAAATAAACTCTGCCATTCAAAAGGACGTATAATAGGGATAAGAGACAACACCACAGCCGATAGAACACCCTGCGCGGAAAAGCAAAATAATTAACTCCTTCAGAAAAGAAAGAACAAAAAAGATTCAAGTTTATTGTACCATTTTAGGACAACTAAAAGTACCAGATTTGGACACAACACAACCACTTGTTTCTCCAATAAGATACCAGTGACCAGGGCCAAAACCTGCATGTAGGAAACCCATCAAACTCTAAAAATCACGTATAAACATTAATTCATGAATTCATGAAACTTTGAGCATAATTCACAAACAAAATGAGATATCTGTGATTGAGAGAGAAGAATTATGAAGCATTTTTGGAGTCAAACCAGACAAAATGCATGAATGGGTTATCCAAGAAATAGAATTAAGGATTTTTTTCAGAACTATATGACATTGATCGTTTAGCTCGACTGGGAATTCCCAGTTTCGACAGCAGAGTTTAAGAATTATCCTTATCTCTAAACTAAATGTTGCTGTCAGCTCTGTCTTATGGTTTCTGGGGAATATTCTTCTGCCTTTTATATAATTTTTAGGTGCTTAATCAAGTCTCACTCTCAGCTGATGGTGAAAAAATGAAAATAAATCCAGAAGAGGTTCCTCTAGCATGAGAGATTGTAAATATTTCTTAAAGCATGGAGGACAAATCAAATCCTAGATGTTCCTCTAGCATGAGAGATTGTAAATAATTATTAAGAAATGGAGGACGAATCAAATCCATGTTCGAAACTAGATACTGATGCAAGTTCTTTCATTCTGTATAAGTGTAAGATAGATATATATCAAAAAGAGGTTTGCAATAAGCTCATGAAAAAGGCTGTGGAACTATTTCTTGGTTGCTGATGGTGGGAACCCAATGCTATAACCCTTTGCAATTGCACTGCTCAACTGTAAACCAATAGCCAGCTAACCAAGTACACAAAAATTCCATGTCTGAGCTCACTTCAATGATTTTGAACCCAAGTTACCAAGAAACCGATTTAGTCAAGCGTGCACTTTGGAGAGAAAGGACTAATATGACGAATGTGATCATTAGAGAGACTGTGAATGCTCAGAAGATGTACAATCAAAATTAGAATATAGATGGACAAGCTTTGAACATAAAATAAAATTCTCTTAGTTTTCAGATAGGTTTCTGAAGGGTGCTCCTTCGGAGAGGATAAAACATTATCTTAAATGAGTTGGCGACAAGGATAAACAATAACTCAAGTGAAATTAAGACTTCAAATATATAAACCCAGAAAAGAAACATTACGCTTTCTAGAGAAAGAACTCTACATATCGTAGCTGTTGACCATATGGAGAGTGACAGAGCTTCCTCAGCAGCAGCTAATTTTAACTTGACCTTTAAGATCAGATTGTATCGATAAGATTGATTTTGTTCTTTCATAGATAAGAAATCCAAGAACTTCTAAATCATCACTAATCAGTCTAACCTGAGAGACTTCCTTTGGATCTTTCAGTTCAAGGTCAAGAAACTCGTCGCACAATCCAAGGGCACAGACCGGAGGACGTTGATACTCAATGGGCTGCAAATGCTCTAGTGGCTGAAAAATTATTTTGCTTCCCCTTGCAGGAAGAGACGTAGAATGATAACCACAAACAATCTGTAATAAATCAGCTTTGTTCTCCTATCACAGAGATCAGACAGAAAGATAGAGTGAGGAAGAGATGCATAGGAAAATGAAAACCACCAAAATGCTGGAACAGTATACCTGGAGGCATCATAAACTCACCCTTGACCATTCCACTCCTATCTCATCACTGGGATCTTTATCATGGTTATAGAAGAAGTCGTCATCTTCCTCCTCTGATGTCATACTTCTAGCTGAACTGCCAAAAGATTCACAGAAAAATACATGAAAAGAACCAATAGGGAATTGTGTCAGAAAAGCAGATGCATGCAACAAAACGACTTAATTTAGCTCTCTAGAACTGTATGAAAAATCAATTTGGAAAGAGATCATTCGGTTACCGAAATGAGTTCTCAAAACTTCGGAGAGTTTCCACTGACGAGTTCCTAGCTATGATACAAGGGCCGACATCTGAAGTATCGCCATTATTTTGAATCCTCTTTGTCTGGTCCAAACTATTTGATCGCTTTTCAGAATTTTCAGAGATGTAGTCATCAAAAGCATGCATATTCGTGCTACCATCCTTATCCAATTCCCTCATTTGACTGCGATCTGATGCATCACTGATAGTAGCACTCACAGGAGAAAAGGGTTCCCAGATTGATGATGGTATCTCCTCATCAGACATAACACCTGTTGCAGCAGAAGTTAGAGCCACTGAACCATTAACAGGTATTTCTGAAACCATCCAGTCTGTGTCACTTTCCCCATAAGGAGAGTCAATAGTTCCATTGACATGATTTTTTGGCATTGATTGAGAAGGGACATAATCAGCAAGAGCCGTTTCATTAACAAACTGCGTAATCCGATTCAGATGTTCCTGTGCAATGATGCTGTATCCAAGTAAATGAACTGCAGTGAGATGTATATCTACATATAATTTTCCAAAAAGAGGAAAAGATGAAACTAAATGTTGGAGTTCATAAACAAAACTATCAATCAGACATCTGGAAGAGAACACGAATATTAATGAAACTAATACTAACCTATTCAACATCTCATAGTGTAACTCAAAGAAAGGTAGTCTGGTTAAGAGACAATAGCAACGAGTCGCAGAAGCCACAAATCTACTGTAGCCAGAATGTTTTTGCGAAAGCGGTGAAGAAACCCGACAACTGACAGGTGGTTTCTGCACGAACTCTTGTACGTGCAAGCAAACACCATAAAGTGTTGCATTGTCCGCTACCTGTTGAAATGCACAAAGCTTGTCTTCGTAACAAAATTGCAGCAAGGTAATGAGTATGCTGGGAGTTACTGTCAAATGAAACCAAAAGAGGATTCCTGAAGTTCTCTATAAACATGAAAATCACATAGGGGATGCCAGTTGGTATGTGGAGTGTGGTGCGTAAGAAGGAGAGTGGGAGAGGGGTAGTATTCTCTTATGTATATTCCTGATTTACAAAGAAGCAACAAACTAGAAAGGACGACAATTTTGTTCATATATGAGAAAAGTCAATGAAGCATCTTCATCCCTGTGGATTGATATTTCAATAAATTGTGAAAATTCTCATAATGAAAGCTGGTTTCAACATTAGAACGCAATGACCTGTAGTGCAAAATTGTGAATTTAATTCCACTATCCACTCTTCAAAGATCAAATAGGTCACTATTATGTCTTTTTGTAAATAGTAAAAAGTAGAAACAACATATAGGATCTCCAAAAAAATGACTCATATTGATTATCATCAACTGAAGGAGAGTTCTCATAAGAACCACCATTGAGAGTCCTCTTTAGATTCCAAAAGTTTGTACCTATTTCGTCCAAAGAATTATCTGCTCTTTATGTTTGGTAGTATCTTGCAATAATTAATGATGATTTTTTTTTTTTTTTTTGTGCAGTACCCATGCACATCATTTTTATTCATAGACCACCAAGTAATCCTGGCCTCACTATGATTGCGTCTTCAAGCATTGTAATTTTACTCCCCTGATGTCACTGGCAGCTTTGGGCAAGACGGCCGACAGTGACTTGCGGAGGACATGCGGGCGGCTAGGGGATGCCGACCGGCACGCAGGTGTGCAAATGGCCTTCGAGCACAGACTCTTACTGATTGCGGATTGCAAAACTGTTCGTATTGGAACTTCCTTGGGGTTGCGAGGAGGCACGCTTCATGAACAGGAGGTATAAACATCCGTTATGTGAGAATGACAACTTGTTCGGAGCTTGAGTGGGGACAGCCTCTAAGTCGTATGTTGGGTGCACGTCAGGAACATAAGTTTGAGCTGAATTAAGAATGTTTTTCGAGGGGATTCTGACACCATATTATGGGCTCTTTGGTTTAAAGATTTCCGAGGGGGACTACCGTGTGGAGAATTGCGAGGAGCATTAGGCTCCATTGGCACCATGAGTGACATGGTGTGACCGGGAGGGGATTTGAAAGTCTCAATCTTGGTGTTGATGTTAGATATGGTGCAATCAGATCGGGTTTGGAATGAAAATCCCATTCTTGTTGGAACGCTCGGGTTGGGACTCGATTTTGAGTTTTGCGCGGGCCGGGACTTGAGCTTGGTTTTCGGCCAGATTGAGGGCAGAAATCCCATTTTCGTGTTGAGTTTAGCGATAACCCTTCGAAGAGACGTTCGTTCCACAAGCGGCGTGGTTCCGATAGTTTAAGGCATACGGCCCACGTGCTTGCACGTTTTTTTAAGTATGGTCAACCGCAGAGGCGGTTTTGCGTGTTTGCCGAGGACGACAACACTTCGAGTGGGGGAGAGAGTGCAAAGCGTGTGCACAGACTCCACACTTCATTCGTTCCAGATCAATTCGAGTGTATTTGAGGCACTGTTTTAAGGGACAACAGAGATTTCAGAGGCGCACTTGACAGGACTTGGAGCACAGTTTGCTTCCTTACCACTTGAGAATGTCGGGAAGAGAGGAGTGCGTGTACAAACTTCCAACTTGCTTTGTGGATTGGGTGTATGGACACCATCCGTGGAAGCAAACCATCAGTTTTGAGAAAATAGTTGGGAAGAGAGTGCAAAGAGAGGCACAGACTTCTAACAATCAATGAGCAACAATTGGGAGAGAGTGTAGAAGCGTTCACAGACTCCATGATCAGTTGAGCAACAGTTGGGAAGAGAGTGTAGAGAAAGGCACAGACTTCCAACAACAGTTGAGCAACAGTTGGGAAGAGAGTGCAGAGCGAGGCACAGACTCCTACTTCAGTGAGCGACATTAGGGAAGAGAGTACAGAAGAGTACATGGACTTCCAATTCGAGGCAATAACTCAAAATGCAGTGCATTGAGGCACTATTGTGGAGAGCTACCCGCCACTTTGAGGAAGAGAGTGCAGCGAGCGGTACACACTTCCACCTTGTGTTTTCGTGATGAATTGAGTGCGTTTGAGGCACTACATTTAGAGGGTGTCGACGAGTACACGCACTTCTACTTATGTTGATTAATCACATCATGTGCAGCAGAGGCACCATTTGTGGGGAGATCACGTAGGGTGCTGAAGAGGCACTTCACGGGCGAAGTGCTCGAAAGAGCAGGAGGTCGGTCTGGTGTCGCGGGATACTAAGAGAAGAGTATTAGGCACCGCATACACCTCAATCCTTCGTATATGTGTTGACGAGGACGTCAACAGATCGAGTGGGGGAGAATGTCACTGGCCTCTCCTTGGGCAAGACGACAGTGACTTGCAGAGGACGTGGGGGCAGCTAGGAGATGCCAACTGGCACGCAGGTGCGCAAATGGCCTTCGAGCAGAGACTCTTACCGATTAGGGATTGCAAAACTGTTCGTATGGGAACTTCCTTGGTGTTTGGGGATGCTATCCTTGGAGTGTTGGGAATGCTTCCAAAATGCTTTAGAGTTAGACGATTCTGTTTGAGTAGGAAGCGACGACGATGTTCAAAGTCTGCCAGTGCAATGGCAAGAATGTAGTTTCAGAGTATTGCGTGGGCAATTCCTTAGCGATGGATGATCGGATGGGCTAAAACTCTAGAGTTATGATGTGGACGTCGTAGACTATGCTACGGTTCAAGCGGCACGTGATTTAGACATTGGTTGAGGAAGATGCACAAAAAGTGCGCTCCTCGGCATTTCAGTGTCTACTCTTGGAACAAGAAAAAATATTTTTAAGCCTATTATAAAAAAGGCATGCTGTAGTGAGCTCCAGCACGACGGCAGTGGCCAGTGGCAGTAGGCAACATCGGCACTAAATGAGCATCTCTTGGGGACATGTTGGGGGCCTTCAAGAGCCGGCTTTAGGCATTTCAAAGGAGTGTTTAGAGTCACCGAAAGGCATGGGAACCGGACGGGCAGCATAGGGCTAGGATTGCCTATATTGGGTGCAAAAGCGGCCGAGAGGTTCCGTGCGACGTGCAAGGTTGCTCCGCAGGCTGTGAGATATGAGGGGCAACACCTCTCGTGCAAACGGGTGATCGAGGCAAACACTCTAAGACCTCGTGATCCAACTCATGGCACGCACTATTGGGTTCTAGCCGTCCATGGGGGTCCGTTGGCTAAGATGAGCGGTCGTGGGGCGCAACCGCACTGTGGGCAAATTGTGAAGCCACGCCGAAAGGCAAGAAGGCATGTCGGGCATGCCGTGCGAGATCAAGGTAAGATGTCGGCATATCGAATGGGCCTCGGACTTAAGATGCGGTCCTACTCGGACGAGGCATAGAAGACGGCCATGACGAAAGCATGTGCCGAGGATACACCGAGTGAGCGTTAGGCATGTGATGGGCGTTGCGGGCGCATGCGGAGCGAGGATGCTCCTTGCCATCGAGGAATGCATTGGCGGGTTTCGATATTGTGGGCGAGAGGCATGGCGGCATACTAGCTAGTCGGGGTCGGCCACTAAGACGATAAGGCATGCGTGCCGAGAGCCTCGGCAAACATGGGCATTTTGGATAGGCGAGCGCACAGGCACACAGGGATGTGTTTAGATGTTGTGCTAGCGAGCTTTATTGTCGAAGACACACGAAGGACAGTCGGTAAACTCTGAGATGTGCGAAGGCTGGTCAAAGGTTAGGTGTAACCTAAGACGCCGCACGGGCGAAAAAACATTCCGCTGCGAGACAAAAGAGTCTACCCGTGATACCTAGTCAGTACAATATTCATGTCATATGTGGTTAACGAGTCTTTCTAGTTTGGCCTGTGAATTGTCTTATAAAATAAAATTTGGTTTCACGAAGATTTTTTCCCTCATTGAATAGAAATGATTATACGTTCCTAGCACACGAACACAACCAAAGTTTTTGGCCTTAGTTCTAAGGAAATCTTCTCTTTGTATTGTTTCAGTTATTTTTCTGGTTACTAAGTTTCTAGAAAGTCAACACTTAACTACACCTGCTGATCACCAGACTCATTCAATACCACAATACCAGATTCTTGTTCAACGGTTAAGTACCTGATGGGCAACTCTCAAATGAAACATGAACATGTAAAAACAAGCTGGAACTAACCAACTAAGATGGAACTTGAAGATATGGAACTTGTTTTTAGAAATCATATGTGCCACTAACCAACTAAATTGAGGGGAAATGCAACCAGAATTTGTGGCTATATAAAAACTTGAGCTACATTCACATTTTAACAGAAAGCAAGAGAATGGAACATTTGAACTCTGACATGGTTACTAAACAAAAAAGAAACACTGACTGAGAAACTTATGTGGTGCAAGAGAAAAGCAACAACAAGTACTAGAAGATGAAATGGATTTAGATTTACCTTAAGTGAAAAAATAAATGACAAATCATCTCTGTGCAAGTGTTCCTGAAGAGAGAGGTTCAACAAATAAACATGTGCCATGAAAACTAACGAAAGGCAAAAGGAGAAATATGCCATTCATCTTGAGTGTCTTTGTCCCTTTTGAGGACATTCAGAAGTTGAAAGCGAATATCTGAAAATCGCGTATATACGTGATGAGAGTAAGAATGGATGTATGAAATTTTCTGCAAACCTGTCCATACAGCAGTTTATTCAACTCACTTGACGATTGCGTCCTCTCCATTATGTGTGCCTGAATTGAAAAACATTTAGGAATCTTCAGATTGGCAGGGTCTTCTGGTATATAATATAATGGATTTTATGAAAACTTTGAGATGAAACATTTCTCATAACATCATAAAATCTACCATTGATGAGAAGTGAGAATGTATTATAACAGAATGTAAGTTGAAGCGACGTAACTTAAGAATGTCACTGTTCCAGAAAGTTACTACTTGGAAGTACTTCTCATGTTGCCTCAACCAACAATATGGTTGCTTATTATCCCCATTGGTATCGTAATACCTGAACCAAGGGGATGCAACCAACATATAGGCAATTGAAGGCTGTTTAAAGTAAATATATTACCAACATTTTATATGAGCAAATGCAAACCAAGCTCCTGAAACTGCTCGCCACCAAAAATTAGTGTACAGAAATCAACTCCAACACACGAAAAAAATAAAAACAAAAACAATAAATACTGTGTCAGTTCATTTGCATGCATGTGAACCGTACTGTCAAAGGTGTTTTCTAGATGTCTTTGCATACATCATGTTATAGACATTGGGAGAAAATAATCATATCAGTATCATATGAATGGAAAATATATTTGTGGGAGTTAACTCCGAGAAGAAAGTCATTCTTCCAGCTGGGCACGACGACAAAGGAGAGGTACATGATCTTCGACAAAGTAGTGTTTGCGCGAAAGCCGAAAAGCAAAACTCAACATTGGTTGAGCACCTTATAGAATTAGATCAAGGATAGTCATTGCAGCCACAAGTCAAGTCAGACACAAAGGGAAAATGATTGTAGTTGAGTCAACACAGATGTAGATAAGGAAGATTGTGGTCTATCCTCTGTCTCAGCTGATCAGGCTTTACAAACAACAAACATTTTCCAATAACAGCCACGTTTTTGGTGTGAAAAATCTGGTTAAGAGGACATGTCTGTTGTTCCAATGTTATGCTGGGGTGCTTCCTAGTTACAGTGGGATCCTAAATTATAAAGGATAATTAAGAACATATCATATGCTTTAAAATTTCCGAACATAATGGCTGCAAAGAAAAATTATCCTATGGTGCAATTATATCTTTTCTTCACACCAAGAAGTTCATGTACAATCCGGAGTGAATACTTCTTATAGAAGAAAATAGTAGATGATTCCACAAAATAATAATAATTAAAGAAAAGCACGAAAACTTTCTATGTAAAAGTTTTGACGATTCGCTAGACCGTTGCTAGCAGGTAAGAAGATAAAATTATAACAGACATTGACTAATAACCTTTATCCTCCATAATGTTACATGAGTCAAGTTCATTGTCCACACCCTTAAAGTGGCAATCAGAGATGCTGTACCTTGTCCAAATTTAGTAGGGATCACAGGGGAGAGGAAAGCTAACTGCTAACCTTAACACCTCCAGGAAAGCAAAATGCAGCTAGATCCTTCAACTGCAAACCCAACTTTTCTCCAGAAGGATACTTAAAGAGTACCTATGAATAAAAATCGGGGAAAAAAAAAAAAAAACTGATTACGATATAGATTTTCTGTTGGCAATTCCAAGCAGATACAAAAAGACAAACATAATGGCCTAAAAGTGTAAAGGTAAAAATGCTTCTCTTAAACAGAAAATACATACATAATATCTATAACACTAATACATCTAAAATCCATTAACAATGGACAAGTTTAAGACTTATCCTATGGTAATAAAACCCAATACTGTTGACCAAAAATAATCGCTAAAACAGCACAATCAAAAGGAAAAGTTGTATGGACAAAAAATAATAAGCAGCATTCACTATATCATGAGAACTTGGTGAATACTGTAAGGGTTGTTGCGTTCACATTATGCAACCAAACCTGAGGCTCGAGTGTTGGCAATGGAGGCTGCTCAAACTGTCTAATGTCGAGATCTAACATTCCACTTCTTGCCATCCCTTCCTCCCATGTTTTCTTCCGGGCAGATACAACATCAAATACTTCGGGACTGGCATCTGGACGGAGCCCCGCAATAATAAAGTGTTCAAAAAGTGAGGTCGGCTCTTTAAATTTATAAGGGTCCTACATTCACACTCATCTGATTTCATTAAGTAAGCCAAAGAGAAGCTAAATTTTCATGAGTTGTTAACCCCTCGAACATAAAGAAATTGAAATAAACATCCTATATATATATATACATGAAAGTTTGAGGCATATATGATAGAAGTTCGCTAATCAGGAATTGGAGACAATGGAACTAAAATGAAAGCCATCACTGTGAACAATTCATTAGACCTCAACATTTCGGTTTCTAGTATTTATCAAATAATTTAAAAACTAATATTAACTCTGAATGACGCAGAAGAAATCTGGACTTGCATATTGTGGAACAGGCTTTAAACAAGTCCAAACAGCAAAAAAGGTCCCATTAAACATGTTGATTAGCCTCCACACAAATGGAACTTAACTCTACAACTCTGAACTAAAAATGAAGATTCCAAGATCCAAACCCTAAAAAAAACAGAATATTGCATAAGCATGTGCTCGCAACCAGATCATTAAATAGAAACAACTCAACTCTTTTGTAAGGCATCATACCGATGATTTTGATTGAAGCTGATACCACTGCCTTTTCTGATTTGCCAGGATCTCAGGATCAAAAGATGAACACTGGCTATGGCTATCTTCACTAAAATTACTGCCACCCCACTGCAAAGCCTTTTGCATCTGAGACTTCCATTTGTGAAAATTATTAGTGCTACTTCCACGCCTATGAAACGAAGTCGCTATGTCACTATGGATACGCCTATGCCTCAGTGGCTGCACCACCTTCAGAGTATTCTCAACTGGAATACCTGAGTTTGAATTCTGCAATGACTCACTAGTCTTTTTAACTGCCTCCTTGGGGACTTTCTGTAACACATGAATTGGCGACCCTGGTGCCGACCACCAGTTTTCTTGATTTTCACCATTTTCTTTTGTCTCCATTCACATAGCATTAACATAAACAGAAATATTATGTCCTTTCACCCCGCATGCAAACTAATCCCATTCTCCTTCAAAAACTCGTGATGAACCCCCTCTCTGTCATTATAGCAACGGCTAACTTTTATGATTTATATAAGCACATAGGTTTCCCTGTTACAGAAAGTTCAAAAGAAAGACAAATACAAGGGGTTATCGAAATCACTTACTTCTCAACATTGACCATAAACTCTAAAATTGGTAAAAATCCTAATAAATCCAAAATTGTCATGTAACTCTTTTTTCCTTATTCTGCAAACGATCATAGAATATCCAGAAAATCCTTACATCCGTTACTTCTCGGCACGCGTATCAAAGCTTTTGAAAAATAAATTCCACCCATATTTGCGTCCCTGCGTAACCCAACAAAACAATAAATCCGAAAACAATGGAGGATCGTGCAAACAAAAAGAAAACGAGAACGGGGATCAACAATAAGTTCGGTCGGCCTACCTTTCAGGCTTATGATCTTCGTCGGCTTCCTCTGATCGCATGCGGTTCTTCACAAATTTGTCCCGCGCGTCTGTGAGAGAGAGAGATGCCATGAAAAACAAGGGCATGCAATACTTATACATTGCTAACGCAAAAGGTTACCGTTTGAGTCCCCCTCCCTCATCAACAGAAAACTGAATTTACAAATAATTAATTTATTAAGGTCTTAATTTATTGTTGGGCTTTGAAGGATTTGGCCCATAACATCTTATGGATCTACACTCAAAACGGCCCAATCAAATAATGATTGTTTTAGTCCATTTATTGCATAATAACACTATTTGGTAATTATATTTCACTTTTGGATACTTATTGATTAATATATGTTATTTCTATTTATAAAATATTTTAAATATGAAAGATTATTTATTATATGCATGAAAGAACGTCATGCCACATTGGTTCGTAATATATAAAATACGTGTTTATATGATTATATTTTGTAAATAAAATTTCACTAAATAAACAATTTCATATTTTTTTCTTTTTTTTTGTCTTTGACATATTAATCTAAAAGAGAAAGTTTTATGAAATAATAGATCAATTATGTACGAGATCCTAACTATGAAGCTTACAAAAACCGGAACATATCACGTAAAGGAGTTAGATAGGTTCAGTAAAGATAGCATTAACACCAGGTACAAAACTTCTATAAAAACCCTAGATGCATTGAATCGAGTCTTAACATCAAAGCTTTCTTTTCAAGGAGGAAGTAGGACGATAGGAGGTGGGAAAGGAAATGGCATTAGCATTACTACTACCAAAGTCACGAGCCGAAAAGAGATAGATGCACTTACTGCTTCGAAACTACATAGACAGAATAACAATAGAACGGATTCCTAATAGTTTTTGACAGCAGAAGGTTCCCTGCGATACACATTTTTATTATTTTATTGCCATACAAAGTCAAAAAGCCTCATCATTCTTCTGAAATAATGATAAAAACATACTATGAATGAAATAGAAATTACATTGTTATATTGTTATGGTTTTAAAATTTCAATACAAATAAAATTGGATGCTTGAATTCACTTGTTGTGTCTCTAAATATACTTTTTTTAATTTTTCAAACTATAAAATTATATAATTGTAACAAATTTTACAGTGTGATTAGTTATACGATCATTTGGTATTAGTTATATACTAGACGTTTATGTTTGTAGTGTTTTATTGTTAATTATTTCTTCCTTCATACAAAGATAAATTATTTATTTCGTATAATTTGATCAACGATAATACAATTAGATTACGTGAATCGACACAGTAGCACGATTGATTGCGTAGTTGAACATGTTAAAAATTCAAATTAAATCCTAATTTCCAAAATTCAAATATAATCCCATCTGTCCAAAATTTAATACTGTCCTATTTAGATTTGGCCATTAGTTGATAATTAATTTAAAATTTGTAATTATAATATTATTGGAAAAGAGAAATAAATTAGACGCGGACAGCAAGAATAGTAAGTACCCCATGACCTAACTAACCAAAAAAACAAAACCAATTTATGTTCGGGCAGTGGAGTGTAGTCATAGATTTGGTCTCCCCACTGGAAACTGAAACTTTGCAAGGTCAGTGAGAGCTGCCTCCTGGCGTTTTTCTCGCGTTAGGGTTTTCATTCGCTTGGGTTTTTCCGCCGGGTATTAGCGGTACTGTTTTTCGAGCCGTTCCTTGTGTCTTCTTCAATTGATTCTATTGATTTTTTTGAATTTTTTTTAGTTATTTAATTTTGTGGAGATCATTTGTTTTATTTGAATTTTATGTGAAATTCATGATTTTTATGTGCTATAGCCGATTGGAGTTACTGAATTTCGTGTTTTGTCTTTGTAGTTGTGGTTTATTTGGATGTAGCGTCTCGGTGATGTAGAGTGAAAAGGGTTGAATTCTTTCGGATTTTGATGAAGTTATGGAGAATTGAAGTTTTAGGATGGATTCCGGAACGGTGATACTGGACATAAGCTCCGATGAGGAGGAAGATTTTGGGGACACAACGGAAAGCAGTGATTTTGGAGTTGGTGGTGGTGAATATGAAGATGTTGATTATAGTTTGTTGTCTAAGCTGTTGGGTGACATTGGTGGAAATAAGGAGAATGATACTGATTCTGATGAAGTGGTGATGGTAAATGAGGTGCTTCCAAAAGCCCCCAAGAACCTTAGAATTGAGCCTTTGAACCCATCAACTAAAGTTGTTGATGATGAGAGTGATGATGATGACTGTGTGGTTTTGGATGATGACCCAGATAAGCCGGTGGTGATGGCGAGCTGTAAGGCTGATCATGCTGATGCTGCTGATGATGATGATGATCTGAAAATTGTGGGCGAGAAGGGTGAGGTAATTGTGCTAATTGAGCTTTCCTTTTTACCAAGTTAAGACTTATTCTGATATTGATTTTTGATTCAGTGCCTGATAGATATCTTTGTTAATTGCTTAAATTAGTTATTTTCTGATACCTGTGCTTTGATTTGTGGATTTGTTACTTGATATAATAAGGTAAATCTGCTAATTGGTTACTGGCTTCGTTCTGTCTTAGAAACATAGTTAATGATGGCGCTGGCGGGCGCCATACTGCATGGCGCGAAAGGTGAGTCGCAGCGCCATACTGCATGGCTCGAAAGGCGAGTCGCAGCGCCATACTGCATGGCGCAAAAGGCGAGTCGCAGCGCCGTTTTCCAAATATGGCGCTGGGCTTTCGACTGACGAGCCATCGCTCCTTTTTATGGGGTGCTAGGCTGAAGCCCAGCCTTTTATGGCTGGGTTGGGCTTTTATTTCAAAAAAGAACCCTAATCTTCTCCAGTTTCTCTCTGGAGCAGTAACATTTCTCTTCCATCTCTCTCTTCAAGTAATCTCTTTATTCTCTTCTTTTCTTTCTATCAGGGCCTACTGCTCCACCTCTTATTTATCCTTTTTTTTGTGTTTTTTTTTTCCTTGAAACATGGTAAACTGTTGATTACTTTTTTAGATGTAATTTATCATTGTTATTTGATGTCATAGCTCAATTTTCTTGCTTTAATATAAAGTAATTTGCTGAAAAAATACGTTTATTCCGATTATAATTTGGCTTTTTCTCTTGAAATATTTGGTTAGTTAAAATATAATCTAAAACCTGTTGAATTGGTAAAAATACTAAATGTATAAATATATAAATTATTTCTGTAAATCAGCACTGCTTCAAAAAGGCGTGCACCACGCCATGTGCCGTGCACCATGATGCGCCATGCGCCTTTGACAACTATTCTTAGAAAGATCTCCTTTTGCCTTAATTGGTGATGGTGTTTAACATGAAACTGGTCCATTTCTCTTTCATCATAGGTTGCGTGCAGGGACTTTCCTCACTCACGGCATCTTTGTGTTAGATTTCCCTTTGCTTCTACTCCTCATGCGCTCCACTGTGGCCAGGTAATTTTTCTTATTTTGACTTCTGTGATATTTCAACTGCGGAGTAAACAGCAGCCATTTTGATTCATAAGTTTCTTAATTTCAGTGTCATTGTTATGTTTGTGACTCACTGGCTCCATGTTCCCATTGGGGCACCGGCTTTTCCAGTATTGACCATTGTCATGCTAGTGATAAAGATGATTTTTGGCGAGCAGAGCGGAAACGTATAAAGAAAGGTGGTAGGCCTCTGCCAATTTTTCCTAGTATCCGTGGTGCCTCTCCTCTAGAAGCACCTAATCAAACAATTCAAGTTCCAGTACTAGCTCCATCGCATCTCAACTCTTTGCTGCAGAATCAGAGCTTAAGTCCAGTCACAAACCACCCTCGTCCTGTGGCATCCAATGTTAATGTGTCAAATGCGGTCAATGAAGCCAGAGTCCACCCATCTTTATGTATTGTTCCCAGGCCTATACCTCAATCACAGTTCTCCCTGCAGTCACAACCTACATCAAACAACAATGTTGCATCAGGAGATAAAATTCACATTGTGGGAAGCCAAAGTTTTCAGTCCTTTCCGCCTCGTGCAGTCTTCAAGCGGCCTGGTTTAGTTGGGGCTTCACTGAATAATAGGCATTCATATGGGCCTCAATTATCCAGCGACCCATCTCTACAGAGGTGTCATTCTTTTCAGGCACCTGTGTTAAATGCAAGGCATGGCTTGACTCAGCAAAGTGGAGGGAGTGGTTCTGATCATTCTGCTTTTTATCAGCCCAAAATTTCTACTCCACAGAGCACAGATGTCAGTTGTGCAAAAGACCCACCTTCACAACCTCAAATACACTCTGAGCCATACTCAAGTTGCCTGTTTAGAGATCCAAGACAGTCTCAAATGCCTTCTCAACCACATGTGAACCGCAAGATTGTGAATGCAGTGCCTTTACAACCCCAGGTAGCACCTATGCCCAGTGTGAAAAACTCTGAGAATTTGATTCTCCCCCAGCCCTATGTTGCATTTGAGCCTGACAGTCCTCTACCATCTCAGACACTTTCATCCTACCAGTCAGCAGACAGTGGTTTTGGAGATCAACCGCATACAAGATCCATGATGTCTTCCCATTCCCATCTGGCTAGTGGCTTTCCAAGTCAATCTTCTCAACTTCAACTACATGATAATCCTATTTCCGTGTTCATTGATGGCCAAAATGAAATGCGGCAAGGAAACAGAACTCAGAATGCTATACAAGCAAGTCTAGCAGATTTTGTTGATCCCTGGGATTCTCCTGTCAACCATGGCAATCCACAGATTCATGCAGAGGTCTTCCCCCAGTATCAATGCACAGCTCCAGCTGGTTATTCTCAGTTACAAAGTATAGCAAAAGATAATTATCGTCAGAGTATGGCACCTCAAGACAATTTCCATCCACAAACTGTAGCAGTAGCAGATAATTCCTCCCTAAGTTATAATACTCACAGCCAGCTTCCTGAAAGTAGGAAACCACACTCGTTGAAATTGCAGTTGGATGACTGGACGTTCGGGAATCATTCTTTACCAGAAGGTTTTGAAGTTATGTCTCCTGATTGGAATGCACCCTCGCGTTGACCTGATTCTGTAGACACAGGCACCCTATTGATATTTAAAGCGTGGAGTGGAAATCCATGTTTCTCTGATCACAGTGAACTTGTTTGGTTTTTTATTTTGGGTATACTCTTTCTGAATGCTAAGTGCACAAATTGCCTCCTCCGAGGTTTCTGTACAGAAGAAAATCTGTCTGAAGATCTTTTTCTTTTATTAATTCTGAGTAATTGATATCATTCTAGTTACTGACCCTTTTTTAGTTGCCATGACTTTATTTAGTTTACATATGGTGCATAAAGTATTGAATCATATATGTTCATGAAAGAAGCAGAAGGTAAAATATTTGAATTTATTTCATTTAGGAAAGGTAAAATTTTGTTATGATTCTAGTTATTTAATAGTTTTCCTAAGTGCACTTATTTCATTTCCTTCACATCAGCCTGGTGCTTATGAGTTTTGAGTCTCATGCCCAGGGAGGGAATCTTTAGGCTCTTTCCACTTGCACTGGTTGGCAACGGAAGATGATGAGAAAACAGCAGCATTTAGACATTGTATCTTACGCTCTTAACATTTTTTGGTTTAAAGTACACATGCATAGTGTTAACTCAATCGAGCCAGTGGCATGTAGATCATTGGAAATTTGGAATTAAACCCCCCGTCCTTCATAATCTAAACGGTTTTGAATGG
>NC_026150.1:2855427-2979764 GCF_000512975.1 Sesamum indicum
TTGAAACTAAAATTGGTGGGAGGCAGGAATATCTCAAACATGAGGCTGAGATCCAAAATCCTGTGGGCTCTCCAGCTTATTTTTTGTGCTTGTACAATGATTGAATGCTTGCGGTCATCATGCAAGACATTCTGGCACGATAGTCACTGATCTCAACTTGCCAGTGCCATGATGCGGTGTGCATCAGTCGGTGACAATTTTATGTCATTTTATTGTAAGATATATGTCATTTGGTCTCGCTTAAATTTTATTAGGAGATCTTTCTGCTGCATGATTTCTTTATCTCACACAAAGTCTCTTGATAAATAGCGTAAGCCAGCGACAGTGACTTGGGATTCACTCAGTGAGATCAATCACCACTGCCTTTGCAGGAGTAGCTTTTGGAATAGAAAGCCAACCATAAGCAAACTTTCGAAGATGGTATAGTGATACAAGGCAATAGTAACTTGCATAGAGCATGAACCAGAGGAACAAAAACACAACATATTGATCATTAAGGCGTTAACTATAAGAGCAGATAACGTCTGTGAAAGGCGTTTCTGCAGTTGCATAATAAGGGATAAGAAAGGCTCCTCCTGATGCCAAACTGATTATTAACTATAGCAGGCGGGATCTGATCATGTTCATATATGCATGTCAAGCACAACGCGGAGGCAACCTCCATCATGCATGAGATCAAATGCTTTGTTTATGTCTGCAAGTGTCATATTGTGGGTGACGTACTCATCAACCTTGATTTCCTGAAAGAAGGGCAAGCAGACTTTGGTTGAAAACACAGAAGAGAAACTCTGAGGATAAATCATGAATAAGAAAACTAATTGATACTCACTTTCTTCATATACTTGTCGACAAGCCAAGGTACTTGTGAACGGCTTTTAAAACCACCAAATGCTGTGCCCTTCCATACACGACCAGTCACCAGCTGAAATGGGCGCGTGGAGATCTCCTGACCAGAGGCTGCAACACCTACAATAACTGATGTTCCCCAACCCTACAGGTTTGTCTGGGAGCTTAAAATACCTGACTGAATTTATAATTAAAACTGAAGAGGTGAGAAAAGGAAATTGTTCGAGGTACCTTATGGCAGCATTCTAAAGCAGCTCTCATTACAGAAACATTCCCGATGCACTCAAAACTATAATCAACACCACCGTCTGTCAGATCCACGATGACCTGCTGTATTGGTTTCTCATGATCCTTTGGGTTGATAAATTCAGTCACACCAAAACTCTTGGCTATGCATCACCAATTTGCAATGTCACCGGGAATAAATAGTTAGTTTCTCTGCTGATCACCAGCTTAGCCACTAATTTGATTATAAGATTTTAAAACAATTTGATCGTTTTCCCTAGTAGTCTGCGAAGATTTATGGATATGCTTGTAAGCATCTAAACTATGAATCCACACAGAGATGATTCATTGAACACTCAAGCAAGCAAGATAAACTCAGTTGATAACAACAGATAATATAGCATTTGCAAACTGTTAAATGGTGGAGAAATATCTGAAAACAGCATCGGTTGATGCTTCAGATACCTACACAATCAACTAGAACGATTGATCTAGGAAAGGTAGTCCATGATATTCAGTGGAACAAGTATTGTCCTAAATTCTCATTCTGAGAACGAAGGACGAAAGTAAAGCACCGCGTAAATATGACAAACCTCTTACTTTATATCTCCAAAGATAAAAAGTAGTGTTAAGCTATTTGTGTAGAAAAGTTCTACTGAACTGTACATGCCCAAATTAGAGTGAGACAAATTTCGACTGCAGAAATGTTTATTACCAGCTGTTTTCTTGTTAGACCTGTGTTTAGTAACATAACGACCTATACCACAAAAGGCAAGCAATCTCTTTAACTCATTTTTTAAATTAAATAGTCACTGAATCATCTTTTACCACTCAGAGAATCATAAACTATAAGCTGCATCTAAGCAAGAAGGAATCAGGTCTTGCTACCCAAGACTGAAAAGTCCACTGGATCACACAAGGAATCAGCACTATGGCACTATGTTTTGGGATGGTGAAGGTAGTACAATACCTCTGTCAAACTTTTTGCTGTCAATATCTATTCCAATGATACGTGAAGCCCCAGCAGCTTTTGCACCCTCTGCCACCTGGATAAAAGGTAATAAATCCTCTCTGTATGGTCATGAGAATTAAGTCATCCTACAGAAAACTTACAGCAAGTCCAACAGTGCCGAGGCCGAAAACAGCAACTATGGAACCTGGTTCTACCTTCGCCGTATTCCAAACAGCTCCAAGACCTATATGCATTTAACTATGCAGTATGAAGAGTACAGAAATGATGGCCACCTCAAATATCATTTAACAAGTTAGTTCTAAGACTTTCTGGAGTGGGAAACAAATCTGGTATAAGAACATTGTGATTACACCCAAGTGCATAGCTTGACTCCCTGTGATGCCCAGAGACCATGAGAAGAGAGAGTTGAGCGGATATTAAGAATGATATACATGATAAGAGAAGTTTATACTAAGATTGCTCCATATATGTGAACAAAAACTTGATATCGGAAAATATTTGAATTCTATTTCAAGAATTAGTCTAATTACATTATAGTCATGCCAAGTGTTCTACTGTTCCTAGAGCATATAAATGGAAGTAGTTGAGTAATATGGATACCACTCAATACTTAAAGTGCTGAAAATGACTGAACAAGGTACATTGCACAAAAGCACACAGAAAGCAGCGTGAAAACTAATAAGCACTGACGAAAATTTTGTTTATTTGCATTATGCTTAGGGTGAACCTTTCTAAATATGGAAAAACAGAGAAGGGAGCAGATTCCACATTTCTTGTATTCACCACAGAACGAGAATGCTAGTCAAAGGACAACAGAATAACTTGTTCAAACACATAAGAGAGGTGAAAGAGGCTTGCCTGTTGGAACGCCGCAACCGAGCAGACATACTTTGTCCAATGGTGCTTTAGGGTCAATCTTCGCAACACTAACATCATGAACAACAGTGTACTGGCTGAATGTTGACGTGCCCATGAAATGATAGATGGGCTTACCGTTGATTGAAAAACGGCTTTGGCGATCATTCAGCATAACTCCAACTCCAGTAGCCAGCCTTACTTTCCCACAGAGATTTGTCTTTCCAGATTTACAAAACTTACATTCCTTGCATTCTGCCTGGTAACAAGGGATAACATGGTCTCCAGGTTGAACTTCAGTCACACCTTCACCAACACTTTCAACTATTCTGATATTCCAGTAGAAAACACATAATCAGTGCTAAATCAAAATCTCTTCATTAGACAAGAAGCCCAAAAGAAGATGGCTCTTCTAGTGTTAAACTATTAACATACCCTGCAGCCTCATGACCAAGGATACATGGGAACAAACCTTCAGGATCCTTCACCAAAGATAAACAAAAAATTAGAATCAAAAACACCCAAATCACTAGGCGGCAGCATTTCTCTGTACAGAAAGCCTATCACTCTTTTTCTACCTTCTTACTTCATTTCAGAAAACAGATTTAATTTCACATTCCGGTACCGGCGTATAAAATTTCAAGATCAAAATCTTATAATACCAAGACTTCCTTCAGTCGGCATTACCTAATACAAGCGTATAGATAGAATGTAACCATGTTTGCATCAAGAACTTACCTTCCCACTCCAGGTGTAGGCGTCGGTATGACAGAGAGCAGTAAACAGAACCTTGACTCTAACCTCTCCGGCCTGCGGCGGCGCCACCTCCACCTCCTCGATCACCAGGGAAAAAAAAAAAAAAAAAAACAAAAACAAAAACACCAATCAGCCCAGGATTCAAACCTTAGACATGGAAAACAAGAACGCAGATCAAATACCTTTGCAAGTGATGACTTGAGCTTGAGTAGCCATGAATGATGAAGAAGAGAAATCAGAGAAATGCACACAGTGGAAGGTACAAGTGTGTGACGAGTGGAGTGGAGGAGGCTATTTGTTTCCTCTTTCCGGATGGATAAATTGTCGTATCAAGTTTGATCACGTATACCAAGATTGATTGATCACGTACAATTAATTAACATTATAAATATTTTTTTATTATACAAAAATAATAATTACACTACATATACAATACCAATTAATATTCTAATACATCATAAAAAATAATAAAAATTAGAGTTAATTGCAATTAGCCTCCTACAAAATACAAAATTATACTTTCCCCATAATAGTTTCAAAAATACACTTATATCCTCTTCAAAAATCTTAAATTACATAAATTTTTAAGTTTACCCCTCATTTAATATTTTTATATAATAATTTTGTACTTATAAGAAAATATTGTAATTATATTAACCTCAATCTACATATATATATATACTAGATGTTGTGGCATGTTGTCCCTGCGTGCATATAATGAATAATATTTTATGTTTTAAACTATATTATGAATAAGAAAAATAATATATAAACCAATACATTATATTTCTCCAAAGAAAGAAAGAAAACAATAAAGAGAAAAAGAAAATCAACCTAGGATTATAATTGATATAATGATATAATTGATGTGTCATAATCGTCATTTGGAGAGAAAAATGCCTTTTCTTTTTATATAGTATAGATATTACATTTACCCCCTTACAAATAAAAAAATATACATAAAAATATTAAATAAGAGGCAAAATTAAATATTTATGTATTTTTTTATTAATATTAGTATTTTTCGTATAAATTCTAACAAAAGGATATAGGAGTAAATGAAGAATTTATTAGCGGAAATGTAAGAGTTATTTCAAAAAATTTCTGAGAAAAAGTATAATTTCATAGTTTTGGATGGAATTTATGTATAATTAGTCCTAAAAATTGTGACAATTCCACATCAAATGACATGAAGATATAAGTTTGAGATATATATATATATATATTAAAATTACAATTATAGCCAATAAATTATGAGTAATATTATATACATTATATACTATATTATTTTCAAATATTGCAATAAAAAAATTATACATACTACAAATTTTAAAATCCACCGAACCTTATCCCCGACCAAGAATTCTATTTACATGTTGATTGTAATAAATTATCGGACCCATCGTACTACAACTTAATAGTGCAAATTGCACGTGCTGTCTTGAGAAAAAGTTCTCATTAAATTAAGATTATTAACCTAATTAATTACATAAGAAATAGAGTTAATTTAGATTTTATTAGATTTAATTTAAACTTACTCTAGTTATTGAATGTAAAAACAAAAACAGCGAGAATGTAAATAATAGTCCATCGTTTTCACCTTAAAAAAACAAAAAAGAGCGAAAACCCATGATTTTAGAAGTCATGTGTACGAATCCCCTATGTGCGTGGGATGTTGTCTAATACATAGTATGAGTTGTTGTCTATGATTATTATAATAGTTTTTGTTAGATATTGATATCGAAATGAATGATTGTAATTGTTATCAATTAATAATAGTTCATCGTTCTTACTTTAAAAAAATAATAATTAGTAAGGTAATTACAAGTGATAAATAATTAAGGCATTTTCATTTTAAATTTGGATCGGGTTGGATCAATAGATTATGGATGTATTGGGCCAATTTCTCCTGATTCGTTCCTAATGGGCTTAGCCCAGTTTTCAACTTGTGCAATAGTTCGTTTTAAATTTAGACTCTTTATGCGTCAGTAACCATAAATTATTATATATCAAATAACATGTTCAAATGTGTGTATATAATTTATTTTTATTTTTATATTGGTTGGATAAATAAAATAATATTAAAACATTAAAGAAAAGGTTATGTGAAATTATGTCAAAAGAATGGGAGAAGAAAGGAGAGAAATGGAAATTTGAGATGATATATTAAAAGAAAATGAGATTAATACAATAATAAAAGATAAAAAAAATAACAAATAAAAAAACCAAGACACTCAAAAAATAATTTTCAATTAAATAAAGGTTTAAATTAACATATCTTATTAGATGGAAAAAATATAAAATAAAACACACACAAACGCACATAAATATTTATTAATGATATAGCCCACTTGATACTTGTGCAAATCATAGTAGAACATATCGATCTTTGTGAAATTTAAAAAGGTAAAATGTAAAATATACTCTAAAGATTCTCTGTGTTTCTTAATATTTACAAAAATAAAATAAAATCTCATAATTTAATTATGGGAAAAAAATGCAAGCAGTCTGTTTGTGTTTTTGTAAATGAGCAAATTACCCCTTATTTAAAATGAAACAACTTACCTCCTTATACTCTTTTTTTTTTGAGGGGGGGGGGGGGGGGAAAAAAGAACTTCTCAAATATTGGCAAACAAATGTAATAAATAATGTTAGAGAAATAAAAAAAAATGCATGATCACTTCCCCCCTAAAAAAAATTTACAATGAAAAGATAGTTATGAAAAATCATGATAAATTGAATAGTTAAGAATAATTAATTAATATAAAAATTTAAAATAAATAATTGATAAAAAAATAAGTGAGATACAGTTGGCTCTCACTTAATAATAAACCGGCGGTAGAGGCACACACAATGCATGTGCATCATGCTCTACATTTATAAAGAATATAATTTTACAAAATTAATAATATTTTTAGTACATAATATTAAGTGAAACAAAAAAAAATGAATATATGTAAATATATTATCTAGATAAATATGTCATTCGAGATATATAAATGCAAATATTTCCAAAAATACAAATATAAATATTGATAACACAATCATAGGACTTTTTCCGCTTGCCTGCATTTTAATATATATATATATATATATATATATATGTAAATTTTTATGTTCATTCTATTCCACTTGAATATCAACGTTGTCATCTCCACTTATATGTTTTTTTAATAATTAGACAACAACATATTAATTAGAGAAAGTTGTTTGATTATAAAGTGGTGGAAAAAAGTTAGAGGATCATCGAAATAAAATACTGTCACCACATTTTTCTTTTTGTAGTGCCTTTCTGATTCATTAACAAAAATATATAACACCCAAAATAGAGTTATTAATATTTTGTGAAATATTAACAAAAATTATTAATTTATCTTTCTAAAAATATTTTTTAAAAAGGGGTCTCTTACTTAATAATAAATTATAAATTATAAATACTAGTGGTACACGACACAATCACTGTGTACTCAATGTGGAAAGCACAAAACTTGTCTAGAGTCGGAAAGTTGGTCCTTATTAAATTGTTGGCCCAATCTCTCCTAGTTTACCAAATGTCCATGTTCTTGCTCCCAAAAAAGATCTGCAACAAACTGGATTCAATCTCAAGACGTTTCTGGTGGCAGTCGAAGACCTCAGAGGGAAAAAATAGAATGTTTACTTTGAAATCGTGGAATTCTATTTGTCAATCAAAAGGAGAAGGAGGACTTGGCTTCGAAAATTTGCTGACTTTAATAAAGCCCTTGTCTTGAAAATTGCGTGGAATGTGCTTCAGAAAAAGGATAAACTCTGGTGTAAGTTGCTCACTGCTAAATACGTCCGAAATAAGTCTAACCCCCTTGTTAAACTGCAGGTCCACGGAGCATCCTGGATCTGGCAAGATGTTTCCAAGTGCTTGAAACTCATCAAAGAGGTTGCATGCTACACCGTGTCATCCGGCTCTACCCTCAGTATATGGGAGGACCCTTGGATCCCATCCATCAAAAACTACATTCCAAAACCACCAGCCTGTATTGATCGAACATGGCCAACGCAACTTGATGGGTTGTTTGACGAGCAAGACAACCAATGGAACCTCGAACTTCTGTTTCAAATGTTTGATCTTGCAGTTGTCCATGAAATCAGGAAAAACCAAATTCCGAAATCATCGGAACTCACTAGGCTCTTCTGGGCTTCCTCCAAGATAGGGAAATTCTCCACCAAAACAGCCTATCTAACACTTTCGAAACCTATTGCTCTAGTGGACCCTGAGGATAGAATTTTTGGAAGGAAAATTTGAAGACTCCAAATGCACAACAATTTTGTGTGGAGATTCCTGTTTGATTGTCTCCCAACTCGAGGTAAATTTGCTCAAATCTTTCCAATTCACGATACTAGATGCCCTTTTTGTGATTTTCAGGTGTAAGATGTTAGCCATCTTTCCTTGAGGTGCCCGTTCGCCAAACAAATTTGGATGCTCTCTAAATGGCAAGTGAGACTCCATCGTTGGTCCCACTTGTGGATTAGAGAGTGGTTCTTGCAAATCTCAAATGCAAGCTCCGATCTCTTTTTGGACCAGGAGACCCAATGGCAGTTCCTCATCACATGGGTCATCATCCTAGAAAGCTCGCAATGAAAAGACTCACTTAAAGCCGCCTCCCACAATAATGGAAGTTGCAAGAACCGTTCTAAAAAAAGTAGAGGAGCATTGTTCAGTGAGGATGCCAAAGCATACTACTCAGCAAGTCCACTATGTTTGGCATCCCCTTTCCATAGGTTAGTGTAAAGTTAATACTGACGCTTCCTTTTTGGATGGATAATCATTTGTTGTTGTTGTTGGCCGAGATCATAATGGAAATATTTTCCTGCTAGAAGCCTATAAGATCTTTACCTATAAGCCTACAACTGTTGAGGTCCAAGGACTCCGACTGACAGTCACAAGGTTGCATGAACTTAATGTGGAGCAATGCATTTTTGAATCGGACTCTGCTGATGCCATTTGATGGCATCATAAATCGGGAATAACAGGTGGATAGAGCTGCCCAATTGATATTTTGGAAATTAGGAGAATTTGAGATTTGAATGTAAATTGAATTTTTAGAAAAATTCCAAAACTTTATAATAGGTTTGCTCTTGGTGTGGCTAAGTGAGCACACAGAGCAAATTGGGACGGACCAATCCCACTCCCTCTACTCTCAAGTGATGTATTTTGTGATAAGAAACAAGATTTCTTGAACTGATTTTTGTGAAACAAAAGAAACCATATATATATATATATATATATATATAAGGCGTCTTTGAGTCTACGGTTTGTAATAGTGTAGGAAGAAAAGAAAGGGAAAAGGATGAAAGGTGAAGTGAAATGGCATCATCTTGAGAACAGTAAAACCTTAGTCAAAGGAATCCCAGGTGACAGGCCACTGTGGTGCTGCCACATGCCCCTTGTTAAAAAAATCGGTCAACCCTTTGACCAGAGGAATCCTATCCACAATCCATCTTATCCCCCGGGCCCCTTTGTAAAATTGTAATAATATCTCTCCAACTCGTTCTCGGGTTTGCTGTATCTCCACCTTTCATGGACTGCTATATTTATTTATTTATTTTTAAAAAAAAGTTAATATTTATATGTAAAATTCATTAATTTCCGCTAATAATAATTGAAATGCTCTCATTAATTGTAAAACCATCCTAATATAAATTACTCATTAATTTCAATACGAAAGATGTTTTTACGAACAAATGATATCTATGATTTTAACGTAGATGGCATCATAGACTTCTATCCCGCATAATTGTAGTTCAAAATTTTACTAATAAATATTTAATGTAAGATTATTTTGTACATAAAAGCAATAATTATATTATGATTATATTAATATTTTAATAAATTTATCGTGTAAATAATATATTGGTTCGATCAATACATTAATATAACTCAAAATTATAAAATACATTACAATAAAATCATATAAAATGAGACAAATAATTATATAAAGTGAAATAAATGCCCAAGCGTTTGGTGGTATTTGAACCTACAATCTCAAATTTATGCACAAAACATCAACCTTAACCATTGAATTAAGATATTATTGATAAACAATTAAGGTAAGTTGATCACTGATTTACAAGAAAATATATATGTAAACATCTCCGATAACTCTAAATTACAGTTTATTACACTAGTCTTCAACAAAAAGAAAAAAAAATCAACAAAAAAAGTTGATTTAACATGCATAAAAAATTTTCCAAGAAAATTTTCTTCTTTTTCTTTTTTTTTTTTAAAAAAAAAAAGCAAAACCCTAGTAAGATGCCATCAAAATAGAAGTTCAAACCACAAGCAAGGCATAGTGGAATTTGATGTGATGGGTCAAAGGATATTTATAGTGGGAGAAGGCTTATACACACATACATTAACCTAATTAATCAACAAAACCAATTGCATATATATATATATATATATATATATACTCTTATTTATAGTGGGAGAAGGCTTATACACACCACACATACACTAATTAATCAACAAAACCAATTGCATATATATATATATATATATATATACTCATCTTCCCTCTCTGATCATCAATACAATACAATACCTATCTAAAATTGACCGAACACAGCTCCAATTCCTTCTTCCCTCATCAAACAAGAGAACCCTACAACCATGGCCGCACCAGACTCCTCAAATACCCTCAAAATTACAGTCCAAAGCAACCCTTCTCAGTCCCAACTCTCTCAACTTGGCATCAAGTCTTGGCCCAAGTAAGCACAACACACGCACACACACACACACACACTCTACTATGTGTTTGTGTATATATATGTATAGAGTATTATGATTTACTATGGTAATTAATTGGGTTTTGTTCGTAAATAATTATATATGAAGATGGGGTTGCTCTCCGGGGAAGTACGAGCTGAAATTTGATGCGCAGGAGACGTGTTATTTAGTGCGTGGGAGGGTGAAAGTTTACCCCAAGAACCCGCAAGGTGAAGTGGTGGAATTCGGAGCTGGAGATCTTGTGGTTTTCCCAAAGGGTTTAAGCTGCACTTGGGATGTCTCCGTCGCTGTTGACAAGCACTACAAGTTTGATGCTTCTTCTTCTTCATCATCATAGTTTCTTTCAACATTAATATGTAATTATTAGTATTATTAATTCTTTATTTAAAAAAAAACAAAAAAAATTATGGCCCTCGATTGGATTTTTTATTCCAAATTCTATTATATTTTCTACTCCGTTATTTAATTCGTACGTCCTTTCAGTGCAAATCGTATTTCATCTCCTACCCCGTTCATTTAAAACACATCACGTGTATAAATATTTATTTAGAGAAAAAATTTATACATGTAGGGTGTGCATGTTCAATGAGTACAAAAATTATATCATGTTTTTTTTAAGGAAAAAAAATTAATTTTATACATACGATGTTTATACGTTAAATAGGGTAGAAGATACTGTTTGAAATAGAAAATTCAGTCCACTTAATTTATATGTGTTTCTTATTTCCAATCATGGTATTATTTGTTTTCTTGATTCATTTGATCAGTTTGGATTTTCTGTCATAAGAGTTTATTTAGAAAACAGGATCAAATTAAATGAATCGAGTCAAATACATTATTATTTAAATTTAAAAGTTGATAGTCGAAATATTTTGTCATATGGCATCAATTAAAACCAGCTTTTAGCCAAAAATTTTGTGTACAAGTTGGTTTATTAAGTTCAATAAATTAAATCCAAACAAATTTTATTGATTGGTTCCAACCAAATATTGAGTAATTTGATTTTTATATTAATATAATAAAATTTAAACTAAAAAAGTTAAATGGAGGGGATTATGTGTTGGTCAATTGTGGTCACAGTCAGACCAGACTTCTCTATGTCTATCAGTAGCAATGCTTTAAATGTTTCTTTTGACTGGTCAACTTATCATATTTTTATCATGACAAGTGATGATACATAACTAAAGGGGTTTATATATATATATATATATATATATTCTTTTTTCTACAACAATTATTTAGGCAGTGGACCAAGGTAGAAAAAAGTGAACAATTTTGTTTCTATTTCTTTTATATATTTTATTTTATTAATTCAGATCTTAAAGTATGTCAAAAAATAATGGAAGGTATTGAAGGTTGTAATGTTATTGACAAGAAATTCCAAGAGGATAGAGAGAATTCATAATATTCAGTTTTTACAACACAACTTTTAACAGAAATTCATTGTAAAATCAGTCATGGTTGGGGTTTAAACGTTATTCCATCATGAATGGAAAGTATTTATAATATTCGGTTAATAACAAAAATTGTCTTCCAATTGTGCAAGAATCCACTGCAAAATCATCATTCGTTGTGGTCTAGTAGTTAAGGTTGAAAGTTACTGATAAGAGTATATCACGACTATTTTTAAAAAAAAAAACATAAACATCTCTGGTTAAAAGGCAAATACCTCATATATACAAGGGTTTGTGTCTCTTCAAATCTCGGGTCAGATCAAGCTCAAAAGTCGTTTCAATAGACCACAATAAGGACTATTGATCGTTTTACAGCTTTGAACTGGAGATTGCGCCACTTGAACCAAGCAAGTTGGCACATTTAGCCCAATAATACATTGGTTACATTTTATTTATGGTAAGACACTTTTATTACGATCATCTGCTTCAAATATTTTCAGTTTGAACTAATCTATCTCGATTTCGAGCTGATTTAAACATCGAAGAGTCTTAGTTTGAGACCTCCCAATGAGCCTAATGATTTTTTTTTCTCAGGTTCCCTATTTCATGGGATATCCTTGTAATAACCTCGACATCCTACCTGAATCAGTTACTACACACACGGCGTGGGCACAAATTCTCGTTCGATAGGGCTAAACGTACGTATTGACTTATGTGTTGATTCTCACGTGATTAAACTTTAGTTCTTGACGATAATAAGTCTGTTGTAGGAATTCTAACAAGCACAAATGACGCAAATGCAAATTTTCGTGGCAAGTCTTTCGAGTGCCACCTCTAATTTTTTTGAAATTTTTTTAAAAAAAGAAAAAAAAATCCCATTGCAAATTAAAATATGTTTAAATAGGAGAATGTGATCATTGACCCCAAAGTATATGTTTTATAAATTTTGAAAGGATATATTGTTCTGTTTGTCTAGTAGGACAGTGGTCACATGCGTCTTCAAACAAAAATGGTGGCTGTTTTTCAACGATGGTGGGCTCTATGTCTCATTTCTGGCTCTGTTATATAGCAATTACTCAGCTTTAATCACATGCCTCCATATTTTTAAGGATAGATTCTACGACCTGTCGTGAGATTTGAAAGAATAATTAATATTTTTTTGTTATTTAAAAAATTATCAATATATTTTTATTTTAATGATTGTCTAACAATTAACACAATTTGCTAGATTTCTATTCATTTTTTGTACTATACTGACCGAAATGTCTTTGTAGATTAAAAAGTTAATTTTATTTATTTATTATTTTCTTATAAACTAAGTGGATGATTTTTTATAATTTAAAATATTTTCATCCACCCCATTTGATTCTTTTATAAGTTTTTATTTTTTAAAAAAAATTAAAAAAATATCATAGAAGCAAAGTTGATAATTTCATACATCTATTCAAGGATCACAAAATTTCATCATACTTTAGGGGATATTTGTAACTTTTTAAATAACGACAGGCATTTGTGATTATGCCAAAAATTTTAAGAGAGATCGTTGTAATTTCCCCTATTTTTTTATTTTTACTTGCAATGAGCAATAAATTCCTTCCTTTTTGTTCCATTCTTTGTGTTTAATTATAGGCGAAATTACAATTGAATGCCCGTACGTTTTCACATAATTATAAATACTTATTCACTATTTAGAAAATTGCTAATATTTCTCTAATATTTAATAAAATTATGTAATTTTTTTATAGAAGTCTGAAATTATCAATTTTACCATTATTGTATTTTTTATTTATTTTTAGAAAGTGAATAATTGTAAAAAAAAAATCGAATGAGGTGGATGGTAAAATTTGAAATATTGTAAAAAAAATGTTCAATAAAAAAATTAAATTTTTTTATAGTTTACAAGAATATTTTGGTCAATACATCATAGAAAAATAGATGAAAAACTAATGAAAGCTAATGGATTGTGGTAGTTGTTCGACGACTGTTGAAATAAGAGTATTATAAATTTTCAAATAACAAGAAAATATTCATAATTATATTAAATTTTATTAAATATTATTGTAATTACTTCTAATTAATTTCATAGTTGGAGTGTCCTTCGACATTATGAAACGCATTTTCGATTCGATCCTGTTCAACCTGGCGACTTTTAATTTTCTATCGATCGATTTGATCTCATTTGGTTCTACACTTCAATCGTTAATGTAAACACGTAACACTTGTATGCTGGATATATTCATCATACGGTATTTATTACTAAAATAAATGAGTAATAAGTCAATCGAGTAATTATATATTTTTTTTATTAGAGAGAACCACACACGAGAATTATTAGATGTAATCTCTCAAAAATCCCAAGAAGGCGGTGTAACTATTCCATTGATATGTTGATCCATAAAATTGTTGAAAAAGTATTAATATTAAATTTTAATGCAATTGAAACTGATACTGTTTTATAACAATTTTGTGCTTGGTTGAGCAACAAAAAGCCCAAACTTAAAGGCAAGCCCAATTCCGAATCCCACCCGCGTGGGGGAATAAAGGTCCATCCGAATTGGGCCCGAAGGCCTGTTTAGATATTCTATGGGCCATTCATTACAAGATTTGGGCCAGACAAATAAATACATTTGCAGGTGTATATTGGAGTTACCATTTGATCATTGCCATTCTCATACTTTAAATTAATTAATTTATTTTTATATAATTATAGATTATATATACTATTTGTTTTAGGTATATTGGCATTTTCATTCTTTTTATTATATGAAAAATAATCATTTTTAGATTTATTTTTTTCCGTATTATTTTAATAAAATTTTTCTCTTACGTATTTCAATTATACAATAGAAGTACTGAAACATAATATTTTCAAAAAAATAGATGCAACAATGATGTTAACTTTACCCCGTATAAAGAAGTAAGAAAAATATAAAAAGTTGGTTAGATTTTCATTCAGCTACTTTTTATGCACTGATATTATATTTTAAAATAATATTTGATTACAGTTACACAAATTTGACTTTCTATATTATATTTATCATCTTACGAAAGTTTGTGTAATTATATTGATGACATCAGTATTTCTTGTACAGTAATGGAAATGATACAGTTGCAGATGAAAATTTTTCGGAGGAAGTGAAAGTATAATTTACAAAAAAAAAAGGGGAAAGTATGAATTTGCATTTTCAAATGATGTCCAAGTATAATTTAACCCTGTAAAAATAATTACATCGCACTCCCTTGAGATTTGGTATAATTACATTTAGATTCACTTTAATTTAAAAAATTGCATCGAATACTCATGACGTTTGTTTTTGTGTAACAAATATACCATTCCATAAATCAAAATGTTGAATAAAAATCCATATAAGGATAAGTAGGTCAGAAAAAAAAATTATTTAATTTGCAATGAGCAGTAATAAATCAATTAAGAGCAAATATGGATTTTTTTGAATGTAAGTAAATACAGTAAATTTTGACTTGAGGAAAAATCTATTTGTTAAATGAAAGAAATAAACGTAAAGGATATTGATGTAATTTCCTAAATTAAGAGGAGGTCTATGTAAAACTATTAAAAACTTTATAGAAGGACTGTGGAATTATTGTTTAATATAAGAAGATCCGATCTTCATAAAAGAATGCAAAGATCATCATTAATGTGCAAAAATAAAAAAATAAAAAAAATTCCTTTGGAGACGGAGAATTTGAGTCCGTACACATTTTAACTGCTGGGATTGTCCTAATTCGATTTTTCTAATATTTAAGAAGTAATAAAAAGACAGATCAGCCATAAAATCCGGAAATTACATTTTTATTTATTTATTAAATACACCGAATATTAGTTCGTCATTGTCACGCGCATCAATGGTGCGTGTACCAGACAGACATCAAGTTTTGGCCGTAGGACACATTGCTGGTGGCTCCACCGTCATTAAAACCTCTCTACCACCTTCTTTCTTTCTCTCTCTCGCTCTTCCCTCCCTTCTCTCTCTCTCTGTCTGTCTTTCTCAAAAGTCTCACCGTCAAGATCTTCTGGATTCTCCTTTCATCTTGCTTTTCAAAGATCCACTTCTCACACTGTTCGACACTCCTGCTGTTTTTTTGCCATTTCTGCTGGAGATTTTTGCTTTGGATCTCCGTCGCACTTCATGGATCTATGAATTGCGCTTGGATTACCCGCATTGTTGTTTGGAGGTAGGGTTTGGTATTTTGGCGCTCTGAATTGCTGGAGATTGGTGGTTTAGTGTGTGGGAATAGATATGCAAACTTATCTGCGTTTGTGGGGAGAAGTGAATGGGAACGTTTGTAGTCGCGGAGAACTTCAGCAGAACCCCAGACTGCTCCAGGAAGTACTCCACGGCGGTGTTCTGGTCTGAGGAAAATGCTTGTGAATTGCATTTTGGAGAGAGAAGATGCTCCTTTTTCTTCTTCCTTTGCTCACTGTGCTTCATACTAATTTCGGTAGGTCTCGCCTTTTCGTTGCTTAATTTTCTTCGAGAACATTAGTTCAGCTTAACTTACATGCTGCTGAAAACGTCGAATAAATATCTGAATGGATATTTTGTTTTTTTAGCTCAGTTAGAAGTAAAATTTTGGATGGTTCCAGGCTCCTACAGCTTCCCTTTCATTCACTAATCATATAATAACCTTTTCATTTAGTAATGATCCAGCTGAGAAAGTTGATTCGTAAAGGTAATTTATGGAATGTGAAACGATGTGGTGCCAGATAATATGCTGCTGCAGCTACTCGTTGATGTAAAACTTCCTTACAAATATGAATAATGAGGTGACCCAGTACTACCCTTATTTTATTTCGTCCTGTAAACTGATGTAACTATATTATGATAACATTCTGTCACCTGAAGGGAGAGGTATCTATGTCTAAGAATTAATTTTTCAAATGCTGAGATACTAGTTAAGTGGACTAGATATTCTTTTTGAGTGCCTTGTATGGAAAATGTTGATGGACTTGTTTGCATGTTACTGCAGGTAAATGCATATCTTGTCTAATAGATTTTTTTTCCCTACCATGAAGTTGGTAATACCACTTTGGATTAGATCCAAGTGACATACTGATAAAATTTATGTGCACTCAATTGCCACAGTTGCTTCTGTTAGTTAACTCATTTTGCCATGGCCTTTGTACTCATTATTGATACAAAACGTTCCTATTGTTCAGGGACTCCTTCACAAGCCATTTACTTGTCTCCATCTCAAGTGCCCCCTCCATTATTAGCAAGGAAGAATCCTCTAGAACATGGTAAGTAACAAATTACTCATTTGTTGGCATGTTGCAGGTCCATTATTTATTTATATTATTTCCTATAGTTTTCTCATTTTTATAATGAGCTTTACTGGATTGAATTGTTATATAAAGAGTCGCTACACATTGAAGCAGGTAAATATGCCAATTGACATTTAGAAGTGATTTTAGATTTATATCCTTCTATTCCTTGATGTGCTCTGTATCATCCCAGAAGTCTTTCGCATATGTATGGGAATGTTAGTAATATAGAAGTTGCTATTATATTGCAGTGACTGCAGCATCGATAAGTACATTCTTTACTGCCCGGAGGCGCCACTTTAAATATTTATCAGCTGCACCAGCTCCGTCCACATTGTCACAAGGTATCTGTTCATATTAATTTCTCATTTAAAAAATTTTCAGCTTTTTTTCTGATGCAGAAGTCTATGTTAGGTCCACTTACTAGTCCTACTGGTCATACCTTGCCCAGGCATCGCCGCCGTGGGCATAAAATCAGAAGTCATGCAGTTTCTCCCTCTCCTGCCACTTCTCCAGGTGGTCATCTAGCCAGTGATCTCTTTTGTCCCTCACTCTATTCTCTGAAATTAAAGTAGACAGGAGTTTTCTGCCCCAGTGTTGCTTATAACAGTCTCGTAAACAAGCATCAAATATTTCGTTGATGTGAAATGATTTGATTCTAGTACATTATAAAACTATATAATGCTGCTTTGTCTGATGAAACTTATAGATATTAGTAGTGAAGACTACTCAACCACCAACATGCTCATAATATTCTCAAACTACAAGGACGTGGTTTACCCCACATGCTTGAAGGTGTAAGAGCAAAACATAACTTTCATGATCAGCCATAATGGTGAAGGGGGCAACCACAAGCAATATCTCATTGTTTTTAAGTTTGCTCTATTGGTCAAGACTCAAAACTGATGCTTGTATTGGTTATTGTCTTATTTAGATTTCTTTCCAAATTAATGCTTGTCTCGGGGTATTCTCTTGTTAAAATTTTTTCCCTTTGTGGTGCTTCTCTTGTTCTCTTTCATACTAGAATATCCTGACTTTCAAGGCGGTGGCACATGCAAGAGAATATGAGATTAAGAGAAATTCATCAGAAAGCCTGAAGTTTTATATGTCTGCAAAGCATGAGTTTTCTCTAAGTGCAAAAATTTGCTTTTGTACAATGAAGTGGATCCTTCGTCATGTCACTTGAATGCAAAAAGACAGAAGAACTTGTTACAAGTAGAGTTCTAGCGCACTTCTCATTAATTGTTTGAACCTCCACTAATTTTATCATCTTATTCTTCCTGTACTGAAACTGGCATCTAAAAGACATGCCCAAACTTCAACTTGTATCTTGGTTGGTCTTCAGGATTTCATTCATGAATTTGTATCACCTGTTTTTCTGAGTTTACTTTCAAAAGAACTCAACGATCCCTTGCATTTGCAATGAGTTAACTGACCTCTTCTATGTGGTGCCTCTATACATAAAGCATTCACTTTCTAGAGCATTATTAACATAGACAATCTGCATTTTCTCACCTTTTCTCCCCTTAATTGTGCTGTCATTATATTTACTAATTCTGCTTTTGTTATCGAGTGGCATTTAACAAGTTAATCTGGCAGGTTGTGGTCAAACCTGTGCCGAGCCACTTACTTCAGCTCCTTTTGGTTCACCCTGCATGTGCGTCTTTCCAATGAGAGTCAGACTTTTGCTAGGGGTGTCCCTCTATGCTATCTTTCCAGAGGTCACTGAGTTAGAGATTGAGGTTGCAGCAGGCACCTATCTTAAGCAAAGTCAAGTAGCAATAATTGGTGCTAGTGCTGACATTCAGAACCAGGAAAGAACAGTAGTTGATATAAATTTAGTTCCTCTGGGTGAGAAGTTTGATAATACAACTGCCATGCTGACTTATCAAAGATTTCTGCATAAGAAAGTGCCTCTGAATAGGACCCTTTTTGGTGATTATGACATAATGCATATTGCTTATCCAGGTAAATTGAAAAAGTAATACATTCATGCTGTACCCTCTGCCCGATTTTTGTCATAAACACTAAAAGTACTTTACACAGGGCTCCCTTCTTCACCCCCATCTGGCATTTTATTTGGTGAGGCTCCCACTGGAAGTGTTGGAAATCAGCAATTCCCTATCACTGCTGATTTTGTTGGCAAAAAGCAGAAAATGAACCCTCGACTTGTCTTCATAATTGCTTTCTCAGCTTTTGTGGTCCTGGTGGTTTGTTGTGCAGCAGTTGCTGTCCTAGTAAAGTGTAGGAAAGCACGCAGGTCATCAAATGCTGTTGGTCCAGTATCCGCACCGCCTGTGAACAAAAGATTTGGTATTCCTTCAGACTTGTCCAAAATGATCTACCTATATGGAGTCGTGTTTTATGTGATTGTGGACACTGAAAATACAAGTACATCTTTATTTCATTAATCTTGCTGCACTAGTAGAACCGTGTCAGTGTGTGAAAGTATTTGTTGTTACGACAAGACTCGGAGTTAGGGGGATCAACAATGTGGAACACATTACTGCGGAAGATGTTACTTTAATCCTTTTTCTGTTTGATTATGAGTGCTTCCAAGAGTATAGTTACTGGCATTATGAATGTTGCTATTGGTATACGGTCATGGCCTGATTTCAAGTGCAGTAGAGGTTTGTATGGTGTTAGTGGGTGTGAAAATGCTAGATTAACATACACGCATTCAATGGAGTCACGTACAAAATAAAGTAGTTCATCTGTGCCTGAACAACAACTTCTGTTCAGTGTCTTTGTCAGAAAATATTCTGCTCAGCTGAACCTGATGGCCCCTCTGACTATGATGTCATATGTGGAGCATTGATGGTCATGCATTTCTCAAAGCATTCAATTTTATTAAAGTGGTTAGTGATTATAAATGTGCTTGATTATTTTTCCCTTTCCAATTTTATGTTGCAGGAATAAGGTCTGTGCTGTCAAGTAGTCCAGCCAGCTCCACATCAGCCTCACTCATTTCCGCCATGCCTGCATCTGTCCTCTCTGTTAAAACGTTTTCCATGGTAGAGATCGAGAAAGCCACAGAAAAGTTCAGTCCCAAAAGGGTGTTGGGTGAAGGAGGATTTGGGCGTGTTTATCATGGGATCATGCAAGATGGAACTGAAGTTGCAGTGAAATTACTGACAAGAGATAACCAAAATGGAGACCGTGAATTCATTGCTGAAGTTGAGATGCTAAGTCGGTTGCATCATCGTAACCTTGTGAAATTAATTGGCATATGCATCGAACAACGAACGCGCTGCTTGGTCTATGAGCTTGTTGCAAATGGCAGCGTCGAGTCCCACTTACATGGTAGGCCTCTTATTTTCTTTGACTTCAGATGACTTAGTCTGTTGCTTTTGGTCTCTTGTCCTCCAGTATTAGGAGGAAAAAAAGGCATGGTGCACCAACTATTATTCTTTGTGCTATTAATGTCTGTCAAAGCAGCATAGCAGAATTTGCATGACCTAGACTGGAATTTGGTTGCTGATGTTTCAGGTGTTGACAGAAGCAAGGGACCTCTCAACTGGGATGCGCGATTGAAGATTGCTCTTGGTGCAGCAAGAGGATTAGCTTACCTTCATGAAGATTCTAATCCTCGTGTTATTCATAGAGACTTTAAAGCTAGTAATGTTCTACTAGAAGATGACTTTACCCCTAAGGTCTCGGATTTTGGTTTGGCTCGGGAAGCAACAGAGGGAACTCATCACATATCTACTCGGGTCATGGGAACTTTTGGGTATGTTCCTTTTTGCAAAAGGTTTCGTTAACTTGCTTCTTATCCAATGCAAGGCTACATTGTAAAATCTCAACCTGAACAGGAGCTGCATGTGCTAGAACTTACTGGGAACATATTCTTTGCTTAATGCTAAAATTATTACGAATAATCAGCTAATTGGTTCTCCTCTTCCTTTCTTTTTTCCTGTGGGTAAGATGCAAAAAACGAAAAAGAGCAGCTCATCAATTTTTCCCTGATGCCCTTCTCCTCTGTATATGATTTTGCTCTCATGTTATCTTGGAATTGTGAACTGCAGGTATGTTGCTCCTGAATATGCGATGACAGGACATTTGCTTGTCAAGAGTGATGTTTACAGTTACGGAGTGGTGCTATTAGAGCTGATCTCAGGTAGGAAACCTGTCGACATGTCACAACCTCCTGGACAAGAAAACCTCGTGACTTGGGCACGGCCTTTGCTGACAAATCGAGAAGGTTTGGAACAATTAGTAGATCCTTCCTTGGCTGGAAGCTATGATTTTGACAACATGGCAAAGGTTGCTGCCATTGCCTCAATGTGTGTTCACCCAGAGGTGACTCACAGGCCGTTCATGGGAGAAGTTGTCCAGGCACTCAAGCTCATCTACAATGATACAGATGGGACATGTGCAGATGCTTGTAGCGTGAAGGAATCCTCTGCTCATGATTCCGATTTCAAATGTGATTTCACGCAGTCTGACAGTAGTTGGTGGAATGCAGGTGGCATTACCCCTCGTTTAACATATGGACAAGCCTCTTCTTTCATAACAATGGAGTACAGTTCAGGTCCTCTTGAAGAGTTGGAAAACAGACCGTTTTCAGCTGAGGGCGGTGTTTCCTTGCCAATAAGGCACGGAAACAGATCAGGTCCTTTGAGGACGATCAGGAGTAATCGAGCGTTTTATAGATTAGACGGAAGTACAAGCGAACACGGGGGCCTTCTCCCAAAACGGGCTTGGAATTATGGCATCGGCTATGAAGCTTCGTTTTAGTGTGTTTTCAGAATGTACAGAATCGAAGAACCATTGTTATTGAGATGGGTGGTTCTTGTTGATGTAGTTTTAGGTGTTTGAAATTGGCGCAATTTCCTTGTGCAAAGAGGGGAAGAGTGGAAGGGCTCAATGGGCTTGTAATTTTGTTAATCTTGAAATTCATCAACATATGAACGAGCTGTAATTTGGAGCACTGATGACGTATATGCAAATGAATGAATACCTATGGTTCAACAGCTGAACATGCAGCAGCTTCATTGAGTTCAACTGTTGTAGCACCGATGAATATGAAATATGTATGAATGCGCGTTGTTGAGGCAAGAGACTGCGAAGGAAGGAAAGATGTGGCTTAAATGCACAATTGGGCCAAAACTGATATACTGGAGTCAGATTTTAGCCCATTTATGTTTCTAATTTGGTCACCCATTAACCGCAAGAAGAATTTAATAAAAGGAAAAGTACCAACCTATAAATTTCGGGAGAATTATACACCTTTTAGTTTTCAAACCGTCAATTTTTTGACAGCTTGGGTCATTTCCGTTTGAAGGCACTTAAAATAGACAGAAAACCTCATGTGAGGCAGCAATGGACCCAAAAAGAAAAAATAAACTCTCTTTCTCACCTTGAATTTGGTATTCTAAATTTACTTGAGAATGAGAAGAAAATTTGTTCTTAGAGCTTCAACTCATTTCTTGATCAATTCTCTCTCAAACAAACTGCCCAATCTTGAAGAAAATAATAGGAATGAAGTTTTTCAATCAATAACCGAAAAAGATCAAGTGCAAGGTGGAAAAGGAAGGTTTTTTCTTCCTCCTTTGCTCCTCACGTACTGTGCACGTGAGGTTTTTTGTTTACTTTAATGGCTCTCAAATGGAAAGGATCAAATCTGCTAAAAAGTTAACAAATTTAAGGACTAAAAGTGTTAAAGCTTGAAAATATCATAACTAAAACAGCATAAGTTGTTAAGGCCGGGGACCAAATTCGTAATTCTCCCGATAAATTTTAATTTCCCATCCACTCCTCACGACTGCTGACGCCACTCTCTGCAGAGCTGATTTTGAGCGCACAAAAAAACCAACAAGTAAAATGGTGCTGCCAATCAGACTACACTAGTACCCAAGCGCCGATCCACCGTATTCCTACTTCATTCTTCATCTTCTCCCAGGCATTTTCTCAAACAGATAACTTCATTTCATCTAAACATCCAATTTAGCGACTTTCCGGAACCATATGCGGTGTTACTGTCAAGTTCTTTTTATGATGCTTTTCTACCGTTTCAGGTTTGAAATGTTGTTATTAAATATGGAGGTAAAATGTTTCATTTTTTTAAAAATATAGGGAGATAAATTATTTTTTATTTTTTTTTTATGGGGTAATTTGCTTATTTATAATAGCACAAGTGTTTGCTTGCATTTTTTTCCATTTTTGGTTTTGTAACATAGGCCATTTGTGTTTTCGTTCTTTAATTTTTTAGGATAGCATTTTGGTCCAAAAGATCTTTTTAATTCTTGAAATTTTAGTCTTTTTTTGGCCGGAGTTCATCATTTTCGCCTGAAATTTTGTCCTTTTTAACTTTCTAGGGTAATATATTATCACGAAAATTAAAAAGATGTATGATCAAATTGTTAGTTTAAAAAGTCAAACAAAAAAAAAAAGGCCAAACGCTCTAAATTACGAAACCAAAAATGCATTATATCCATTGAAATATGTGGTTTGTGTAGCATCTTTTACTTCCTACATGTATGGTATGGTAGGCTATAAAGAACAAAAGTGATACACCCTGATTCCCACATCTACATCACAGTTCAGCGAGTATCCCCTCCCAGTCCCTGCGGAAAGGCAAAAGAATTTCACTAGAATTGGACAGTTGACATGTTTAGTAATGATTGATATCTTGTCCTAAACTTCATCCAATTATTTTATGCTTAAAGAGTGAGGTGAAATTGACAGCAAATGGAGTAGGAACTTTGGGTGGCCGGATGCTTTTAGGAACAGCAGAGGAGATTCCACCCCAAGAACTTGTTGAGACAACTGGTGCTGGTGATGCATTTATTGGAGCTGTCCTTTATGGTTATTAACATTTGCCTCAGATGACATGGATCTGTTTACTACATTCGACCCTTTTCTTGTCTTGTCCCGTGGGAAGTTCTGCAGGCACAAACAGGTCTGGAAGGTGTCGGAATCAGGTACATTCTTAATGTGATTTGTCATTAGCTAGACTCTTCAAATCTTTTGATCGTTTTTAACAGCATTGCTCCAAATTGAAGATGCAGCTCTTTTTCTTCTTTATGGTTTAAAAAGCTAGGGGTAGAGTGCGAAACCACCTTACGTGTAACCATAGAAGTTTCACATCTATGTAAAATGTGCAATATACTTATCACGTGTGTAATTCAGAAAAAATAATTAATTATATAGCATGTGTGTCCAATCATATGGTTGTTAGTGTAAAACTCACTCTAGCATGTAAAGTATCATTTTCTAACCAAACATGTGAATTTAAGTTTTTACCTCGTTCCCAAATGATTGTCTAAACTTCTGAAAATAAACAGCCACTTCCTTTTCCTCCATTTTAAGAAAAAAAAGATAGTCAAAATGAACCTTTCCTACAATCATTTCCAGCCTAGGACAAAACGTTGGGCAATCAATAAATGTTAAAGGGCCCAAGAAAAGATTCAACTGCAGAAACAAAAGGTACTATGAAATTATATGACTGCATATTGAATTGAATAGGCGACCAAGTACAACTGATCACATCCAATTAATTCATTACTCCAAACAGTAAATGCACAGCAGAGCTATCAACCAACCATTACACATTACACAGCTTAAAACAAAAAGATCTTCCTACAACACACAACCTTAGACAAAATACAACAAAAGACTGCCACTACCAACATTTCCTTTTCCCAACTCTAAGTAAAGTAAACTGCTGCTTTCCTACTGTGCAACTTCTAATCACTAACATGTGAAATACAGACAACACTGCATTTCACAACATGCTATCAGCATTTGTGGGCAGCCTCTTGAAGAAGCTAACAGCACTTGAAGGCAGCCTGTTCCTGAACTTGGGAGGCCTCAGATAATACAGACCCCAAAGCGCCACCACCCATCTGATCGGCACTAGGTAGAACCCAAAAGCAGCCAACAAGCAGAGTATCACGAACAGGAACGTCGCTCTAGGGTCGCGCCAACTCAACAACGCTTGGAATCTCTCGCCTTGAGTAGCCATGTCACCGACCACTGTTTGGATCCTTCCAGCCACGCTCCGGAGCCGATCATATCTCATGTGGATAATCTCCGCACTTCGACTTGTGGGGAACGAGTCAAACTCCTCATCCAATTCGTCGGGATGCACGTTCTCTGCATAGGAGAGTCGAGTGTCCATATGGGGCGGGTGGCGCGGCCGGGATCTATATCGCCAGAGCCCCGTTGCAGCCAACGTGAGCAATATGCAAGGAATTATGAGCTCGGGGACTAAGACAAGTACCATGAAGGTGGTCAGGAAAAACGTTGAGTATACAGGTCTGTGCCAGGTTCTTATAGCCTCCAGCAACCTGCTCATAGCAACAAACCAGGACAACACATTTGTGAGTCTAAGGAAATTTGCTTTGCTCTTTCTCATGCTCCACATATGTGAGTCATGATCCAGCATGTACTCGACTACTTCTCTTCCCAATGGGGGCTCGGCTCGACTGAGCCTCGAGGCAACGACGTTCATGGCCTGGTACCTTAAACTGTCCAGTTGACTCACAGACAGTGGCTGCACATAATGCATCTTTGGCAGCAGGGGCATGGTGTACATATGAAGCACGTTAAACATATTAGCACATGAAAACCGAACCGCCAAATGAAGTTCTCCCATTTTCTTAACACCAGAAGGATGCAACATTAGCAATGGATAAGCATGAGTGTATACTCTATCAGTTTCAAGGGTTGATAGGCGGATTCTAACCTTCCCGATCCGAGTATCCCGGTTACCATTTCCAGCCACCATATTCTTGTCAACCCGGGAGTTGTCAAACAGCCCAATGGAGATGACCGTGCAAGGATCAAATACTTCCCAAGTATACTGCTCATTCCATTTTGGAGCCAAGCTGTCAACCACAGTCCGAGTTCGAACCCACTTCTGCCCATACTTAGCAACACAATAGGCGTCTGTGGAGCCACCTTTGCCTTCTTTGATCTTCATAGGCATAAGATTGGTGGCCCCCAAAATGCCAACTTCAAGAACACCAATGTGGGGCTTCCAGAGCTGCTTTGCAGTGGGTCGGACATCACTGCTATACATTGTGGCCTCATCAAGCACATGGTAACCTCCCTCGAGTGAGGCACGAAGGTGAATTCGAGAGGCAAATCTAACAACAGCTTTCGGGTCATTCTGGCTGCTGAAGTGAGTTTCAAGATTGAACCACCTAGAAACCACCAACTTGTCATCAAATCGCCTTTCAATGTTCACAATTGGTAGAATCACCCTCCCAACAACCTCCTCTCTGTTTGGAGCCAAACGATCCTCGACAGAGATCATCAAATAGTCCTCAAAAGGCTCGGCAACCACAAACATCAAGTCCTCATTCCAACAAGGATTCGAGAGACTCCTACTTCCAGTAGGCGAAGCAATTCGAGTCCTTAAAACCTGGTTGCCCACTTGAACTTTCGCAAAAAGCTCCGGATACCTCATCATGTTCATAGAAGCCCCTTTGTCTCCCAATACTATATCTTGTGCTTCAAGGACACCAACCCTCAAATACCAAAGCTTGGGAGACAAATAAACCTTCGACTTAATAGAACACAAACCATCCAAATGCACATTCGCTGCCTTCGAATGCCAAGCCTCAGCAAAGGCCTCATCAGCCTGAGTCCCAAACCATATGGCAACCATCACCTCCCCACATTTAGCCCTTTCACCTTTCTTGTCCTCCATTCTATGCCATTGGGGAGCCAACTGACTATCCGGCGGAACCCTTTTAGGCACCTCATTCAAATCAAACCAAACACGCCCCAAGAATTCATCTTTATTGCCCTCCTTGACAAAAATTTCCACCACAGATGACTGTATGCAATCTTTGGAGAAGGCAAAAACTTGATCCCACTCAGCCATATTCCCCAAAGAAACCCTCTTTGTGATCCCTTTGTAGTTCCCAAGCTTCACCTCTGCAACCAACTCACCACCACCAAACACTGAAATCTCTCTGGCTTTCACAACTCTCACATACAAATACTGCATTTGCTCCACAAGATCATAAGTGGAGCTTGTTTTATCCTTGTTTAGACCACCAAGGTGTGGACTTGTTTCCTTCAAAGCATAGTCATTTGAAACCCCACCACGAACATGACCACCACCATGGAGACCCACAGTGCCGGCGCCGGCGCCTCCGGCCGGAATAACCGGCCCTGGAACAGTAGTAATAACAACAGGCTTAATATCTCCAGGGCCAGGCTCCACAGGCTTTAAATGAGCCTGGTTCTGCAAACCCATTCCCATTTTATTATTCTCTTGCACCATCCCCAACCCCATTTGCTTGGGCACCACCAAGTTCCCACCTTGCTGCTGCATTTTCTTGTTTTTCTTGGAAACAACACCACCACCGGAATTCACCACTCCTCCGCCTTCACCACCGCCATTAATAACCTGTTTTACCTCTTCCTTTGTAGATAAATAAAGCTTCAAACTCAACTCACCTCTCACATGCGAAAAGAGGCTCCTTTTGTCCAGCGTGTAAAGCTGCGGCACTTCCTCGCCTCCTCTCGCTATGCTCGACCTCGTTGAAAACGTTCACTTCTATGGTGCGGTAAGGCAGGTCCGCGACGTCGTTCACGTGGAACACCAGCTTCTCGTTCCACACGGGGTTCAGGTCCCGGTACTTAACTTGAGTCCTTTGCCTCTGGTTCTCAAACTCAACCTCCACAAACGGCGACGACGAACCCTCCCCGTCCTTCGGCATCAGGTTGTGCGCCGCCACCACCTCCACCACCACCTTCCCACCAGCTTCTCTTTGCCGCCGTTATGCATGGCCCCCTTTCCTTTTCCTTCCTTTCTTTCTTTCTACGTACACAAACACACACACAGAGCAAGAAAGCCCTCAAAAACAAGAAAAAAAAACACACAGAGACAGACAGAGAGAGAGAGAGAGATTGAAACACGGGTGTGATTGTGCTTTGTTTCCTCTGAAGAAGAGAGGAGATGAAAAATGGAATGAGTTTTGTGGGGGCGGGATAGCAGTAAAGAAAGAAGTATGACAGAGAGAATAGTAAGGTTGGATTTTGTGTTAAGGCAGCAAGCACAGCTCAGTTCCCTTATATCGAGCGGCGGTGTCAACCAATCGCCATTACTTCTGATTCTAAAGATTTTGAGAATATGTAATGTTGTAGAGGTGTTGGTGTTGGGGTGTCTCGGCACAGAATCCCACTTCGGAGCGTCATTTATAGGCCAAGAAAGACAGAGAGAGGGAGAATTTAATGTCCGCATTTTGAATGAAATTAAAGTTCCTTCTTATCTCCTCATTTACATTTTACAGTCGAGAATTTTTCAGTTGCTTTCTTGCATGTGTTTGATGAACGATGTTAATTCATCTAAACAAATCAGCATTTTTGTATTATATATACAACAACAAAATTATACTTTTTGGAATTTAAATTTAATTATTTTCTTGAATGATTTACTACAAGAGAATTTTAAGGATACCCTCTTATTGATTATCCGTACATTTTTTAAATTATTGACTTTTTAAATTTGTAATCTCTCTTTTTTCTTTTGTGGGGTTTAAGATTTTGATTCTCAATATCGTTTATAGATAATTTCATCCGAATTAACTAGAAAATGGTATATATGTGTAGTTGACATTAATTTGTCCGTTCATCAAGTAACACCGTTCTCACTTTTTAAATTTCTCATCATTAATGTTTTCTTTTTAAGGTTTGGATTTTTATTGTCGTTGAAGTTCATCGTGTTATTAAGAAATAACTTTTCTTCTTTTTTTGTTACCATCCATAGAAAAGATCGATTGTTGTATATAAACTATTAGTGTTACGTATGTTTAACTTTTTATTTATGGCATTCTTATATTTTCATTTGTATTGTCATGTAATATATTGTGTATATTTTGAAATAAGTTATTATGAAATATTGAAAGATATTTTCACCACGACATGTTATTTATTAATTTGTTATTGATTTTAAAAATTATATTTGTTTACGTTGTAGATTCAAAATAAATGCATGAGAATAACTCAATTTTGGTCGTACTACCTTTTTTTATGTTTTGAATATATTTACATTTCTGTCGAATTATATATGGTTATATATTTATGAGGAAGTTTATTTAGGAAAAATATTCGATGTCAAAATTTGAATTTCAATATGAGATTGGATAAAATTTGAATTGTAGAACAGGTTAATTTTAGAGTAAAATACACTTTGTCCCTTTGAACTATTCGTCATGTAATATTTATCCTCTTAAACTAAAAAAGTAATACTTATTTGGTTGGTTGGTCAAAAATGTCCTTCTTGCCTTGCACAATTATTTTATTTTCAATATATTTTAGTATTTTGCACATTGAATCATCACCAAATTATTTTTTTAATAAATAAAGAATTTACATTAAAAGTGGAATATGAATTAATATATATATATAGTAAATACATAATAAATATAATATAACCAACAACTCATATACGTCTTAACTTTGAGTTTGTAAAAAATAAAATTCATAACTATTTAACTCATTAATTATATTTTTACTTTATTATAAATAAAAGATATTTTTTTCAATTAAATTTAAGATACAAACTTACTAAAAAAATAGAAATTATTTGAACTAAATATATATATGTGTGATATAAAGACAATATTATCTAAAATTTAATTATGAGAGATAAGTATTATATTTATTAGTTTATAGGGTAATTGTTACAAGACGAATAGATCAAAAGGACAAAATTGTATTTTAGCCTCAATTTTATAATGTCAAGCTGTCACAAATTTTAATTAAATAAAAGACATGTATATAAATATTTTAAATTCATAAATATAAAAAATCAAAAATAGAAAATACAGAATGTAGCTTTTGACCAAAAGAGAAGTCAAAAGGAAGAAGAGTAGCACGTATGGGTATATGGTAGGGAAGTAGAAAGGCTGACCCGTACCCGCTTGCAGGAGAGCGCGTGGTATTCGAGTAGCGTGAAGGGGGGGTGGGGGCAGTAGCGCGTGACAGAATCTGCAGAGAATCCGATAAGCATTCAGGCGGGAACAAGGAAAGTGGGATCTCGTCCTCCGAGGTTATACCGGATTGGGTCGGGTCGGGTCAGGACAAGTTTCGGCACTTCCAAGGCGCGTGAAACACGGTTCGTGTTACGCACCTGTGTTGGACTATAGCTGTCTCTCTGGATGAGGCGCATTTGGTAATAATGCCTTCGCCAAAATTACCCTTTTCGTGTTATAGAGAGTTTAATATTTTTAATCTCAAATCTCTAAAATTATTTTAAAATTAAAAAAATAATCAACATATCTAATTTTATATTTGATTTTCATTAATAAATAGATCGTAAAGGCACATATATTCCAAAATCATCATAAAATTAAATGAAATTAGCTCGTTCTTAAATCATCGTTAGAATTATGAATGTATTTATATTTTCTCAAACAACGATAAAATATTTAAAATTTTATCAAATTTCAAAAGATGCAATTATAATTTATCAAAAATTTTATTGAAAATAAATTTGGATGAACTGAAGTGTTGAGCCAATCACATAATTATATTTATCTTGGGATCGATTTTTTTTTGAATTATTAATAATCACATTATAAATCTAATAGTAATTACATTATATAGCGATGCTTTGTGTTATTTCTCTAGTTGAAAATATTGTCATCATTTCGTAATTTTATAAATTTAAATAGGATGAGTTATGATATTTAAGGTATTTTGGGTGTTTAATTTAAATTATGACAAACCTAATCCAAAATAAAATTTTCCTATGACTGCGCCCAATCGTGCGGGGAAATTGAGCTAGCGTGACTCTCATTCTCTGCCAGGCGCGTGGAACTGGATTTTTGAATTTTCTGCCGCGCGGACACTTGGTTGGCTGTCTTGCTCAAGAACTGCTCTCTGACGATGTGATAAGCTGAAGGCTGCACATTCCCTACCTTCCACTCTTTTCCCCTTCGTTTTTTTCTTTTTTTAAATTTATGTGTGTCCAAAATTAAAAGATTTTATTATCACATTTAATTAAACCAAAAATATATATTTTCTTTAATGCTTTTTCAGAATTATTATTATTATTATTGTACTAAAATAATCTATGGATGATTATAGTAATGCTGAATTGCTTTCAATTGTAACTTATGAGACATGGATATGAATACAGCCATACGGATACAATACGACGAACATGGATAAAGCGACACGAAATATGTAAAAAAATCAAAACATGACACAGTATTGATACGGTTATATATATTATATATTTTTATTATATATTATTAACTTTTTATAAAATTAAAATATTGCAATATGAAAAATATTAAGATAAAATATAAAATATGCATGTCTTACACCTACTTGAATGTGGCTTAAAAAATATACATAATCAGTTTATTTTTAAAAGAACGCAAATGAAATATTTCTAATAATTTAAATTAGTTAAATTATCATGAATATCTCTAGAATTTTTAGCAATTTCATCCTAATATTTTTAGTTGAAGACGAGTGAATTAATTCTTTTTGTTATTAAGCCTATAATTTATTTTTTCTTAAAGATAACCCAATTTTTTTGAAATTATAAAAATAAAAATTTTAAATGTGTCCAAAATCTGGCGAACACGTTTGTCCGACGCCATATTCTTTTTTTCTTTTTTAAAAAAAAATTGGACACATTGATGCCGCGTTCGACGTAATTTCGAGCCATGTCTGTGTCCGCATACAATACGTGTCTGACATTACATCAGATAATTTTTTGAAGTATTCGTACATTATAAACCGTAACGTTATAAAATTTAGTTTTTGCTTAATTAAATTGGGAACAATTCAATCTCATTTCAAATGGTAAATTAGTCCATCAATTTGGGGATGAGAAAGGATATATTATTATTCGTTTTACAAAGTAATGTCACGAAATGTGGTGGACCTTGTTACGGCCAATTTAAATACGAATTTGACAGGAAAATTATTTGGCATATTATAAGTAATTTTTTTTAAACATATAAGATCCCACATTGTATCTCAAAATAAGTCATTGAAATTTATGGATAAAATAAGATTATATAAATTTATAATATATTTATTTCGGCAAAATTGTGATTAATTGAAGAAAAAATCGAACAAACTAGTTAAGATTTTGAAAATAAAACGGGAATTTCTTACCCCTGTATATATGTATATAAGTAATTTATAAACTGTTAACGTCTTATTTTGATTCTATAAGCCCAATTTCTGAAAAAATACCATACAACTCGTAACATTTTATGAAATATTTTAAAAAGCTTATAAGTTGATTCGAACACTCACTAAATATTATTTGTACGTTGAATTAAACGTGATTGATGAACTCAATCCTATAAATTAAGCAGAAAACATTAAAGTTCAAATCACTGGACTGTCCTTTAAGAGACAACTAAATAATGGAAATTAAAATTTCACACTTTTATTTTGTAACTAATATAATATAACTATTATTAAATAAAAATATCTCATTTAATTAATATATAGTATTTATTTTTGCATATATATATATAAAAAAAAAAAACAAAAGGCATATAGCTAAAGAAATAGGATCAAGTGTACGAGAAGGTCTGTCTATGGGCCCACATCTCAAAAGGATAGAAATGTTTTGTTTTTATTTACTTATATATTTAATTATAATATTTTTAACAAATTGTTTTATTTATTTATTTAAACCCAAAAGTCTGTCCCTCGTCCCCTCTCTGTCTGAAACCATTCCCTCGGCCCCATCAACAAGTTTCAGACACTTCTTCTTGCACACCCTGCCATCCCCACCCGCTTCACTTTTAAGTGGTCCACACTCGCCACGTCGTGCTCGTTCGAACACACGCTTATCAGTGTCTCGTCTTCCCTATTGTCGCTTTAGGTGTTAAAATTCGTGATTAGTGAATTATTATTAACTTTTTGTTGTAACCAAGAAGAGTTGGTTTGTTGGTTATTAGTGTATGATTTCAAACCGTTCAAAGATATATATATATATATTATAAGATATTATTGTCCATATATTTATAAATTTAAATAGGTATGTGTGGATAATAAAAGAACAACTTTACCTTATTTTATTAAAAGAGAAATATTTTTATTTTCTCTTAAAAAATAACTTCGATCGAATTTATTATAAATATCCTAATATTGAGACAAGAATATACGATGGCCATTGATTATATATTTATATATTATGGATAATTACACTCCCATCTTTTAAGATTTAGTGTAATTATACGTAAATTTCATGTAGTTTGTGAAATTACATCTAGGATTTGTAAGTTTGCTTCCATCTAATAAATAAATCACTCCTTTAGTCAAAATTCACCGAATTTATTGATATTAACAAACAACTGGACAGAAAGAAAAATATTTATATTTAATCCCAATTGATTTATTACTGATTTATAACATGTCAAATAAATCTTTTTATAATCAAATTATCCTCACACATCTTCACGCGTCAATGCATATAATGAGGTATATCTTCACCGTTGTAAGGGTAGTTTAGTTGGGAAGAAAAATTTGTTGACCTGTATTAAATCAGTAATAAGTCAATCGAAAATAAATATAAATTTTCATTCAATTTATTTGTGTTAATATTAACAGATTCAGTAAATTTTGGTTAACGAATGAATTTATTTGTTAGATGGAAATAAGTCCAAAACGTATTAAATGCTTTTAAATCACAAAAACTTTATACATAATTACATTAAATTTTAGATGAATGGAGTGCAATTATTCCTCTGGTAAATAACATTTGTTACATGTAAAACAATAAAAGAATGATATGTACGGAATTCTGTTCAAGTATTATTTAATATGAACATTGTAATCCAACCAGCACATCACGAATTAAGTTCAATTTTCATTAAATTGAGTATTATAAGTTGGCATATGCAACTCATAACATATTTACATAAAATGACGAGGTTTATATCCTCAGTTGAGAAATTCAAAACATTTATTGAAAAAATTAATTATTTAATTTATTGACTACCTTACTGACAGTTAAAAATAAACAAATGAATATATCAAAATATGTTACAAAAGAATGCCATAATTGTACCTGGTATAATCATCATTTTGTTTTTTATTTCAAGTATCTTACACATGTTATGTGTACAAAAATTACACTATTTATTTTATTTAAAGGAATATTTATATATATATAGAATGTAATAGAATTTAAAATAAAAAATCCAATCTGATCCAAGATCGAGGTCCTCAACGACCCGGTTGTTCCTTGAAGTAGGGCCCAAGGGAGTATCTCAATCTGGATAATTAAGGTTGGCCTGCACATAAGGCATTATGCTAGGTAAGGGTCGAAACTTAGGTCAAATAGTGTGATATGATAGTAATAAATGCATACTTATAAAATTAATCCTCCATATATTTATAAATGATTATATGTTAGAAACCATACATGCAACGTGTCTACTGGATAGCCATCGAATGAGTTTCGGATCAACGACAGACAATTCTGATCAGTGGATCAAGCGGATCGGGCATTAAAAAGAATGTAGGTCCCTAGAGTGCTTTGGTATTTTCAACCATGAAGAGCATTTTGGTCTTTTTAGACCAATTAAGATCATTTTGCCTCTCAAAATTCATTTTAATTTAGTTTCAACTAAAAACATTCTAGTTATGCTAACGACTTTGTTCGTACGATCTACCTCATGATCGCAACATAAACTCAAAAAAAACAAAAAATGCAGAGTTATGCAAATCCAAACAATCCTCCCACCTTAAAACACAACTCTAATTAACATTTGTTTCTGTCCTCCCTTTGAAAAAAAGATGGAACACATGAAAAAGAGTGAAAGCAATTCCACTGCCATTTTCTCTGTTGAGTTCCTCTCCACAAGAAAAAGAAGTTACACTTTTTCAGACAAAAAAGACCACTTTTTATCTGAGGAAGAAATGTAGAGCAACTTTAAACCTAACACATGAAAATGAAAATTGATGTTTGGTCTTATCTGCATAGTACAATGTGGTCTATTGGTGGATGAAAATGTGTTCAAAGCTTAAGTTAGAAATAGGAGGAAAGATTTTTGGTCTACTTCAAGGGGACATCCTTTTTTTAGGGCTAAGCATGCATTTCTTTGTACCCATCTCTCTGTCCTTTTCTACCTCTTATTCTTCTCTGTCTGTGTTTCTGTAGTAAGAACACATTTCGTCGGATCTGAACTGATTATATAACAAGTATGATTAGTTGTCATTGATTAGTATATAGTTCAAAAAAAGTGATGATTCACATGATTGAGCGGTCTGATCTAATTAAATCTAGTTCTGATTTTAAAAATAAATAAATAAATAAATCTCGTGCGGCGATGGTGTTATCTACTTAGAATAAATTGAACATCTGTTTTTATTAGGCAATTTATGGGCTGATACGCCCATGAAGGTTGGGCTTAGGTATGATTTTGGTGCTTGATGGGCCTGTGGTAGGGGATAAGCCCAATTTAAGTATTTAGGAAGAATTAATCAACAGGATATTTAAGGCCCAATTAAAAAGGCCTGCTAATCCACGTTTATTTGTTTGACATTTATTTTCCTAATCACGATGTGTAATCTATAACTACCAAATTATTAGTATTTGCTTCATTTTATTGGTAATATATGATTTAAATTATCTAAAATACTTCAATACCAGACATGAGAAGATTATTTTATCTATTAATTAACATTTTATTCTATGAAAAAATATAAAATTGATGAAAAATATATTACACATATTGATTTATAATTGATACTAAATTTTGCATGTCTATTGTTTTTCTTAAAAATCAATCTTAAATTTCTTGATTCTTTTTTAAATTTTATTTGTGTCATTACTATGATTTTTAATTAAAATCGTCACACCTGTGTGGTGCGTGCGATTTTAACATAGATCCAACAATTTTGGATTTCGATGATGGACTTGGGCTGATTGAACAAAATAACTTGAGAAATAGGATTTGTAAAATAACACATTAGCACTCTGAAGCTCAAGTTAGTTCCAAATATAAGAATAATTAATTGTAGAAATAAATCGCAAAGAGAAATTGAGATAAAAATAAAAATTTTGTAAGCAAAATATGGTGAAAAGCACGAGTTGAGAGTGACGGCGAAATAACAAGATAATTTTCAGATTCTTGAAGGTGTCCGTATTGAGGGGTGCTCCCTGTATTTATAGAGAAGGAGTTCCTCTTCGTAAGGACTCTATATGTGACCTACATTTCGAGAAAAAAAGGGCGAAAATATGTGAATAAGGCACGATGACATCTCATTCTTGACTTTAGCAGCACATGTTTGGTTGGAGGAGAACTCATATTCTACAAGGAGTTCTTCTAAGTCAATGAGTTCAATTTCTTGGGGGCGCTTTCCTTCTCATGTGCTGGGCTTAAGAAAGTAGGTTTGAGATTCGGCAAGCTTGGGCAAATCTTGGTGTATTGGGCTTCTCTCTTGGGCAGATCTTGGTGTATTGGCTTCTCTCTTGGACAGATCTTGGTGTACTGGACTTCTTTCTTGGGCAAATCTTGGTATACTGGGCTTCCCTTTTAGGCCGAGCTTAATAATTTTTTCAGCACATCGTCCTTGTCATGACCTGGCTTTAGATATTTTCATGAGTCCAATACTTTTGAGCTACACATAACTGCAGAAGAAATAAATAAATTCAAACAACCTCACAAGACACCACTAAAAATAGAAGGATTGCAAATTGCTTGTGTTTATACTATTAAAAAAGAAAAAAGACAATTTTATCGTAGTAAATTTTGAATACTCAAACATGCCATTTAGTTAATTTATTATTTTAAAAAAAATGATAATAATTGATTTTAATATTTTTTAATAATATTACCTTTTTTATCACTTTCTTGTATTTCTTTAATATATTTCATTTAATTTATTCTTATATAGTTGTTAAGATTATAATAATTTTTAAAAATGTATTTCATTTGATGGGCTTATGCCTGCGGGACAAGCCCAACTTAAGTATCTATTAACAGACTATTAAAGGCCCAATTAAAAAGGCCTGCTAAACCACCAACCCTACCCGCCAACACGTGAGCTTTGACCCGTCAGTTTCGGCGATGATAGAGAGAGAGAGAACACAATCCGCAGAGTTCACGGCTTAGATTGCACCGAAGACACTTCTGAAATCGGGACCGTTGAGTCGTCCGAGTTAGCTCAATCATAACGATGGTATTGTCGCACGTCCTCAAAGCCGTCAAACCATAGATTGTCTAGGGCACGCATCGACGTGCAAATATGCATTTCCCTTTCAACCGACTTCTTCCACCTCACGCGCCAATTCTCCCACGCTCATTTTGAATTCTCTTTCTCATATTATAATTTAAAAGATAAATTATAACCGATTCTATGAAACTTGAAATTATTAATAAATATTTTTTAAAATCAATAATAATTTAATAGATAATTCCCAACAATAATTTATTATATAAAATATTTATCAGACAATCATTAATTCTAAATAAATATTTATAATTTTTTAAATAATAAGCAAATATTTGTAATTATGATAAATATAAGAGGAGCGTCATAATTTAAAAGTAAGATCACACACAATACACTTGCATACAACATCAATACATGAAACAAATGTATACAATATAAGTAGTGACGGTTCCAATAGATGATCTATTGACATAATTCGTCCTACATTTTGTATAATTACATAAATCATTCTTGATAACAAAAAATAAGAAATAGTTTATATAATGATGTTGATATTTTTTAAGACGTATATGTAATTTTTTTAAAAATATAGATAATTTGTGCAAATAATGTTCACGTTTCCAAATGTATTGGTAAGCATGGTATTATATGAATATTTGAGGTTTTGGAAATGGGTTGTTTGGAATAAATATGGTTTAGTTGAGGGCGTTGAACTTTGATATCTCTCCGACAAATGATGGTGTTTGGTTCCAAATAATTATGCGCTTCTATTTCTCCGTGTTAATTTATTTGTTTAATGCCACTATTTTAATATGTTTAAAATCCATCATCCCCTTTTCATAAATGTATTCCCACTATTGCCCCTTAATCAAATTAGATTAGCTTAAATGCCCACTCATTCTCCCTAACCTTTCAATAACAAGTATTATTTTGAAATATTAAATTATTATTTAACAAAATACTTAAATATTATATTTTTATATTTTGATATCACATATATTTAAATATTTTCTAATTTTGTGACCATAAATCTTGTAAGTGCAATCTTATTAAAAATTATTTTAACAATATAAAAAAGATAATATATTTTCAATCTATTGGGAATAGCTGAAATCATGGGTAAGTGGGTGAATATGTCCGATCTCATACTCATGGGAATGGACATTTCCAAGAGAACGAGTATTTTTATTCTAAGCATGTGTTGGGAATGCATTTAGAAAGATCAATTCAATTTTTAATGTATTCTTTCATATCGTTTATTGTAATTATTGACATAAACAATTAAAATGCCTATGATTTAGTTAATTTTTTTTTCTCATATCAATTATTCTCATTATTGTTATTTTTAAATAAAATAATGACACCTCTTAAAAAAATAAAGAGAAAAAAAATCGCTGAAAAGAGAAGGAAAGGAAAGGCAGCAAATTGGATGTGTATCTATCTTCTATACAAAAGGAAGGAAACAAACAACCCCAACCGCCCGGCCATTTCAAAACGGGGGGGACCCGCAAGAAACCCAAGTTCGCAATAACGGCTATATAAGAGGGGCATTTATGGAATTCAGTTCATTCAACAAACGTTGTGCATTGGCGACTGCTACTTGTGATAATTAATTCAACTTAATTTAATTAATTAAAATTTCGGACAGGATCAAATCCCGCAGAACGTGGGGAGAGAGAAAACAGAAAATAGACCTTCCTTAGAAAACCAAAAGAAATTAAATGGAAAATTGTTATAATTAAAAAGAGTCGTTTGCTTAGCATTGCAAAAGTGTGGGGGGTTTTGAGTTTCAATTCTCTCTCTCTCTAAATTTCTTTATTTTTGTTTCTTCTTTCATTTAAACCTCTGCACCTCTCCGATTTTTCTTCTTTTCATTGGGAAATCGGAAAGGTGTAAATACGAAGCTCATTGTGCTCTCAGATCTTGTCTTGTTTTTGTGTAAATTTTTTCCTTTTATTAGAGTAGTTGGAGGAGTTCAGGAACTTGTTATTTGGATTGGCGGTGGTTTTTTGTTGCAGAAATTTATTAAATTGCGGTGGTTTATTGGATGAGTTTTTTTTTTTTTTTTTTTTTTTATTTTTTGGATGAGTTTTTTTTTTTTTTTTTTTATTCAAGTAGTAGAAGCTGCGGTGTTTTGATCTGCTTTGCGTGAACGGTTGTCTTTTGCGTTCTTGAGGAGTGAAGGCTGATCGAGGCGGCATTGAAGTTTCTGATCTGATTGAAGTTGTTACGAGATGGTAGTGAGCTTTATTTGTTGATTTATTTGGTTGTTCTTCAAGTGCATCTGATATTGCTTAATAATTTATGACATGTTGTTGTTTTCTTGGAATCTTGAATTGATCTGTGGTTCAGTTCACTTCAAGATTTGATACCTTTTGTTCTTTATTGAGTTCTTTATAGTTTTGGATATTAATATAGTTGTTGTGCGTGCATTCTCTCTGAGTAGTTGCGGTGCATAAGAATTCACTGTTTCTTGACCTGTTGGTTGAGGCTATTTTAGCTTATTAAACCTCTGGTGTATTCTTATGCCAGTGCATGTCTGAGTGCTCGTGCTTGATTTCTAGTGGTGATGGTTTGCTGTACATTATCACTTTGTGAATTTGTCTGTCAATTGTCTGAAAAATGGGCTTTTAAGTTGATGAATTGTTAGCGAATGAAAACTCATAAAAGGTTATGTGTGTTTGATTTGACCTCAATTATGTTACTGCTTAGCCATGTATCTTGATGTTGGTCCGAAAGCTCTCCCACAATACAAGGTGTGGAAAAACTCATGAGTTCCTTTCGTCTTCCTCTGTCAGTAAATATGCACAACTATTCTGTGATGTGTGTTATCCACTGTTCAATAGAACTGGCAACTGACAATTTGAAGATCAATGATAGACTTCCATGTAAATTTGTTATAAACTAAAATTGAAGTTATGAGCAGTTAATTGATCAAATGGACTTGTGTAGTGTGTATGTTGCATGCGCCTAATAATACTCCATCTTAATACCTGGAACTGGGCTTTTCAAGGTCATTATACATTTCGTATATCATAAGAATGTTTGCACGAGGTCGAAGAATGCCCTTCTCTTTTCGGGTTATTGTATTCAACTCTTTGTGGTCATTGTCAGTAAATAAACCCTGTTGAACTTTTGCAGGTTGCTCCGATCACATTAGGGGTCGGGTCTCTTGTGTGGTTGGAGGACCCTGATGTAGCCTGGATAGATGGTGAAGTTGTAGCTGTTAATAATGAAGACATCAAGGTGCTATGTACATCAGGGAAGACGGTGGGTGTCCTTGTAACACTTTAGAAGCACAATGAGGGTTCATATTTTTTGCTCGATGGGATTTATTTCTGAAAGTGCTCATGCATGACTGTCATCAGTTCCCATCTCTTTCAAATTGCTTATGCATGATTACTGTTGTTTCTCAATTTCATCCATGTGTGTTTTAGTCTCAGGAAATTCTTGTGCTCGTTATAGCACATTCTGGTGAAACAGGCATGAAATTGGCCTTTTAGTTCAGTTATCCAAACAAGACACTTTATAAACCGTTTCCTAGTTCTACTTTTCAATCGAATCACTCGAGGATGAGCTGAGTCAGCATGTGAGCAACTGTTTTCTGCAGGTTGCGGTCAAGTCCTCTAATGTCTACCCAAAAGATGCTGAAGCCCCACCTTGTGGGGTGGATGATATGACCAAGTTGGCATATTTGCATGAACCTGGAGTTTTGGATAATTTAAAATCAAGATATGACATCAATGAAATATATGTAAGTCCCAAATAATTTGTTCATCTCATAAAAAATTTGTTCTCCTTCAATCCTATATCACCAATAATGCTTGTTCAATACGGTTGAAGCTGTTCTTCTCACCATTTTTTCAGACTTATACTGGAAATATATTGATTGCTGTGAATCCATTTCAAAGATTACCTCATCTCTATGATAGTCATATGATGGCACAATATAAAGGAGCAGCCTTCGGTGAGCTGAGTCCCCATCCATTCGCTGTTGCAGATGCTGCATACAGGCGTGTAGTCTATAGTATCTCAGCTTTAGTTTTTTTTATTTGTATATTGCTATTAAAAGTTCATATTTTTGGACAGGCTGATGATGAATGAAGGAATAAGTCAGTCGATCTTGGTTAGTGGTGAGAGTGGAGCAGGTAAAACAGAAAGTACAAAATTACTTATGCAATATCTGGCTTACATGGGGGGACGATCAGCGGCTGAGGGAAGGACAGTGGAACAACAAGTTCTTGAGGTAATAAAGAATCTCATGCAGTCATTCATACAGATTGGCTGATGTGATAGTTAATATTAATGTCCCAGCTAATTTTCCACACATTATGTTCTATGTTTTCTTTGTTGCAGTCAAATCCTGTTCTCGAGGCATTTGGCAACGCAAAGACAGTGAGGAACAATAATTCAAGGTACCATAGATTCTATGCATAGTCTTGCTTTGTATAATGACTTTGTTTTGTTTTCTGAAAGTGTTATATACCAAGTCAATTGATTCACAACAATTATTGTGTAGTCGTTTCGGTAAATTTGTCGAGATTCAGTTTGATCAAAGGGGTAGAATCTCTGGGGCTGCAGTCAGGACATACTTGCTTGAAAGATCTCGTGTTTGTCAGGTGTCTGATCCTGAGAGAAACTACCACTGTTTCTATATGCTTTGTGCTGCACCTCCAGAGGTAATGTATTTCTGTCACAGTTTTCTCTTATTCTCAAGCCTCTCATTCTGTAGATATTTCATAGTGCATCATTCATTTATGCAGTGTTGTTTGAATGATAATTTGTTATTTCACGTTCCATTTAATAAAAAAGGCACGGTGCTTCATAAGTTGAGATCATATTTTCTCTTTGTTTTTTCTAGACTAATATTAATTAGTTTAGCATGTCTATCTTGCATGTTTTCACACATTTCATCTATATATTTCGCATTCCTAATGCACTGCCATTTTTTCAGTTTCCTTGTTATTTGCAGAAATTCTTTTTTTTAGTGAAGAGGATGAAGTTATTTGCAGTGCTATATTTTATTACAAGTTTGTTACTTAATTAAACATGCAGTATAGGTCTATCCTTCTACGTTTACATGATATAGAGGCCAAATATTGGGCTGCCTTGTCCTTCCGGATTATTTATTCTGTAATTTCATAATTTTGCTAATTCATGTCAATGTCTCTGTTCCAGATTCTCTCGTAAAATCTCCATTTCTGAATGCAAATGGTATTTGCTTCCTTTACTCTCAGGATATTCAAAAGTACAAGTTGGGAAATCCAAGAACATTTCATTATTTGAACCAGTCGAATTGCTATGAGCTAGATGGGGTTGATGATTCTAAAGAATATATAGCAACAAGGAGGGCAATGGATACTGTAGGCATCAGTTCTGAGGAACAGGTACGAACTGTGTTGTTTAACATGCAAAAATGTCTGCAAGTTCAATTACATTCTCTTGCTGATTCTGTTTCCTTTCTACTTCTCAGGATGCAATATTTCGGGTTATAGCTGCAATACTCCATCTTGGAAATATTGAATTTGTGAAGGGGAAGGAAATTGATTCATCCATGCCCAAAGATGAAAAATCTTGGTTTCATTTAAGAACAGCAGCTGAGATGTTCATGTAATTGATTTTATTGGGACATGCATGAAATTTTAAGAAATCTTATCCGTTTGTTCTTGGTCTTCCTTGCTAATAGACAAGGAAATTCTGAATTTTCTAGGTGTGATGCAAAATCTTTGGAGGATTCCCTCTGCAAACGTGTAATTGTGACCCGTGATGAGACCATCACCAAGGAGTTGGATCCAGAGGCAGCTGCTGCCAGTAGAGATGCTTTGGCCAAAATTGTCTACTCAAGGTTGTTTGACTGGTAAGCTTCATCTTTATGGTTGAAGGAGATCTATATCAGTGAATACTTACACCTGAAGTAGCCCAATTTGCTTTCTTTAATGCTTAATTCTTGTTCATATTTTGTTGAAAATCCAGTATTATTCCTTTATCATTACTTGCAGGCTTGTGGAAAAGATCAATAGTTCAATTGGTCAAGATCCCAATTCAAAATGTTTAATTGGGGTGCTGGATATCTACGGATTTGAGAGTTTCAAGACTAACAGGTGCTTTACCGGTATGCTGTGTCTTCATTGTTGCCATGATCATTTGTGTTTTCATCGGTTGCATAGGAATCTTCTCACAAGAGACACAAAATAAGTTTTTCTTGCATTTGTTTAAGCTATTGATGGCTGGGCTTTGCAGCAGAGTCTGTGAAGGAGTCGGAGGCAAATGGATAGAGCAACGCTAATGTCTTAGCCAACTAATGCCTTAATATCAACCTTATCATACCTAATCTATAAACACTGCATGCCCAATGGCCTCCTTTTCTTGAGTGGTCATGCGGAGCGGGTTGGCACTCCAACTCCATATTAGTCAGTTCACATTCATTCCTATGTTTTGGACTTGAAATGTTAAAGTTTTGAAGATAATATATGACTAATTGTAGAGACATCTTAGTTACAATAGAGCGATGCTTGTCTATAACTGCTCCACGACAGTAGGAATTACTTCTGATATACAGAACCTGGAAGCTAGGACTGGCAGTTCTTCCCCCTTACTAGTATTCCTAGCATCCATGGCATCTCCATTTCTGACCTAGTGATCCTATCAGCTCAACAATAGATAATACGGATGGGAAATATGGTCCATTGGTTCTTCTGAAATGTAGAATAAATCACAGTCAGTTTGAGAGATTGTTATCATCATATCTTTTTTAGTTTTTCCATTAAAAATAAGTAGTATTCTCTGTAACTGTTAAACTATATTTTGAAGATCTGAAGTTATGAGTAAATTAAGTATTGATGCTGCAGTTCTCCAAGAAGTTGTGGGGTTGCCAATGCGTTTGTTTCATTGTTCTACTGCAAAAGCCTAACTTGGTTGTTTATTTCATGTGTGCCTGGGTTTTTTGCGTGATAAAGATGTCTTAAAGCCTTATGAACTGCTGCTTGTAATTTTTTGTTGGATCCACCTGTTGTCGCAAAACATACGTGTTACATTATTAACCCATTCTGGACACAATGATGTGAATGATATTACACTCCATATTGAAATCTTAGTTCAAGTTTTGAAAAATCTACATCACTTTTCTAACTTAGTGTTTCTTTGACCATTGAGCTCAATAATTACAAAAATGGTTCTCAGGAACACCACTCTTATATTCTATTGCTGTATATTTCTGCAGTTTTGAACAATTTTGCATAAACTTGACCAATGAGAAGCTTCAGCAGCACTTTAATCAGGTATCCTATAGTTTTTCCATTCATTTGGTCATCTTTTATTACTTTGTCTTTGTTTGAGTTGTATGATATTGAACGTCTTATGTGGCAGCACGTTTTTAAAATGGAGCAAGAGGAATATACAAAAGAAGAAATTAACTGGAGCTACATAGAGTTCATCGACAATCAAGATGTTCTGGATCTAATTGAAAAGGTTGTGCTCCCCGTGCCCGGCCAATTTCAGTGAGGATTTCAGTTTTGGACTGTCATTTTGCTTTATTCACGAGTGATTATATTTTTGGCTTTACATAACTAGTATTTTTTTGTTTGACCTTATATACCATATTGGTGTAGGATTACTATTTATACTTATCATAGTCTTAATTTAGGAATGTGTTAATGCATAAGAGACTCTAGGTATGGAGAATCTTTCTTCGTTCCTCTGCCTCGTATTAATTTGGAATTTCAGTCCTAGATTGTTTGTGGTTTTCAAGATTTGATATCCAAAAGTTGTTTTTTTGAATCGTGGAGTATTGTTTCCTCTTGGTCTGTCTAGACGTGTAGACTGGCATCTTTAGTTGTGAGTTTTATGTTTATGGGCAAGCAAAGTTGTTATTCTTAATACTTATTTAAGTTTTAGAGAAATGTTATCTGGTTCTAATTTACCTAAATCTTCTTCGTCTAATATATACGTCTTTCTTGAAATTACTCAGAAGCCAGGTGGCATAATAGCTCTTCTTGATGAAGCTTGGTAAGTATCTCACCATTAAAGGGACTACATGTTTACAATTGTTTGTTTTGTTTACTGACTTTCGCTATGACTACTCTGTCTTGTAGCATGTTTCCACGTTCAACTCATGAAACGTTTGCCCAAAAGCTGTACCAGACTTTTAAGAACCACAAACGCTTCAGCAAGCCGAAATTAGCTCGTTCTGACTTCACCATTTCACATTACGCCGGTGATGTAAGTTAAATTGTGTGTTTCTGAAATCAAGTATTACATTGAAAGATATTACTAGGACTCGCATGGTGAGCTTTCACTGAAAAGCTGGATTACAAAATATGCACCAGGTGACGTATCAAACTGAGCAGTTTCTGGACAAAAACAAGGATTATGTTATTGCTGAGCATCAGGCCCTCTTAAATGCTTCCAAATGTTCATTTGTTTCGGGTCTTTTTCCAGTATCAAATGAGGAGTCCTCTAAACAATCAAAATTTTCTTCAATTGGCTCAAGGTTTAAGGTATGAATTTCTGTAGATTCATCAATCTGACTTTTCATTTGTTACTTGAGATGTGAAGTTTTCACGTGATGCATTTTGCAGCAACAACTACAATCTCTGCTTGAAACTCTGAGTTCCACTGAACCTCATTACATACGCTGTGTAAAGCCAAATAACCTTCTTAAGCCGGCTATCTTTGAAAATTATAATGTCCTCCAACAGCTGCGTTGTGGGGTAATACATTTGATTCGTCTCTTTTGTGTGTGTGTGTGTGTTACTGTGTTTCTTTTTCCTTTCTTTTTAATGCTACAAGTTTAGCTGACATCACCTTTTTGTTGTTGTACTTGTTACCTGCTCTATCCAGGGGGTCATGGAAGCTATTAGGATAAGTTGTGCTGGATATCCTACCAAAAAACCTTTTGTTGAATTTGTAGACCGTTTTGGTATCCTTGCCCCTGAAGTTTTGGATGGGAGGTATGGTTACTGTATCATCATACTTCCCCCTGATAATGACAATCAGTAACATTGGCCTTTCACCTGAATTGCTTCATTGGTTTCATGATAGTACGGATGAGGTTGCAGTTTGCAAGAGGCTTTTGGAGAAAGTTAGACTTCAAGGCTATCAGGTAATGTTAATTCGTTGGATAGTCTAAAGTATCTATGCACTGGTTTTCCAGAAATAACTTTCTTCTCACTGTGCTTTCCATGTTTATAGCTTTGTTGTTTTCAAATAAATTCATGCTTCCAAGGTCTTTTGAATCCCAGTGACGGAATGTTAAAGAAATGAAGCATGCATTTGTAGTAGGGTTGTTATCATGGTCTAAACTATCAATCAATTATATTCTCATATCTGAAAAGCATAGAAATGATATTACCTTTCTTGCCACTTCCTCATAGTGATTTAAGCTTCTGATACCAGTATCACCTCAAACTATTATTATGAACACCAGGCCAACAAGTCATCATGTTTTTGTATTTAATTTGTGGATGCGTGAGCAAATTCCTTACTTCAGATCTGTTTGTTTTCTCTTCATTTTTGTAACTAATTCGAAAATGTCTCATGTGACCCGAACAAGACGTCAGTCCCTCGTGCCCTTTTTTGCAATGCCATATTAGTAAAGATCTCTGGCATGTCTGTTGCTCTACCATGATGTGGTCCTACATAAACTTTATTAACTTTTATTGTTGGCCAGTTTTATTTAGAACAATGGGATGAAACTGCTTTTACTCAGTGCAGTTTGCTTTTGCAGATTGGTAAAACAAAAGTGTTTCTGAGGGCCGGTCAGATGGCAGAGCTGGATGCTCGAAGGACTGAAGTATTGGGAAGATCAGCCAGCATTATCCAGAGGAAAATTCGTTCTTATATGGCTCGAAAAAGCTTCATATTATTGCGTCGCTCAGCAATATTTTTTCAATCTGTGTGCAGAGGTACGTGATATTTGTTGGATATATTCTTTCTTTACAGACTTCTGAACGGATATGTATCAAGATATTCATTGTGGACTTTTATTTGCTAATTAACAGGAGAACTTACTCGACACATTTATGAGGGCATGCGGAGGGAGGCTTCTTGTATCAGAATCCAGAGAGATCTGCGAATGTATCTTGCCAGGAAAGCATACCAAGAACTGCACTCATCTGCTGTTTCAATTCAGACAGGAATGCGTGTCATGGCGGCACGTAATGAACTGCGGTTTAGACAGCAGACAAAAGCAGCAGTTGTGATTCAGGTAACATTATCTCTCAGCTAATCATCTGATGAGACATGGTTGTCTTTCTGATTTTTCGTTCACCAAAGAATTACAACTAATTTCTTTTGGACAAAAATATTGATGTCTTACTTGTATGATTCCAGAGTCATTGCCGTGAATTCTTAGCACATTCAGAATATATCAAGCTGAAAAGAGCTGCACTTACCACGCAATGTGCATGGAGGGCAAGACTTGCACGTAAAGAACTGCGTAAATTGAAGATGGTCATGCTCTATATCCTTCATTCTCCCTCCCTGCTTTCTCCTGCACTTTGTCTTTCCACTGTCACATCCTTTAGAACTTTTTCTCTAGGTGAAAATATGTAGACGGAACTTGTCTGGTCTGGTTATATGTGCCAAATAAGATGAATATACCCTGTTAGTGTATGATATTATTTGAGGATGATTGGACATAGAACTAACTGTTGTTCTTTGAAAGGGTTGAAATGGCTTGAAATGCACCAGTACACGTACTAAATGCTCACACATTTGCACTTTCTATATCTGGCTCTCAGAGATGAGTGTATATTATGCCAGATTGTCAAATGTCTTGGAAAATGTAAAATACAAGCCAAGCACATGGGTAATCAGGAAAACGAGATTACAAATAGATGTTGGAGCATAAAAGTACTTACCTACTTGCATTATACTAATTCTTCTTGTGTAGGATATCTGTCTTTATAAATCTGTAAATTTCTAGCATGATAAGAAATCTTGACAGAAATGGTTCCGAAGAATAGACAAGAAAGTCCGTTTCAAAAAGTGAAGAGACAAGAAAGTCCACTTCAATTAATAATTTGGTTTTTGGAACTTGTTTGATGGTTTTACTAGTGCTATTATCTTATTTTTAATGTGATTGTATATATATTATCATGTTAAACCACAGGCGGCCAGAGAAACTGGTGCCCTGCAAGCTGCCAAGAATAAACTAGAGAAGCAAGTTGAAGAATTGACTTGGAGATTGCAGCTTGAGAAACGAATGAGAGTATGTTGAATCTTCTGACACTTTGTTTTTCTTCTTTCCCTTTTTTTATGCTTCTGTTGCCAACATTTTGGAAACCACTTTGAGTAACCTAGTTTTTCAACTAATTGTAAATCCTTTTGCTGCAAGATTGTGATTGTTACCATATATAGTTGTGGTTGAGATAAAGGCAGTTCTTCTGTGGCAGCATAAGTGAAAATGCAAGCCTAACCCTGTTAATGAACATTTTACTACCACCAATCAAGTATAATAAAACTAAAAGGATTTCAATTTTTATTATATTTATTTCTTTTTTGAGTGTTTTTCCACTATATATTGACTAGCAATAAGGAGACAAACCGATACCGAGAGAAACACTGAGAATCATTATAAAAAATACAAGTATGGAAGTCCAAAAGACTGGAGTGAACCAGATATGCTGTCAAATGTAAACCTTATACTGTGAAGATGTAAAAGACATTAGTGAAGATGCTCATAAATCAATTACAGTGTGTCCATCCCTCCCCTTTGAGGTGAAACAGAAAAAGAGAGGACATTAGAGAACAAACATACTTGTAAATTAGTTTACATATGCAGCAGGGCAGGCTTCATATTTGTTTCATCCTTTTGTTTGGTATTTGAATCTGTTCATGCAAGAGAAAAATGTTGGTACTTGTTAGCGTACACTTAGTTTTTGTTCTAATTGGAACCTCTGGATGCCGGATTCTTCCTGCAATAAAATGAGAGATTGGAACTACATCCTCTGGTCTGAGGTTTGGTTATCAGATGGAGATGGTGCTCAAAATATCACCAGGGTTCAGGAATGTGAATAGGAATTTTGCAGAAAAATCACGAAACTATAATTAGAAATAGGACATATGATGAATGTAATAAGAGCAGGATGCACGACCAGTTTTTCTTCTAATTATATAGTTCTGAGACCGTGTCATAGTCTTCTTTTCATTTTTTTCTCACTGATCCATCTCTCTGTAGGCTGACCTAGAGGAAGCAAAAACACAAGAGAACACAAAATTACAGACGGCTTTACAAGAGCTTCAGCTTCAGTTCAAGGAAACCAAAGACATGTTGTTAAAGGAAAGGGAGGCTGCAAAATTGGCAGCTGAGCAAGTCCCAGTAATACAGGAAATTCCAGTCATTGACCATGAAATGATGGATAAGCTTGCTGTTGAAAATGAAAAACTCAAGGTATGATCAGACTTATTATGTTAAAGAATGAAAGGTTAAATTGGTGCAAATAATTTTTGTATATACTTGGATGTGTTATTCCATCCTCTTGTGCATTGTTGCAGGCTTTAGTTAGCTCTCTTGAAACAAAAATAGATGAAACCGAGAAGAGATATGAAGAAACAAACAAACTTAGTGAGGAGAGGTTGAAGCAAGCCATGGAGGCAGAGTCGATGATTGTTAAGTTGAAGACCAATATGCACAGGTTAGGCTTTTTGTGTGACCTATTAGTTAAATCTATTAGTTATGTTGAAGTTAGATAATGTAAGCTTGTGTTCTTTTGCAGCAGTAATTATAGTGTTTATGCTTGACTTATTATTATTATTTTTAATTTTGTTTTAAGTTATCTTTCTTTTAATGTGTAGGCTTGAAGAAAAAATTTCGGACATGGAATCTGAGAACAAAATTCTTCGGCAGCAAACCTTGTCAGCCGCTTCTAAGGGAGCATCAGAAAATCCATCAGCTTTAGCAACCAAGGTTGATTACTTTTCAAGAAAATTCACTTTTCTGTCTCCTGTACCTCTTTCTCAATCTCACATGATGTTGTCATGACTTATGTGCAGATATTGGAAAATGGCCACCATGCCGATGAAGTGAGTAGAACTTATTTAGGCTTCTCTTTCTTTAACAATGGAATTGGATTCTACAGAGCACACGATTGGGTTATACCTCAGTTCTCTTTCTATATTTGGTTTACATGAAGATTGACTTCTGCAGGATATACTACATACTCCAGCAAAAGTCTCCGAGATCCCTGAGAGCAAACCAAGGAGACCCCCTACTGATCGTCAGCATGTTCGTTCTTCTAAAAACTATGATTTGTTCCATTGCCTTTTATCTCTTGGTTTACCGGAACAGATAATCTTGAACTTTCCGCAGGAGGATGTTGATGCACTCATGGAATGTGTAATGAAAGATGTGGGGTTCAGTCAAGGCAAGCCCGTTGCAGCTTTCACAATATACAAATGCCTTTTGCACTGGAAATCTTTTGAAGCTGAGCGCACAAGTGTGTTTGATCGTCTTATTCAGATGATTGGTTCAGCCATAGAGGTAAGCTTCCTTGTCAATGACATGGAATGGAATGGGATATGCAGAAATGTTACTCGAGCAAGTTTTCTGGTGCAATATAGGCATGTTTGCAGGGGGAAGATTATTTTCCCACATTATTCAAATTAGTGCTTCACCTCTCCATTCTACAAATTGTTTAGATAATTTTGCAGCGTACATCACGAGCATTTGACATATTCAGTCTTTTGTTAACTTTTTGCTTTCATGTACCTGTGTTTACTTGGGGATTTTGTGGGTGTAAGTCACGTGTCCCTAAGATCTTTGGAAAATAATCCTGAACTAGGCAGTGTCATGCTCAACAACAAAAATGTGAATTAACTGAGCAATAACTAATTGCAGAATCAAGACAACAATGATCACATGGCTTATTGGCTGTCAAATACCTCTACGCTGTTGTTCTTGCTTCAAAAAAGTATGAAACCTGCTGGCGCAGCTGGTGTGACCCCAGTTCGTAAACCACCACCACCAACCTCCCTGTTTGGGAGGATGACAATGGTATTCAGATTCTTTCATGGTTTTCTTTTCAAGTGGTATACGTAACATGGTTATTCTGTGAGTTAATATGCAAAATATTGGAAAAAGTTAAAAATAAAATTTGTTTACAGGGGTTCAGGTCATCGCCTTCTTCTGTCAGCCTTGCCGCAGCTGCAGCTGCACTTGATACCGTGCGCCAAGTTGAAGCCAAATACCCAGCTCTGCTTTTCAAGCAGCAGCTTACCGCATATGTCGAGAAAATCTATGGCATTATTCGAGATAACTTGAAGAAGGAGTTGGGATCACTGCTTGCTTTATGCATTCAGGTACGCGGAATTGTTTGGTTTTTGCAAATCTTTATCTGATAGAGTGAGATCAGATAGACAACCAACAATTCGTTATCTGATAGAGTGAGAATCAGATAGACAACCAACAATCTGTCTAACGGATTTTACATCATATGTGTCAACTTCTGGTTTTAAGTTACATTTGGCTTTGCAGTAGAGTAAAAACAATTAAACAAAACCCTCACAACTTCAAGATATCCAACTGGAAATGTTATGGACTATGAGTTGAACTATTCCCTCGACGAACAGTTTCTTTTGCACATCAGGTTGCCATTGTGCAGCCAGCATATGACTATCGTCATGTGCTCATGTTGTGTTTATTAGTACTTCTAATGTTTGTATAACTTCTTCCGAAGTCAGTGAGTGAGTGTTGCATAGCAAAAATAAGGATGATAGGTTCTGATCTTGACAACTATAATGAAATTCAGGCACCAAGAACCTCCAAAGGAAGTGTGCTAAGATCTGGGCGGTCTTTTGGCAAAGATTCTCCGTCAAATCACTGGCAGGGCATCATTGATTGTCTCAACTCCCTTCTCAGTACACTGAAAGAAAATTTTGTATGTACTTATTTATTCTGCATTTTATTCACCTGTTTGTTCCCTTCGAAATTATAACAAGTTTGTCGTCTTTCCAGGTTCCCCCTGTTCTTGTTCAGAAGATATTTACTCAAATATTTTCGTACATTAATGTGCAACTCTTTAACAGGTGATTAGGGGGCTTTTGACTTTGAAATCTTTCTATACTTCCTTTACCATGGAAGATTACTAATTTTACCCAAATGTACAACTTTTAGTCTTCTCCTACGCCGTGAGTGTTGTACGTTCAGCAACGGCGAGTATGTAAAAGCTGGATTGGCTGAGCTAGAGTTGTGGTGCTGCCAAGCAAAAGATGAGGTAAATCTTGTCATCATCATATCAAGAATGCACAAGTTTTTTGTTCGACTACCGACTGTTTCTTCCTCATCTTCTTATATTGACAAAACATTCTTGGATCCCAGTATGCAGGCTCAGCTTGGGATGAGCTCAAACACATAAGACAGGCTGTTGGCTTCTTGGTACTTTCTGCATCTGCATTAATCTCTATGGCACTATTTAGTAAGTTTCTATGAATTCACCTTATTTGTTTCATTTTCCCCACAGGTTATACATCAGAAGTACAGAATATCTTATGATGAAATCACCAATGATTTGTGTCCGGTAAGTTGGTTACCCTTGACTTCCCCACTTCCCCGCCACACCAAAAAGAAAAAGGAAAATTTTCATTGTATAGCAGCAGGTTGAGCAGTAAATCAAGTTAATTTTCTAACATGGAAATTTGTTGGGATCCTCAGATTCTGAGCGTCCAGCAGCTGTACAGAATTTGCACTTTATACTGGGATGATAATTATAATACAAGAAGTGTGTCAGCGGAGGTAAGTACATTATGTCCAGAATATTCTTTTTCTTCTCACAGAGAGTTTATTGTTATTCTCGAAAACGAAAAATGTTATCTTAATTTTCAAACTTAAATAACAGGTCATATCGAGCATGAGGGTGCTGATGACAGAGGACTCCAACAATCCTGTCAGCAACTCATTTCTGTTGGACGACAGTTCAAGGTAATCAGCTACTTATTTTGCCATGTTAAAGTTCTGAAACTTTTCCAGCAAAAGTAACTTTTTGCCTCAAACGTCTCACTTTTTCCATTCAGCCACTACATATTCGCTTCATATTCCCTCATTGTTACATATATATCCCTCAAAGTTCCAAATTTTTACTAAGGGTTGTGGTTCGGGACAATATAGGGGCAGTTGAATTATGGTTAGAAGATTAAAATTATGAGAACTTTTTTCTGATATAATTTCCATCCAGAACCATTATTTATTCTAAATTCTATTGCATCTCCTATTGCTTTTAACATATATAGACACCACAACTTAGATGAAATAAATGGTGTTAACTTTTGTACACCCACCGTGTATATATTAGACAAAATAAAAATTGCATTAAATGAAATAAAAGTTGCAGTAAGATTTTGATTAAAAATCGAATTCGATGAGCCTTTGGGTGTATATGGTAGCTACCTTGTTGAATCAACACAAATTCCTCTAGATGCCGAAAGTTCCCTACAGTCCTGCTTCTCAATTCTCTCGTGTTGCATAACATAAATGTAAAGTCATTAACCTGTCTGTATGTGCAATGCAGCATCCCATTCTCAGTTGACGAACTCTCTACTTCACTCCAAGTTAAGGGTTTCTTGGACGTCAAGCCCGCAGAAGACCTTCGTGAGAACCCCGCCTTCCAATTTTTACATGACTAAGGCCGGGAACGTCCATTTTGGGTTTGGGTATGGTAACGTGCCATGATCAACACAGATCCATCGTGCACTGTAAATCCGTTATTTTTTTCATTTTTGGCAGTATAGGTTTGCTGTATAATTTATTCTTTATATCATATGGTATTTATGAAGGTTTTACAATATTAGGGGCTGGGGAAATTGATTCCATGGGCAGATTCCTTTGTTTCTATGTTGTTTTCGTCCCTGCCGGAATGGCAGCATTCTTTCTGTGGAGTTAGGGGACAGGTACATTTTTTCTTGTACTTATCCGACATTTCCATGTAATATAGAAATCTTCCTTGTTGAGAAGGGAGTTTGTTTATTTGGTTTTTTTATAGGTCTATACACGCGTTTGTACGAGTGTTTCTGTCCATGTTAATATTTGGAAATCATGGTTGAGTTATTTTACTTTTATGCACACACCCGAATTCGAACACATCATTGAAATTTTGAGATCAAATCGTTGGGCTGTTCCACACTTTGATTGAGTTGAATGTGTGAGCAGCACATGGAGAAAAATAAATTGTTATAGCTAAGAAAGTTCATCAAAGGTTTTTTTTTTTTAATTAAAAAAATTTGTCCCTTAATAGACATTGTTCTTGTTGTCTGACATGATTTTTTTTTTTAATTTATTGATATTAAATTTTGAAGTTAGTTTCTTTTTAACTATATATTCTTTTTGGAAAATAACTTGTGCCAAAAAATTAAATAAAAATAATTTTCTCAATATTTCCTCGAAATATATGCTCATACATTTTCCCCTTGTAACCAATCCTCAAAAAATTTTCAAATAAAAAAAAGAAAGAAAAATTAATTAAAATTAGATTCTTACGAAAATGTGAAAAAAAAAAATTCCAAAAAACTTTGAAATTATACTTACACTTCCTTTAAGAATTCTCTAACTATACTTAAACACTTTCTATTAGAGTTTTGAAAAAAAACGCTTAGCTCAGTGAAATAAACAAACTTTTATGTGATGAAAATGATTTTTTACATTTATATTCATTTGACTTTATATACCTCTTTTAAGTACAAAAATATTATTAGAGTATCTTTTGTCAATGAATTATACTAAATATTAAAAGAGATGTAAAATTGAAAGTTAATATATATTTTTGTTGACGTCTGTATTTTTCATCCAAATATTAAAAGGAAGGGTACGGTTGTAACGGAGAATTCTAGATGGGGGTGCAAGTGCAATTTCAAAATTCTTGAGAGATATAAATTTCACATACTTTGAGGAGGTCGAAGTGTAATCAACCCCCAAAAAATGCAAAAGATTATCTGTTTTTTGTAATTTTTATTTTTCTAAAAAAACCTTAATTTCCCCCAAAATATTATGGAGAGCTTCCATGAAACTCTCAAAAAATGGTCTAATTTTGTCATGTGGACAAATTTGACTTAGGGCTGCAATGAATGAACAATGAGCATTAGTATCTGAAGTTGAGAGCAGTTTTGGGGGCAGATAATGAAATGGACCAGTCCTTGAGGGAAATCACATGAACCCGCTCTAATTGGGGGCCTTCACCCCATCCCCTATTCTTCACTATGCCTATGGGACCATTTCGCATTTGTGTTCACTCTGCCCCACTGGACCACTCCTAATTCTTCCCTATTTTCATCTAACTCTAACACTGCACCCACTCGCATACCCTGTCCACTTCTGCAGATTGTGACATTTTTCTCTTGCGTTTTTGTCAACAATTTGCATTATTTTGACGCGATAATGTTGTCGATGACCGATGTGGAGTGCCACGATTGATCACTTTTCGTTTTTTTTATTAAGAATGTAAGAGAAACAATTGAAATGAATCAGATTGTCGACATAGAACGAACATCAATTTTTCCTTCTCCATTATTATCAAGAATTTGCTTTATGTTCACACGACAACGTGCTTGAGATGGACTCTGATAATATTTTATTTTTTTGTTTACATTCTAGACCATCATGAATGTAAGAACAAGGACATACAAACAATTAGGAAAAAAAAACAAATTGTTCGACATAAAACGTTGGGCTTGATAAAAACGAGCATTTTTCTTCTTTCATTTTTGTCAAGAGTTCGTCTTGTTTTGACACCATAACATTACCAATAGTTATTTTTTCGTGCTTATTTCAAATTACTCTCCAAGCCATCAATATGTAAAAAGTAAATATATTCTCGACATAAAATATTCCACTTGATAAAATACGACAATCTACATATAGCTAATCGTATATTTTTCACCTTTATAAAACTTTATATTCCATAGAACAGTCAATTAATATATATAATAAAATAATACAAACATACATGAAAAAAAATATAGATTGGGAATTCAGAAATTATGTAGGTATTGAGTTTGAAATTTATGAGCAGCCTCCCAAGTGGGTAAGGGGATTGAATTACACGAGACTGAGTCATATGTTAGAAGCTGTAATTGGTCCAATGTGCAATGTACAAGTCATATTTGGGCTCTTCCACTTGGCAATTGGATATTGTACCAATACACCTGCGCTTGTTGGGCCCATCACTCTTTAATTGGGTTAAAAAAATATTATATATATATATATATATATATATATTCACACACATATGTATTTTTAAATAATTTATTAAGTATTTTATAGGATTTTTTTTTTAAAATTAAATTTTTTAGGCTGCTCAGGTTATTTTGGACTTATTGACACAACTTAATACAACAGATAAAACTTTCAACCATATTATAAATATTAATTTCATCTGTAACTGGCAAAATCCCAGTTGAGTTATTTTGTAGTTGGGGGTGGATCAAGATTGAAGAATGAAGATGATTGAGAGCCATAGGAAGAAGTCCAAGTTAGTCAATTTCATAGTTGCAATTTAATTGTGGTGTGATAGGATCAGTGTTACCTACCTATTTTGGGCACCAAGAATGAAATTTCTACTACTTTGAAAAATAATAGTAAAATTATGTGAGTCATTAATATGTGGTGTTGATGTTGTTAATTCTCTAGGGTATGGACCATGCCAATATTTTCAAGATTGCTCTTATCCATGGGATTGGGATTGGGATTGATGGATGGATATAGATGAGTGTACTATTAGTTGAGAAGGTTCCAAAATATTAGAAATCAAATCTCGATTTTGTAATTAGGGTTTTATGTTGAAATCGATGCATGCGATGAATTTTCTATATTATAGGATTTTTGATTGAGAATAATGATGTTGGCATATAGCTAGTTTTGTTCAAGCATAAAATAAAAATCAAGAATGATGGTTTGTAGCATTTTGTATCTGAGTTTCCACTTAACGTTTTAAATTTTTTATTTAATTATTATCGATATTGAATAATAACTAAATTATTGCAACGGTTCAAAATACCCTTTTTATAGGAAGCTTCTAGTGTTTATTTTTGGTCCAAAGTTCCTCGTTCTACTAATCAAGAACTGATAAATTTGCTCCCATTGAAATCGAAATTAAGAAGAGTATTTTTTTTATTTTATTGAATAAATCAGTTACATTATAAATTTTTCAATCATCAATATATCATAAGGGCGGTGAATGCAACGCCAAGTTAGATCTATTTAAAGTTCCTCATACAAAATTATTAATCAACACCTAAAATAGGCAATTTCGTGTTTGCCAAATGACGCTTTTTCCTTCATAGATTCTGTTGCTTTTTGGTTATTATCTGGAAAGAAAAAAATTAAACAAATAAAATCGCTGTATGAACAGGTTGTCAGAAAAGCGCCGTTTTATGAGTCAAACGCACTTTTGAAACCCCAAACTGTTCCGGGGGTGGCAAATCCGTGTAGGCAGAGTCGCGTTTCAGCCCCGAAAAACGCCAAAACCCACCTAAGTTCCTATAATATATACTATAAATAAATACCAACAACATATGCTATTTGAGGCTTACGCGTTTAACATTAAATAACTACCCATTTTATCAACTCCAAATTCATCTGCATTGCTCCCAACTACGAGACAAATGCGACTCTACCTAGACTAGCGACAATCGTTTTCTTTAAACAGGATCTAGATTTTTTTTATTTTTACATTTATGTCTGATACGACTTGTTATTCAATTGATGCTCTGTTATATGAGTTATAGCTTCATAGAACAATCGCACTTCTCTATAGAGAGGAAGCTTTGGAGTTTCTAAACTCCTTCGTTTACAATCAAATAGGACGTTTGCCCATATCAAATATTAATTGTTTACTGAAATTAGATTTGGCCATAGTAGTTAGCTTAATCATATTGCAAGTGGCATTGCACTTATCATGCATGTTGTTTTGTAACTTTTTTTAAACTGTACATCAATCACATGTTGCTATGCGGGTTGGTTGGTCCGAACTAAAATTTCCAAAATTAAGGGATAGGAGGAGTAGGTGAAATTAAAAGATTCTAATATGATGATTTCAATCATTAAATGATGAAGATGAATGTATGTATATATATATATATTATAAGGTAGGAAAAAAATTAATGAAGTGGAAGAATGTGATAATTAGGCAATTGGTCCAAGTTGCAAATTTTGGGTCAAAATCAGGTAAAAAAAAGATATCATGGCATTATTCCTTGAACCCATTAATTAATCTCTCTCTCTATATATATATAATCCACCATCAAAATTAATTGGAGGTAGGTTAGTCATGCATGAAGTTGAAGACCACCCTATATATATATATATATATATATTAATGTGTATATTATAATTAGATTTATTTATTTCACATGTAAGTTCAGTATATATATATATATATATAGAGAGAGAGAGAGAGAGAGAGAGAGAGAGATAATTAATTACATATAATTATGTTGATTAATCAATATATATATATATATATAGAGAGAGAGAGAGAGAGGGGGGAGAGAGAGGTGTTTGATTGATTTAATTAATAGTTAGAGTAATTAAAATATAGATGGATTAAGGGGTAATTAATATTGGGATGAAATAGAGGTGAAAACGGGGAAGGCATGTGGTGTCATGTGTTGTTCCACAACATCAAATTCAATTCCATGGTCAACTGTAATTCAAGATCAAACCCTACCCATATACCTACTCTTCTATTTCCATTTAATATATATATATATATATTAATTAATCAAAAACTAACTAACTCTCTTTCTATATATATAAGCATGTTCTTGGGGCTAATTTAAATTAAATATTTGCTCACAGTTGTAGTACTAATTATCTACTTAATTACATTTATATTATAATGAAATTAATTAAATATTTTATGAATGACTAATGTATCCACCTGGGCACACTCACCATATATCATATATATATATATTCCATATTAAGCTGGGAATTAATTAATTAACTGTAATAAACACCCCATTTGACTAAATAATTTAGCTAATTAGTGGTCTGTATGTATATATATATATATATTTGGTCATGATCAATAAAATATAATAAAATGTGATTAGTTATGTAATTATATATGTAGTCAAATATTGCATTTATGGAGAGCTAATTAATAATAACAAGAAGAAGAAGAAGAAAAGGAAGACCAACGGCTATTTTTATGCTAATTATGTATACATACAAAAAGAAGAAAAATGAATTAGAAAATGACAAATTCAAATTATACAAACAATTACTCAATTTTCACTAAAAAAAATTATAAAAAAATTGCAAAAGTTCATACTTTCTCTTTATAATTATTTGTTTTAGTAATATATTATTATTCCTTATTTCAATTTGATCGTCGAAGGAGTTTAACTGAGAACCTGATCTCGACTCTCCCAACAATTTATTCGTGTTGCAGGCTTGATCCCTTTTGCACTCAGCATTATATAAAAAAAAATTAACATTTTTGCCCTTACTGCTCCAGAATTTGGGCGAAATTATATTTTATAATTTATATTTATGATCAATTGATTATTTTAATTGTCGTTATAAGTACACATCATTCGGATATACACTTGAGAAATTTCTAGAAAAAAAATAACGATCGAGCACTCAATGTTAGTTGATCATATATATATTTTAAATACTCCGTTGACTGTGTTCGTTAAACCATATATATTAAAAAAAAAAAAATCATGAGTTCGAACTACGTTAACAAAGAATAAGAAGTTGATGGGAGGGAAGGTCAGATCTAACACATGCATGCACTACTGCAATTACTACGAGAGTAGTGTGTGTAAATTATGTCAATTTTAATTAAGGGGCGGTTCAATTCAATTCACTAATTATGTGTTAAGCAAACATAAAACATAGCCCATGTGCAACCCTAATACACTCTCCTACTCATACCTGAATCAGGCTATTGCAAGAATTTTGAGAAAAGATTTTGAATAATAATTCATATTTAAAATTTATTATAATATTATAAAAAAATAACTAAAAACAAAATCTCGAATTTTTTTTTTTATGTAAGTGGGCAAGCGTACATATCAGTTGTAAATGGGGAATTTGAGCGAAGCAAGCATCTTTATAGGACAAAATTACGAGACTCATTTCATACAAAGTACTTGGAGCGGACAATACATGTTGAATCGCAAGCCGCATTAATAATTATTATGAATTTCAAGAATTGTGGGGGAATTTAAAATTAAAATAATATAGGGGGTTTTGAAAAATGTGTAGTTTTTGAAGGAAGAGAAGGGGGTGGTTACTGGTTAGGGCATGCATGTCTTAGCATCTCGAAGGGGATGAAAGCATGGGGAAAATGAAAAAGGGAGTGATTGGTGGACGTAAAATGCATGCATCTCATCCTACCCATTCATTCTCATCACTTTTTTGTTCTTCATTAATTGCAACTCTTTGATTAACTAAATCATATATATTATAATATATCTAGTTAGAATGTCTTAGTTATATGTAAAAATAAAAATAAAATATATGATACATAATAATAAGGTGTTTATTGGTAGAATTTATTATCTCGCTTAGGCATTTCTTGACTATCCTTGAACGTTCTCTTTCGATCGATTCTGATTTTTATTGTAATTTTATATTTCATTATTCACTTAAAGAAAAGCATAGCATATTGGCCGTATGTTGAGGTTGTTTGGTACAAGTCACGTACTAAAGTAATTAAGATTCAATCGAACAACCTTAAAACACCAAATTAGAGTGTCGGATTGACCTCGACACGAACACTTTGACAATCAAATTAGTTAAGGAGGTCACGGTCTTATGGTCGAATATAAAGTGGCAATTAAACAATGGTTTCTGAATAATTTCATACATAAATGTAATAGTAAATGTTTTCCTTTAATCGGTTCAATTTTTATTCTATTTTTATATTTAATTTTGCTTAGAAAAAGCATAGCATATTGATCGTATGCTGCACTCATATGGCATGGGTCATGTCCTAAGCAAGATCCAATCGACCAACATATATGCAAACACAAAATCAGAGTGTTCGATCGATTCCAGCATTGGCACTCCAACGATCAGGTCAATTGATAAGGTAACAATCTCATGATCGAATATAAAATGACAAATAAACAAAGTCTTAAATAATTTCATACCTAAATGTAACAGTAAATAATTTTCTCTAAGTCCATTGAATTTTAATTGTTATTTTATATTTCATTTCGCTTCAAAAAAGCATAGGATATAAACCAATATTAATAAGGAACAATATAAGTATAAATTAAATATTAATTTCGACCAAAAAGGGAGAGAAAATATGGGGAAATGTGCCCATTTTTTTAAAAAAAAAGAAAAAACATAGAGGGGCTATATGCTCTTTGAGAAACACAAGGGGTAAAATACCATTTACCCCCTAATTCATCATATATATGTAGACCCTAAGCAATTCCAAAATATTAATTAATTAGTTAATAATTAGGAGTAATTAATTAATTAAGTCCCACTTGGAATATTAAAATAGAGTTATAATTGAAGTATTAATGAAGAGAGAGAGAGAGATGTGTGTGTGTGTGTGTGTGAGGTAATTAAAAGGGTGGATGGGGGGCGGCACCTTGATTAAAGACAAGAATTAAGGTATGAAATTGTGATTAAAATAGTGATTAGGGAGTGGCACATGCAAGAACCTGACCGTTTCATACATATGCAAATGCAATGCTTCTAACATGGTATTTGGATGACTACTTCTATTGATCCAACCGTTTTTATACCGACCCGACATTGGCGTTGGAGTTGGTGGTAATAAATGGAAGTACTGGGATTAATGGTAAGGGAAAATTACATCAACATCCCTCAGATTTGACATAAAATTATAAATATATTTTTGTTAGATAACAAATTATATTTACCCTCTTTAAAATTTGTTTCATCTTACATTTAACTCTATCAATAGGGGTTTCGATAAATTTATTACATATTATTCTTAAAATATCCCTAATAAAAAGTTTGACTTTAATTTTATCAACTTTATACTTAAATGCAATTTTTTTTTTGTTAAAATTAGCCGTTTTTGTCCATTACATATTGCCTGAATTATTTTATATAAAGAGTGAATTACATCCCCACCCTCTAAAGTTTAGTATAATTATAAATATATTCTTGTTAGATAAAATGTATAAATATATTAAATTTCAGGGGGTGTGGATGTAATTCACCCTAATATATAAGATAATTCCCGCAATATTTAATGAACAAAAACGGCTAATTTAGCAAAAAACTAAAATTACATTTAAGTACAAAGTATGTGAGACTATAATATTTGAAAAATTAGTCAAATCATAGTCAAACTTTTTACTAAGGATTTTTTGGAAATAACATGTGATAAATTCACCGAAACCCTACCGGTGAAGTTAAATGTAAGGGGGAACAAACCTCAAGAAGGGTAAATGTAATTTTTTATCTAACAGGGTTTGTTGTACTTATAATTATGTTAAATCTCAAAAGTGCTGATGTAATTTAACCTAAGGATAATGAGGTCATCCACATTCCCAACCATGTTAGTTAATCTACACCTAATTACTGTATGACATTCATTAAAGTAGGGTTAATTCCCCAACATCATTAATTAAGCACTCTATTATTGAGACTACTAAAAGTTTGATTTATTATTTATACAAAAAAAAAAAAAATGTATTAGTCCATGTTCCTTTGCCATGTGGGCTTAACAAGAATTTGGGATCCTCAATTCTCATCAACAATATATATATAGATAAGTGTGGTGTGTATTCTTTTATTTTAATTGAATGCATTTTAAGTAATGTATTTTTGGGTCTAGCTTAAATTTTAAAAATTTATTCTAAAAAAGACATTTTATTAAGAACATAGAAATTTTAGGGTTTATATACAAACTCACAGTCATAAGTTTTTCAGACGAGGGAAGAGCACACGGGCTCGCTCCTAGAAACAATGTTAGATTATGTGTTGAGCACTTGTCCATCTAATCTAACACTTTACGTGAAGCATTGTCTGATTTATAAGTCGAAACTTCATGAATTGTCCTTCAATACGTCCGTTAAATTACAAGAAAGTTTCAGGATTTATACATCGTTAGATCCCTAATTTTCATAAAAACTTTTTAGATATATATGTATATGAATCCAAGAAAATCTTGAATAATATTGAATTAGTGTTATAATTAAAAAGAGGTGAGAAATTAAAGGGCCACATGGGATTTGATCAAATTTTCAAGAATGATTGAAGCTTTTTTTTTTTTTTTAAAAATGCATAATTGTAGGTGAATAAAATCTTGGTGAGGGAGTTGAGTTGTTTTACAGCAATTAAATGAAATATAAAGTGGTGCAGAAAAGAACAAAAAGAAATAGAAATTGATGATATGGAGGAATATTAGGGGTTTGCTCCACTACATAAAATCTTGGCAAACTTATGGAAAGTGCCAATTAATTAAATAATATTCTCTCATAATTGGGGGAAATTTTTATATGATATTCCAAGATTTAGTGATGAGTCAGTGTAGATAACGAAAGAGAGAACCTTTAAATACTACGGATCTACCAAAATCTTCCTATATTTCGAATGTAACAGGTTAGATTTCCAAAGATTTTTTCACTCTATTTTTTTCATTTCTTTCTTACTGCCATGTGCCTTAATTATCGCTCTTAAACTATCATTACTATCTAATCACAACCCATTCCTTATTGCAAATGTGATGTGCCGTCACACGTCCCATATTGATTGCAAACAGTGAATTTGAGCGGCTTATAAACCCTCAAAACATATATATCTTCTTGCAGCAAATTGCTTTTTCAAGAACGAACTCTTCAGATGAGAAGACCACATCAATATATATAATATGTGTGCTTGTTAATTTGAATCATGACTCAGTTTTTTTAGATGAAATTTTTTATATTAAAGTAATTGTTTAAAATTACTAACCATTGACCACTATTTTTTAGGGAAAAATGTGACCATATGTACATTAAGTTGTCACTTTTAAACTTTAATTTAAAATTCTATGTCGAGTCAAAAAAATTTAAGTTCAAGAATCGAGAATATCGTATCTGATTAAAAAAAACCAATAATATTATATGGAGACAAAATTTATGCAATAAAAAAATACCCTACTTATATATGTCTAAAGATAGATTAATTACACAAATAAAAAAGAAAATAAACTTATACATATGAAATAAATGGAAAATGGGTTGAAAAATGATTTATTAATGTAATATATATATACATATGTGTGTGTGTGTGTGTGTGAGAGAGAGAGAGAGAGAGAGAGAGGTAAACAGAAGTTTGAAAATAAATATATAAGTAAAATCTGAAAGGTCCCTCTTGCAATCATAATATTGAACCTAACCCCATAATTTAATACCATATTGTATATTCTGCAAAATTATTACAATGATTTTAATTAATATTGTTTAGAGGAAATATTCCCTGTAGTTGACCAGTGGAGGACGGAGAGGCCACGTCAGAAGACCATGATTTTTGGTGGGAAAAAATCTTTAAAAGTGATTGATTATAGTCATTGGGAGTACGTGGCAAAGTATGATTGGAAGGTGCATAAAGGGATTTAAAAATGAGGGTGAGAGTATTAGTGTAAGTAACTGTGTCCAAAACATTCCAACAACCTCTTTGCTACCAACTTTCGTCTTCCTTCAAACCCCAATAATTACTTCATTAATTTCTTCCTCATTACTATATACATAATTACTTCATTCTTTCAAAATTAACTTTATTACTACACCAAATATAAATTAATTAAGTTTGTTATATATACACAGATATCTCCAAATAAATATCAACAATTCACAAACAAGAAATAATTTTATAATAATTAATTTGAAAAGAATTTCGGATCCACGTAAATGGTTTGTCTTTGATTTAATTTATTTTGTACTAATAAATTAAATGGGAAGTGAAGCAGTCCCACGTCGAATTTTCCTCCCAAACATTCCTAAAAAAAGCCATAATCTCCACCGCTGCAGTATCAATCACGAACTTTCTTCTACGCTACCAAGCTTAAAGATTAATCCCCCAAAAGCTATAAGCTTCCACGAACTACACTCTTTTATACCTACGTCCCACTAATCTCCAAAAAATCATCGAATTCCTTCCCAATAAACTTTATGAGTCACGCGTGATTGCACCTCATTACACACTTCACAAACCCTTTTCATACTTTAATCAAACACACACAGCACACACACATGGGGGGGGCAGGTAGAGAAAGTATGGGGTGAAAACCCTAGCTAGGAAGGTCCAGAAAGAAGAGCTCATATTCACAACCTGGCTGTGGAGCACACTGCACCCAAAAGCAAAATATAAATAAAAACCAAGTCTAAAGAAATACAACTCACATTCCTATCAAATCATGCATGCCCAGTATCATCAATTTCTAATTTCAAAAAACCCCTCTCCCTCTCCCTCTCTCTCTCTCTAATTATAATTCACGTCGAATTGCGACATGATCAGCTTTCCGTTGTATGAGATATTATTCATTCTAATTTTGTATGAACTTATTTATCGTTTTATCTTAAAAAAACACCTCGCTAGGAATATAAGGCCTTGGGACTTATAAGCCACTGAAATTTATCGTATATAACCAATATAAGACGCTTACCTATATAAATAATTATCATGATATTATTGATTTATTATATTATAATTAAGATACTGAATCAATCTAATAATATTTCATGATGATCGATAATAAAGACGTGTCGAGGTCTCTACTATTTATCCAAGGAAATAAATTCATAAGCGATATGTATTTACAAATTCAAAAAAAAATAAATCTTTCACATTCTTCCTCATGGAATATTGTTATAAAAAAATATAAAATTATTTTATTTTTATAGGGAAACAAAAACAAATATAGCATTACAAATGGCAAGCTCATAGCTCACAATCTTTTCTCATAAAAAGAAGAGAGAATTCCATGAAAACCAAGGTTTCATTCACATGGATTCACACTCCAAGTGGGTGGGTGCGCACCATCCTTTAATCCTTTTAATTTATTTAATTTCTCAAACCCTATATATATACCTATACGTACTGATTAATTAGATTAATCGAACCTATAATTAACACACAAGTAAGATCCTAAACCCCTAGCAAAGTACACCCTAATCATCATTACAGCATGATAATAGCTACAACTTTGCTAAGGCTTTACTTTCTTACCAAGAGGACATGTGTCAAGTTTTAAATTATTACACAATACTTAATGTTGGATAAAGTGCAATTAGAGCTTTCTAGCTATGCATTTTGTGGCAAGTGTATGATCACTAGCTAGTCTACCATAGATTTATCGAGCCAATTCAGTTATTTATGTCAATATTTTAAAATTTGAATCGAATAATGTTATGATCATGCTTGCAGAAACAATGTCAATTAATGGCAGTGGTAGAATCATTCTTAATTTGTATTGGGCACATTCTTTTTTCTTTTTTACATAATAATTGACCGAAGTATTATATTTCTTACATTGACATTTAGGGATTTTATTATTTAATAGTTTTAAATTGTGCTTCCACAATTATCACTATTGATTGGAATTTCATTCTTTAAATAATAATTTTAAGCACAGCATACCTAAGCATAAATAAAATTAAAAATTGAACCTATTATTTTCTACATAATTTTAGAAAATATAATTTTGGTAGTTAGGAAGGGGTGATTGGGAGATTTTTATCCAAAGTAGTAATCAAATTAATTAATATTTGGACAAAAATAGGTGGGGCCCGCAGGGGCACCCACGTAATGTGAACCATGAGTTGGCAGGGATGGGCTTTGTGGGCCGCACTTCACAATCCGGATGTGGGGGTCCAACAAGGAGTGGGTGACGTTACTCGCCACGCTCAATTTGGGGCTTCCACTCCACGTGGTCACCCGGTCACTCATCCTACTCAGCTTTTGCTACTGCCAGGTTAGCATTACATTATGCCTTATGAGATTTTTCCCCAGTTTCCTATTGGATATTGATGGGCCCATCAGAATCAGATGATGATGACATTTCACCTTCACTATTTATAAAAAAATACACACCCACCAAATATAAGACTGAAGTTCCGGCGACAAATTTGAGATCATATATCGAATGTGTTAGTATTTATCTTATGGAATATGTTATTATTGTTAGTCGTAATTATGTATTGATTGAATCGATATATTATTAAAATATACACAGTTTGGTCTCCATTTCATTACATAACGTTTCAGAAAAAGACATTAAAGAACTGATTAAGAAGCAAGACGACAGTGCTTATCACCCGTTTTGTAATAATGGGCGATGATTGACACAAACATATGGTGTTATCTCAAATCAAGTTGCAGTTTTTGGTATCTTTGTTGAAGTTATTATTCAAAAAAGCAACAGAAATGAACAATAGGAAAACAGAATAAATATAAGAATCATTTTTCTGGTGAGTTTCGTAATTCAGAGTATTAAATAAAATCATAATTTGGAATACCCACAAAAGGAAAAAAAGTAATCTTAAAAAAATAAAATTAACCCCACTATGATTCTTTAATGAATTGCATAATTAAAATAATAGAGGGAGACTTTGTGTTATGATTTGGGGATGGGGCCATTGAAGAAGTCATTAATTCCCACCAGCCGTCACATGCGCCTTTCATGAGTCATCGGTACTTCCTCTATTTAAAGCCCCTCCAATCCACCATCTCCCTCATTCCGAACAAACTTCAACAACTCTCTCTCTCTCTCTCTTACAACATCTTCTTTCTTGCACTGAAATTTGCAAATTCCTGTAAACAAAACCAAGAATCGTACCCTTCTGAACCTACATTTTCGACAGCAAGAATGTTTAGTTTTGCAGATACTGATATGTTTTCCCGCAGATGTGTTTGGGTGAATGGGCCTGTCATTGTCGGAGCTGGGCCGTCGGGACTGGCGGTGGCAGCAGGACTGAGGGAACAGGGCGTGCCATTCGTGGTTCTTGAGAGAGCGGATTGCATTGCGTCTCTGTGGCAAAAGCGGACTTATGATCGCTTGAAGCTTCATCTGCCTAAACAGTTTTGCCAGCTGCCCAAATTCCCGTTCCCTGATCACTACCCTGAGTATCCCACCAAGAGGCAATTCATCGAGTACCTGGAGTCGTACGCCAGGCACTTCGACATCAACCCGCAGTTCAACGAGTGCGTGCAGTCGGCTAAGTACGACCAAGTGTGCCGTTTGTGGAGGGTGAAGACTGTTTCTCCCGACGGTTCTGAAGTTGAGTACATCTGCCAGTGGCTTGTGGTGGCGACCGGCGAAAATGCGGAGCGTGTGGTCCCGGAAATTGACGGGTTGAAGGAGTTTGGTGGAGAAGTGATCCATGCTTGTGATTACAAGTCTGGTGAGAATTACAAGGGAAAGAAAGTTCTTGTTGTGGGGTGTGGGAATTCAGGCATGGAAGTCTCTCTTGATCTTTGCAACCATGAGGCTAAGCCTGCTATGGTTGTTCGAAGCTCGGTAAGTATTTGTATAAATTACAGAATTTGATTTAAAGAGTTTTTAGTAACCAAAGAGTTTAGGTGCTAATGGGATTGCCCTTTGCTATTTCAGGTTCATGTATTGCCAAGAGAGATATTTGGGAAGTCAACATTTGAGTTGGCGATGTTCATGCTAAAATGGCTACCATTGTGGCTTGTGGACAAGATTATGCTGGTGTTGGCATGGATGATTCTTGGAAACATTCAGAAATACGGGCTGAAGAGGCCGTCGACCGGCCCATTGGAGCTGAAGAACACTCAAGGAAAAACCCCTGTTCTAGACATTGGTGCACTTGAAAAGATCAGATCCAGGGAAATTCAAGTGGTGCCCGGAATCAGGAGGTTTTCTTGTGGTATGGTGGAGCTTGTTAACGGCGAAAAGCTTGAAATCGATTCAGTCGTGTTGGCAACTGGATACCGCAGCAATGTACCTTACTGGCTGCAGGTGAGACGATGGTTCCAATTCTTATAAAAATGTAGATCACTAGTTAAAAGGAACAGAAGCTGTTCTTGATGTTCTTACTTGAATACAAGACTGATGTGTTCTTGATTGGTTATGTACAGGAAACTGAATTCTTCTCCAAGAATGGCTTCCCCAACGCTCCGTTCCCAAACGGGTGGAAAGGAAAGGCTGGACTCTACGCCGTTGGATTCACAAGGAGAGGGCTGTCTGGTGCATCTGCTGATGCCATGAAAATATCACAAGATATTGCCAAAGTTTGGAAGGATGATTTGAAGCAGAAAAAGCAGAAAGTCCCCACTCACAGAAGATGCATTTCGACCTTCTGATCACAAAAAGGGGGGCCTCAAAGTTCTTGCACAGCTTCTATTCTTTCCTTGTAAATTTTGTCAAAACCTTATACACAAATTATACAGAACAACGTAAAAATCATACAAAGAAAAGCAGATAGCATAGAGACCAGCCCTCTCCATAAAAAGCCCAAATTTTGAATTGTTGGGCATTTTCCATACTGAGGATGATGAGGCTTTTTTCCTCTCCATTTTTACTACTGACTGTTGTAGAAAGAGATGTACAATTGTGACTGATCAATTTGCAATGAAAAAAAGTCCCTTTTTCTCCATTCCTGATCTTGTAATCTTCTACTGCATTAGACAGCTATTTGACTTATCCCTTTTCTATCGAAAACGACTGTTTGTTTACCATCAAGCGACTATCACCGGCTATTCCCTGATAAGATCGACTCATCGAACAGGAGGAATGTCTCTACAGTGCAGTTGTTTTCAACTGGAAAATTCCCTTCAAATACTGGTCATTCACATAAAAAAGTTGTAACCATGTTTAGGGAAACATTACTATTCCTCCTTCATTATTTTCATTCCCCATCCAAGAACCACACTTTTCCAGAAAGGAAAGATGGTCCAGCATTTTATCACCAACTTGCACATCTAACATCATCTGAATGGGCTGTGCAATTAGTGCTTGTTCTTTCACATCATTTTCATTCTAAGTTCTACTTTGATCAAGATAACGCGTCCCCTAATGACAGCGAAAATCATTTACTTTTCATTATAAAAGAATATACTCTTCAGTTTACAAATGACGATAAAATAACAAATTTACATAAACCTAGACCTATTTTACCCAGACGAGATTCGAATTCATGATCTCATGCTTGCAGTAACATAAGACGTCAACCTTAGCAGTCGGACAAAAAACTTGAAAAGTAAACTCATTTACTCTTCAAACATGCAAGTTGTGAAGTGATTTTTACATTACTCTTCAATGTGATTTGTAACAACAGATTTCATCTGTTGTGTGGAAAAATCTTGATTCACGTTATTATTATTTTTTGAGTTTGACTATCTGAAATGAATTTAATATGAAGCATTCTGTGCTGAGAAGCACATGGATAAGATTCATAATTCTCTAGGCATGGTGGGAATTTACAGTTAACTCTTCTCTGTAAAGCATGACGATGAGTAAAAATTACAGTCAGCCTAATATTCTCCGTAAAGCGCTGTTGCTCTTCAGATACAGTTCAAAAGCACTCAAAAACAGTGTTGAAATTTGAAACTGAAATGGCCCATATGGAACTAGCTGGATTTTGTATGCATTTGAAAACAGAATCCCATTTTTTCGAATTTCAAATTTCAATACGTGGGATCTCTCTTTATTTACAAAATTATTTCCAAAAAAAAAAACAAGAGAATACAGAGAGAACAGGAAGGAGAAATCTTTCAAAAAATGGCGTCGCCCGGACTCGAACCGGAGACCTTCAGTGTGTTAGACTGACGTGATAACCAACTACACCACGACACCTTTGTGTTATTTGTCTGTTTCTTTTTGATCTCTATTGGGTAAGATGTATCTAATAAATATAGATAAGCGGCTAGTTTTGCACCTATTTGTTTGTGTTTTCATTTTCAATTTTTAATGACCAAAAGAGCCTTAACATCACTTGCTTACAACTTTCCTCTAAACAAAAAAGGACCATACTGCAAAAAAGATATAACAACTAATAATTAATAATGTTGTTGTCATAGAAGCGTAATTACCATGAGAACAAAATCGGAACGTAATTACCAAATTTTCCATTTTAGTGGTCCATCACCGAATCAATCATTTGCATGTATCTAGTCGATGAAAAAGATTACGTTCCATCACCATTAAGGGTTCTAATTACTCTAAATTTTGCATCCATTTTGAGTTCTACCCTGTACTTTTTCATCTCAATCGGATATTCTTACATGAATTATCTTCATTTTAATTGAAAATCTTACACGTTAATCAGATCTGTGGTTTTCATTCAATATGAGATGATAGTACACACTCACCATCACTTTCAGAGCTCAGACAGCAACGTGACTGAATAGCAAAAACTCAAACATGTTAACATACAAAATTCTATCCACTGCACTCAAACAAGTGCACAGCCACAGACATCATTTACTCCTCAATCTTCTCAAGACACAACCTAAGTGAAAAACAACCCACATGGTTCTCCCATGCCATGAATCAAGAATGACCCAAAACCCCTCTGACTTCACATTTGCCTTCAATTCTCTGTCCTTTCTCTACTTTGGCTCTGGTGTCTGCTGCTCCTTCGGACATCCCCAGCCCATGTTTGCAGAACACCACATGGACTTGCACTTCTTAGGTTTGTTCCTCCTGGGAATTCTTGGGTCCAGTCTGCAGTTTGTGTCTGTCTCCGTCCTGGGAAATAATAGTCCAGATCAAGTTTAATTGATTTGAGCCAATTATATGGTAAGTACAATACACTTCGGTGTAATTGGTGTATAATTTCAAAAAAGTGACGAATCACATATCAAGTATATCATACTTAACTTGTGATTGATTTGATTCGACCAAATTTAATTTGAATAAAAAATTTTCATTTGACACACAATAATTACGTAGAGTTGGATGTTGGATGTTGGATGACCCTTTCTAGAATAGTGGGCTTGTTTTAGGTTGTAGTAACTAGTATGCAATCCACCTATCACAACATTGCTTTTCTACATATGTTCATGATCAAAACAAGTTCCTTCTTTCAGACACATTCACAATATGTCAAAACGATTTCCTAACAATCGTCTAGTGTAATTGAGAAACTCATCGGCCGTAGACATGATAAACAACATTTCCAAATGTACGTGTCTTGTGCTTGACTTTTTGGTTGTTCTAACACATATTTTACAACAGTGTCTCAAGAACTAAACCCATTATTATCATCAAACACCGTTACAAAATATTTCTTTTCTTGGAAACTCATTATATAATTGCACTTTGACCTAATTACATGAATCATGTGAAGCAATAACAAATACTTGATCAATGTAATGAGTTGAGATGTTGGAAAAACACAGAAGCTGGGCTTGTCAGAAATGAGACGTTGATGTCTTATACACATACATCTAATCTAATCATATGAAAGCAACAATAGATTGGGTAACATCCAAATCCAAGTTCTTGGTTTCCATGAACTAGACAACCTATGCAACACATGAGCTGGAGATGCTCCATGTCCTTTCTCACTCACAGGTGTTTGATTCTTATCTCAGTCAGCTATACATACATGTTAGAAAGAATTCAAAAAGCAGGTTAAAATTTTAATCCAATTATAACACTGTCATTGCATTATTGGCAGGGGGGTTTCTGCAAGAATTAAGGCATTTTCAGGTATAATGATCTGATGCCATTAGAGGAATCAAAATTGCAAGGTGGGGAAGATGCATGAATTGACCTGGAGAGTTGAGACTGATCATCAGATCTCCACCCCAGATGGGGAAAGCAGCACCTTAAATGCCATTTTTCAATATGTTTCTGACATGTTTGCTCCTGTATAATTGATTGTCTGATTTTTTTTAAAACTAGCCAAAATTCAAGATATTAACATAGGAAAAAGTTCAAAATTTTCTCTTCACTTTTGTCTTTTTCTTTCTTTTAATGGCAAAAAATAAAAGGGATGATAAAAAACATTTTCAATGTGGCTTACAAATCCTTCAGTGTCCCATTGTGCAGTTTTGTCCTAATGCGTCTCTCCAAGAGAGGACGTTTTACCCACAACCAATTCTCTAATGGGTTATTGTTCGCTTTGACTTCAGTTCTATAAGAAGGAGTTGTACGGTTTTATTATATTAAAGCGCCTCGTTAGGAAAATGATGCCTTAAAACTTATATAAATCGCACAATCTCTACATCAGGAATCGATATAGAACACTTCCTTATATCAATATCAATCAATCTATTTAATTATGATGATCTCAGTTCTTTAGTACCCACATATGATAAACATATCACCATAGTCCCACTAACATATGAAACAGATAGAAACTATTTCTCATAATTATATTATGGTTTATATTTAAATAGATTCGACACGTCTTTTGGGCTTGACTAAGAATGAGTTTTGGGACACCTGTAATTGTAACAAATATTATTGGGTCCATTTTGGAAAAGTAAAGGGCCAATTTTCTTACTTGTGAAGGGCTGATGTAGCCCATGGTAGAATATATGTAGTCCAGAATAGATTTTGAGCCTATAACTGCATATTATGGGCCGAGGAGTTTGGGCTGAGAGACTTGCCATTGTTGTCAATGGGAACAATTTAAACACGCAGCTCTAATCTTACTTAAACTAAATTCTTGCCTTTGTACTCATTACAAATTAAAAAAAAAATTGATTAAATTACCTTTATAATTGTTAAGATATATCTTTAATATGTATTAACACATAAAGAAGTATGAGAGTAACTTGATCATAAAAAAATTTATCTGATTTGCGATAAATCAGTAATAAGTCAATTGAGGGATATAGAATTTTTTGTTAATATCAGAAAATAGGGAGACTTATTTGTTAGACAGAACAAACTTTAAGTATGCTAGATATAATGTCTTAAATTATAAGAATTTTATGTGTAATTATACTAAATTTTATGAGAGTAGAATAAAAGTTAAAATCTGCCACAATTAATTTTAATTAATCATTGGTTCTGTTTATTTTTTTCTTGATAAGTACTCCCACCAAATTTCGCTAACTTTCTTAATTCTTACACGCCAGACTAACGTTAAAGTTTAAACCCCACACTACACTTCAATAATTGAACTGGCCGGAAAAGAAAACCCCCGAGAAGGCAAGCGGAAAAAGGGCTTCGAAATTCAGCACCGTTTCTTGGTAATGGCATCCATGGCGGCCACGTCTCGCTTAACGATTAGGAGCTTTGAATCCGTTTCTCTCCCCCCTCATTCTTCTTCTCTTCTCCGCACACAAATTTCCTCTGTTTCTTTCGCGCCCAAACGTTTTTCGGTTTATTACACTGGAAGAAGGAATGTGGGTCTGGTAAGGATTCGGGCCATGTGCTCGGATTCATCCGGGTCCGGATTGGAAGAGGATGTTAAGAAGACTATTGGTGAAAACCCGGTTGTGGTTTACTCCAAAACATGGTGTTCGTGAGTGTTCTATGGACAGTTTATTTGCTCTGTTTTGTTGAATGATTGTTGGGTGTTTGATGATTGGATTGTGTGGTTGTGTTGTGGGTTTCTTGAATTTCTGTTGGTTTTAGGTACTCCTCGGAGGTGAAATCCTTGTTCAAGAGACTTGGTGTGAACCCGCATGTTGTTGAATTGGACCAATTAGGTATGTTTTAATCCGTGTTTTGCTTTCTTGGTCATAGGTTTGGTTGTGCAACCTGACATATTTGTTGATTGGGAGAAGAATATGTGTATATTGGTGGTCGGAAATTATATGATTGTAGAACATTCATCAAGAGAAAACAACTGCGCTAATCGTGTGTTGGCTTTTTGATGTCCTTATTGCTTGCCAAAGAAAGAATGTTGGTGATGGTTCTTGAGAATAGTTGAAAACTTGAGTTATCAATGAACAATTGTTGCCGTCTAGATTCTAAGATATTTCCTATTGGGAAAGGGATGCAATATTTAGTTAGCAAATAGTATTATCCGAGATGTTTGATATATCGATCGATTCTATGACCTCTTTGGTGTTCTTTTGCACGTGAGGAAGATTACAAGTTAGTTGTAATCCGAAGCTTAAAAGACAATTTGTACTTATCAATTTAGCTGACAACGTCTGTTTTGGAGGATTGCTTTGTTTATACAAAGTGGAACATTAAAGCATCACTGAATTGATCCTGCGTTCGATATGGTCAGTGTTAGAGTTAAAAATAACGAGATGCTTGAAAGAGAGTAATGTTGTGGAAAAGAATGGTGAATTTAATTTAGTATCTTTTACATGAAACCTCTCTCGTTTTCAGGTTCTCAAGGATCAGAACTGCAGAAGACTTTGGAGTCGCTCACTGGACAACGTACCGTTCCCAATGTTTTCATAGGTAAAGAACATGCTTTGTGGTTCTATTTCATTTATGTATCTACAATAAAGCTTCAGATGTTCGTGTTGGATTTGCAACATAAAGCTGCTTGTGCTTTTATGCTTGACACCGGCTAGTAGACATGTTCACAAAAGGAAGTGCAGGCTGGACCAACATCTCTCTACACATCATTCGTGACACTGATTAATGGAAGATTAATTTTGATAAAAATAGGAATATCAAGTTTTTCGATAGAGGAATACTCACTCAAACACTCTGTCCCGGATGCTGCATTGCTCTTGTTCCTTTACGGGATGTTCCAGAATATACTCCATTTCCTAAAAATAATTTGTCATTTAAAACAATGATGGGACACCACTAACTATTACAACAGCATAGTTTTATGTGTACATTTACGACCAAAGCTAGTTGAACTCTCACCTAAAGTTTCATATCAGGTCAAACTAACGACGCTTATGTAGGATGTAGGAATACCATATTGCTGGTTCATAATCAGTTTCTTATTTATAGTTGCACTATTACATAATACTCATTTTATAGTATATTAATTAAAATCGGACTTCAGCTAATATTGGATTTTCACGACAGGCAGCAAGCATATTGGTGGTTGTTCAGGTACTGCTTTTAAGAACATTATCCTCGTCCTCAAGAGTTCTATTGTGGCAAAACATTCTAGCCCGTCTTCTTTGAAAAACGAACATTACCCTCATGATTCTTATGTTTTTGGTACAGATACTGTGAAGCTACATCAACAAGGGAAACTTGAATCGTTGCTTTCAGAGGCTGGAGCTGTGAAATCAGAGAGCTAGACTTTTGAGTGCTATTATCAGTTGATATTGCGCCACTTCTACACCGATTATTTCAGACTACTACGAGATATGCAACCTTTCTCCTCGTTTATATACATTTACATATATCCATGTATATCTTGTCGAGTTAATAAAAATACGTCATCGGTTTCTGCATCGATTTGTATTTGCTTCTTGTACGAGTGAGCGTATCTCGGTGAACACACTGATTCTGTGGTGTTATAATGCAGAATTCTTCCATGTCTTTGTGTTGATTTATGAGAATTAATGCGATCTATTACAGTGTGAAAAAGGACAAAATTGTCAACATAGGATTAAATTTGTCAAAAAAGTACCAGATGTGAGATGTTCAACACCAAAGTCGTCAAGAAAAAGGAGTAAATGTGTAAATAGAGTAAGTTGGAGGACCAAAAGTGCTAACAACCTAAGTTATGGATCAAAAACGTAATTTTGCTTAGTTTTAATATTATTTGGACCAATGGATAAATAGTTTCCTAGTTTTGTATGCTCTTCTGTTTTGTCACTGGGATAGGTAGTGTAATTGGACGGTTCGGTTTGAAATGGGTTTATGGACTCAAGACCCGGTTCATACTTGAATAGGTTTTTGGAAAACTTCGATAAGGTTTGTATAATAACATGTAAATCTTTTGTGATTTAAGAAATTATATCTAGTATTCCAGACGTATGTGTCCGTTCAATAAGTAGATTCTTTTGTTGGTCAAAATTTATGGAATGTGCCGATATCCGTCAAAAAGTTGAATGGAAATTCATATTTACCTGATGATTTATTATTGACTTGTTGCAGGTCAAACAAATCTTTTCTGATCAAACTATCTATGTAAAGGTGAAGATGTATCTCTTCACATGCATTAACATTTGAAGATGTATAAGGGTGTTGGTCATAAAAAATTTATCTGCTGCAATAAGATAGTAATCAGTCGGATTAAATATAGATTTTCATCCATTTTGTTTGCTAATATTTTTATCAACGGAGGGATTTATTTATTGGACGAAAATACATTTAGAATTTTGGATATAATTTTTTAAATTATAAAATATTTGTGCGTAATTATACCAAACTAATAAGAGAGGACGGTGTAATCCCTAAGTCTTTTGTGGATTGGACTAGTAAGACATAATAGACCCGTTTTTTAATTTTATAAGTATTTTTTTGTAATTTTAATAAATAACATCACTGTATTTTTTGAACATGAGAAAAATTATACTATTAATAAATAGTTAACAGTTCACTAAATTATAAGTGCATGTTTTAGTTTCTAAAAATATTAAGAATTTCGAACATATTTACTACTTTATTTTTTTATATAGCATATATAATATTACACGATAAATAAATTTAAAAGACATTTTAATCAGATCAAATTCAAATTCAAAAATTAAATTTGAGATTCATTTCAAGGCTCGATAATATGTTAGGTTTGGAATTTAACTCGAACCCATTGTTATTCCTAGTATAGAAACACATTTGGTTGGCAATTAATATCGAATTTTTGTTTTAATTTTCATTTCTTTCTCGCGGTTCTATTTCTAAATTTAAATGAAACATAAGAGGAATTAATCCATCTTATTATATTTGGATTGATATATATATATATATATATTGTCCGTTATAGCTTCGATCATATAGAGAGAACAATATGTTAGATCGAACAACACGATTTTGTCTTATTATAGTGCCCTCTACACCATTAGTTCCCAAATGAAGAGTTTGGGACGAGTTCATAGCCTCATTCCTACAGATGACGTTAAATGATGTGACTTTTTATGACATGTTCATTATCCCGTTATGTAATTATTGTATGCTCTAACTTTGTTCCTATATGGAGGAACCACACAATTTTGCATTAGGCGTTTCATTAGTAAAATGGGCATTAGGGCTTATGAGTCGCCTAAACTCCTCATTTGCCTATTATTATGGATTTCAAATTTTAAAAAAATCAACATCGTTTTATTCTAAAATCTAAATTTGAAAAATATTAATTTTTAAAAAAAAAAGAATGAAAGAATTCAAAATTATTTTTTAATTATTTCAAATTTAGAACCATGACTCCAAATCAAAAAGAAAAAATGAATTGAGATAGAGCGTGGCTGCATAGAGATCATCCAGAAAAGAAAACCCCGAAACTCGAATTTCCAACCCATGAATAACAGCCTCAAATTATAGGCTGCAAACACTTTGGACAGCTGTAACCACCACCACCACCACCCTCTGCTGCTGCTGCTTGGCGGTTGCCCTGCCATGGCCGCGGTGGCGTGGCTCTCCACTGTTATAATTGACTGCCCCAGTTGCAGCCGCACCGTTAAACGCCTCGGTTTTTCCCGCCAAATCAATGGCCTTAGGCACAACTTCGCGGTAACCGGTGTCAACTCCGTGCGACGCCGGAAAAGTCGAGCTTCAACCACCATCACCTGCTTCGCATCCAATGGACCCTCTCCGTCGGAGATCAGGTCCCTTATTTTTTCAACTCTTATATCAATTCAAACTAGTGATGTTTTTTGACAGAAGACCGGCATTATTTGCTAATTGGTGCAGTTTCTTTTATTTGGATTCTTCAATCGCGTGCTATCTGATTATTCAGCTACCTGTGTGCGGTTTTCAGCACAGAAACAGAACATAATTAAGCTGTGTAGTTGGGATGCTTTTTCCGTTTTGTTCCGTTTAAACGTACTGCAAATCTAATTCTTCAAGAAGTTTTTCCGCCAAATAAGTTGTTCTTATGAGATTAATACCACATTATGATTTTTGGCAATTTTTGTTGATTGGTTAAATACTTAAGTTACATTTGGTTTGATTGGTATATTTTTATATAAATGAATGGTGTGAACGATTTTTTGCATCTTGTACTTTTCATAAGGTAAAGTTGGATAGACAAAAATAATGGCTTCGCGAAAGTGTAATTTTGTATTGTATGCTTTAGGTTTCTGTTTCTTCTTATCTCGATGAAATTTGAAGCTTTAAAATGTTCAGTTGAAGTTTCTCTTGCACTATTGAATCTTCTTCCCTTGTGCAGAACTGTAACTCGACCAATTTCTCTATCATTTATTTTGTTGATGTACATTTCTAGTCATAGTATAGGACAAACAGAATGTAGATCATACGACTGAAACCAAATGTCAATACTATTTACCATCATGTGGGAGGTTCATACCAAGATCTGTTGTATTAAAGTGCCGATTGTAAACTTTCAATAATAGCTGCATACCCCCCCCCCCCCCCTGTTCCTTTTTTTCACTTTATGCATTCACCAAGTAGCATAGTTGTTAAAATTACATGACGGCTACTTTTTAAGATGTCTCGGTTTTTTGTATCTGCTTCAGATCATTCTGAGAAGTTAAACAAGAATATTAGCTGACCTCTTCTCTTCCTGTCCAAATGCTTCTGTGCTCGGGTTCTCTTTAACAAGTGAAGCCTCCTTCTAATCATTGTTTTATTTGTTATTCAGTTCTACAGCCAAAATACGAAGTGAAGTTCTCTCTCCCTTTCGCTCTGTTCGAATGTTCTTTTATCTTGCTTTTGTTGCAAGTGGTTCCCTTGGAGGATTCATAGCCTTCACACAACTACTTGGTGCCCTGGCGAATTCATCAAGAGCAGCTGAAGCTCCTGAAATCCTCAAGGGTCTAGGCATAGATTTAGCAGCAGTCTCTGTTTTCGCATTTCTTTATTACCGGGAGAATAACGCTAAAAATGCGCAGGTGGCCAGACTTTCAAGGGAAGAAAGTCTCTCAAATCTTAAGCTTCGTGTAGATGAGAAGAGGATTCTTCCTCTTAGTGCTTTTAGGGGAATTGCTCGCCTTGTTATCCTGGCTGGTCCTGCAGCTTTCATTGAGGAGTCCTTCAAACTCAGTCAACCTTTCTCTGAGCGTCTTCTGGAAAGAGGGGTGCTTGTTGTACCATTTACTACAGATGGAAATTCTCCTACCTTTCAGTTCGAAGAAACAGAAGAGGGAAATGAGATTAATGCAAAAAGGAAAAGGCTATGGCAGCTGGCTCCTGTTTATGCTGCTGAGTGGACCAAGTAAGTTAACCTGTAATTATGTGGATGACAAAGATGGAAATTCCGTACACTTTTCCCTATCCAGTTGTTGATTTTCCAGTTGTCATCATCACATATTCAGAAAAGGAAATGAAAAAGATTATGAGATTTCTTCTTTTGTTGTACTAACTGAAAACAGGTGGATGGATGAACAAAAGAAGCTGGCTAACATTTCTACTGAATCTCCAGTGTGAGTATCCTTAATTTTGCTCAAATATCACATGGTTCTTAGTTGCATCATCTTATATTAAATCATGCATCTCTGTCACTTAATTTACTTATTCAATGTTAATTTCTGTCTCTTTACAAAACTTTATAACGGTCGCATCTCCAATGGGGAACTTTTGAATAACTGAAATTGGTTATCAGTACATGATTAGCCATCTAGCTCTCACTGTGTAGGAAAGATTTACAAAGTATTTAAGAATGTCTGGTGAAGAAATTTTATGTCTCCATTTTCACATGAAGGTATTTGTCTCTCCGCATGGATGGTCGAGTTCGGGGTAGTGGCGTTGGTTATCCACCTTGGAATGCCTTTGTTGTGCAATTACCACCAGTAAAGGGGATATGGTCTGGTCTTCTTGATGGCATGGATGGAAGAGTGTTATAAGCATTGGAACTCTCCTCTCCTGATATATGAAAGTTGAATTTCTGCGAATTAACTCTGTCGCTAGCTCTGCATCAAAGAGCTTTGGAAACATTCACTCATATCACATCATAGAGCACAACTCCACCCCTCCCCCAACCCAATACGTCATGTAATTTACTTAGATCTCAGTTACGATCCCTCCATTAATCAGCAACACGGTTTTCTCTCATTGCTCCTGGTTTTTCTTTAAAGTAACTAGTTGCCGCGTGTGTTGTTTCTTAACATCTTGCCCCCTTTATCCTGTAAAAGATGTGGCCCGAATACTATGCATTTAATCTGCATATGCCTAAAAGAAATTATCTTTTGCTTAATTCTCACGTTGCATGTTTTCTCAATGCTTCCAGTGCACATACACTAAGTACTTGCTGGAACGATCTTAAATTTGGAACTTTGAGCAGGTTGGCACTCGGCCCTGAGGTAGTGTATATGCTGGACCTTTAACTTCTCATTTAATTTTGTTTGCGGAATTTCTTCCATCCATCTTCCGCTTAATGTCAATTAGTGTGAAATTTTGATACTTTCATCCTTTTATTCATCTTGTTATGAGTTGCAAGTTCTGGAAAGCCATTAAATAGTAAAACAGCAGAGGAAGATATATAAAAGCATAGCCCATTGATTGCAAAATGTATGATACAGATATTCATACTATACACAAGGTGTATAGCTAAAAGAGATCAAACATTTAAAAACAGAGCATAGAGGCTCATGCCACCACTTCTACTTCATCCAATGCGTAGTTGTTTGTAGATACATTAGCATAATTCACTTTGTTGAACCGCACAACCACTGGGTAGCGAGTCTTGGGATCCTGCCCACTCACAGAGATATATACACTCAGTATAAATACATACATCAACGAAATTATGTGAAAAAATTTGCACAAGAGCCTATATGTGAGAGTGTGTGTCTCACCTGGTCAACAGCAACAACTGAACCTACTCCCTTGTACCAGTATGACTCCTTCCTCAGAATTCTTACCTGATCCACATGTCGACCACATCAAGTCATTAGAAACCAATATTAGTTAACAAGCTGTTGCCTTTAGCTAATAGCACCATAGATGAATTTATCATTGAACTTCATTCATACAGTGAATTTTCTTTTCGATATTCTTCAAGAACAAAGACCTTGAAAATTGTTACCTACCTTTGAGCCTCTTGGGGGTCCAATCGGTGGTGGCTTGGCTACTTTAGGGGCTTCGCCAGCCGGTGCTTCGGTGGTGGCGGCCGCTGGTGCCGGTGTCGCCGCCTCCTCCGCTGCCCGGACCACCAGCCTAGAATATCTGTTGTTCTTGGGAGAGAAGAATAGCATGCTACTCTTAGTGGTGCTTGTGCTGGAGGTGACATTTGGTGCCACCACAAATCCACATGCAGCAGATGCCATGCTGCTTGTTGCCATGCTCTCTCTCTAAATTTCACTCTCAAATTCCCTGTGATTATACAGAACTTATTCGATGTAGAAAAGAGATAAAATTAAACAAAGTGAGAAGATTTTGAGAGGCTTTGAGTTGAGGGGATATCTTTTTCCTGGACTGGGATGACACTGAGAAAGCCATGATGTTGGTTTAGCCATTTAGAAACTGCCACTTGGCTACCATATCCCCTTCTTTCGGATAATCTCATCTCTACTCTTTTATTCTTTTTTCTTTTTTGTTTTCTCCTATAGTTTCTTGGCCTTTTCTTTTTTCACAAACCCTACACTTCCTATAATGACTTGCCAATTTTAGAGGAAATTAAGATAGGGAAAAAAAAAAGGGGCAAAATTGTTATTTCCCTAGTCAAGTATTAATGTTGTGCATTTTATAAACTAAGCAATTAGAGATTAAATATTGTTTCTTATATCTTCAGCTTTTCTTTGAAAATTTGTAAAATTCATTCATAGTTTCATAGAATTCAGTTGTGCATTTGGAGTCTGACTGAACACTCTATTCAAGTTTTTACTTACTTTTTAACATGATCTCAAACATCCCAAACGCAATGTAAGGGTGTTTAGTGTTTGATTTAAGGTGGTTCAAACTTAAAATCATTTGCAGATAGTTTAATTTATGTAAAGTTTTTATGATTTTGGTATGTTTAATTCCTCAAAATTAATTTTGGGGATGAAAAATTAATGTTCAAATACCACTTAAGTTTGACTTTGTAAAGTTACAGAGAATGTAAATAACCACCTTCCGACATAGCAATTGAAGACTGCGTATGCCGAAGGGTATGGTATAAACTTACCGTTTCATATTGGAAGTGGGGAAGAACATAGGGTTAAATGTAATTTACTTATGTGAAATGACCAATATATATATATATATATATATATATATTATTTAAAACATAATAAATTATCTTCCTATATTTTGAAAAATAAAATAAACTAATGGTTTAGATAGGGGTAATCTGTTTTATTTTTTAAAATACATGGAGTAATTTGCTATTATTTTTTTTCACAATACTCTTTTTGCTTATTTCTCATATTTCGGGGGGAAATCGTTCAAAACCTAAGCTTACAGCTCGACTTGTGGCTTGAGGGTCTGGTGCAAGTATATATCTTTTTAGAGAACTTTGATTAAATTTGTATTTAATTTTGTTTTATTGAAGTGACATATTACATGCACATATATCAGAAAAATAATCAAAGTATTTAAGCAGTTTTTGTCTTTAGAAAGTTTCAAAATATTTTTTGATTTGACTTTTCTCAAAATTTATAATACTACTCTATTGAGTGTAGTATTTTAGTAAATAATTGTGGTTGAATTGGAATCACTAGTACGAAATAACATTGTCTTTAAAAAAGCAGTCCAATTCTTGCCTCAACCTTTTTATTAATACACAATCATCGCATATCATTTTCACCAATAATCACTTTTCTGATAGTCACTTTGATTCATCATTCTTAAAAAGCATAAGCTTACACAAAGTGACCTTTTCATCACATGGTCACTAAAACAAGTTCACACCTAACAAAAGATAATTATTTTCACATCCCTTAATTTGTGATGGATAATCATACATTATTCATGACAGTGTAACATTGATGTTTTTGGGAGGTGCACGTATAATTTTTCAAAAAAGTATAAATGGCTTGGGTAAATAGTGTTGATATTTTTTGTGAGTGTATGTGTAATTTTTTAAAAGACATATGTGATTTGTGTAAGTACATCATAGATCAGGATTGCAGATGAAATTATCTCACGAGGAAAAAAAAAATCAAATTAGAGTTACATTAATTCATTTTTAATTTATTTTGTTGTTGTAGTTTCTCCTAGTGACTATGAAAGAAGGTAATGTATACCAAGCATAAGCTATAAGTTCCATAAATGATCTCCCTTGTTCAAATATCTTGGCAAAATTAATAACGGCATGGTGGTTGGGGGTAGGGTCTCTTGCTCCCTGGTAGGATCCGTCCGGTTACATCGTCAAACGTCACAATATCAACGGTTAAAAATTGATCTATCCAAATAGCTCGCTTATAGAAATACTTACAATTGTTTAAAATAAATATTTATTAATTGAAACGAGAAGAAAATATTTTTTACAGATTTTGATTTTGAACTATTTAAATTAAATAATTTATAACTAAATGTTATAAGTATCCTCATATCATCTTTTACTACTTATTGACAAAATTATAAATAGAGTTAATTACACTTAAACTCCTCCTAAAAATACAAAATTACACTTTTCTAAAAAAAATTCAAAATTAAACCCTAAATGAGGTGCGGACAAGGAGGAAGCTTGAAGCATAGAAAGTAAAGTCCAAAACCTCATCATATGGCTAATCATAGGAACACTACTCTAATCAATTGTTTATTACAGTGGTTAAGAATGTCCTTTTCAATAGTCCCACCTTACAGATATCTAAAAAATAAATAAATAATCCCACCTTACACTCTATACTAATATATAAAATTGCAAGGGAAACCCCAACCCCCCACCCCTACCTAATGTGTTATTTTTTTGACACATTTCTCCAGTTGTCAGCTCATTGTGTTTGTCAAAGGACAAATGTCGATTATAATACACACTGATTACTGCAATTTGCATTTATATTTTTTCAGGGGAAATTATTTATTTGGCTTTTATTAGCAGCATCTGTTAATAATTATTTAATTATGTAGCTAATTAGTTGAGTGATTAAGTTGTCATGTATGTTGTAACTACACATAGTACATGGGAGTTGGGACCTAATCTTTGGAGCAATATGGGAAAAAAGATCCATAAAAGATATAATAAAGTGGAAATATAAATAAATAAATAAATAAAAGTAGCATCGTTCTTGAATTTTGATTTATCTTGTTCATTTGGGCTATATCTGGATCGAATTATTTGGAATTAAATTTTAAATTTTCATTGAATTTGAATTATCCAAATAAATTGGACGTAATGGTTTGGATTCAAATAATTTTGAAAGATAAATTGTGAATGCATTGTGTATATATATATATATATTAAAATGAGAATTCAAGAATTTAAAACTATTTATAGCATAGAATTATTCAAACAAGTCCGATGGATCCGATGTCATGAATTTGAAATCATTACTTTTAGCAAATATTAAGGGAAAAATATCGGGCTTATTTAGTAAAAATTTAATATAAGTATATTAATTTTTATTTATTAAAAAATACCGTATGATATATGTTTAAAATCGTGTCAATGTGGGAAATAAATACTGTTATATAAAACAGAGTATTTTTTTTTTCTTAAAACGCGTGTATAAATATACATTTATAGTAGCACAAAGAGATGTTGAAGTCCAACTACCAAAAATATTTAGACCACAACTAGAAACATGTCATCCTCAAAGACAATGACAGGGATTCTCATTTAACTAGAATATACACTTCATGGGGCCAAATAGAATTAACCCAAAGAATAAGGACTATTAGCTGTAAATACCTCTCAATATTTAAAACTTTTAAATATCTCTGAAGTTAATGATCGTCTAACAAATACCATTAACGACAATTCATTATAGAAGTATTCGTAATTTTTCAAAATATGATGAAGTATTTATAATTATGGAAAATCTTATAGAAACTCATTGTAGATTTCGATTTAATTAATACTAAATTGCATTTTTTTTTGTCATATATATTGAGCGGCTTTTAGTTATGGTAAATATTTTTTTCGATCAAAAATCTATATTTTTGTATCGATTATATTTAATTATGGTAAGTGAAAATTATTTATCACGATTTTAGTATATTACTATTAAATTATAGTCAATAATTTTTTTTTTCTAGTGTATGTAAATAATGGAGGAAATATAGAAATTAATAAGTGAAAAAAAAAAGCATAAAAAAAATAAAAAATACATTAAAAGGCGCTCTCTCTTAATATTTCGTACATATAAATGAGCTTCGGCAATTTAATTGCAATATTCATTTAATTTTTTGTTTAAAATTAGTCTTTGATTTAAAAAAATAAATAAATATATATATATATGTATGTATATATATGAGAATTTGCAGCTCATACGATTTACGTAACCAAAAGTGATAAACAAAGCAGAGTAAACAAAAGCGGGTCGAGTCCGACAGAGAGTCGGTGGAGGAGGAAAAAGCAAAGCTCCACTGCAAGCCAAAAGAAGGTATCTCTTAGTATATTAACTGCTTGAAATTCCGGCGAATCTCCGGCCACATTTTCGCCGGAATGTTGGATTCCGGTGGATGTTTCTCTTTCACTGTTTGCAGTGTTTTGCTTGGGCTATCGGACACTGTTTCTGTTTAAAATACACGTTTTTGCGCGTGGAGGGAACAGAAGAAGTTGTGGATTCTTGAGCTGCTTGCATTCTTGGAGTTTGCCTCTGATAGTTTATTCCTTTAGTGCGGTGATAATTTTCGGAGCTTCTGTGGTGGTGTTTCCTTTTTGGGGTTTCCGCCTTTTTGTACTGCCCTCCGATCTCGCTTTTCGAAGGTAAGAAATTATAGGGGAATATGGTTTTTTGATTTTCTTTGTGATCTGCTTTGATGGCAGCTTTTCTGTGAAATGATTTTTGAATAAAGTTATGGCTCTTTTTCATAAAACAAAATTCAATTTCTTATTGTAATTACTTCTGTTGTTTGCTTGTTTTGCTGACAAAATTAAAGTATAACATTCCGTTTTGCTATAATATTATTCTTCCACTGTTCATTTAGTGGGCAGTATGCTGATTTTAGTGTTTATGCATAATTGTCTGTTCATATGTATATGATTAGGTTCAAATGTGCGCTGTAGTGGCGATTAACTTGGAAATGTAAAGAGATAATCATTCTAATATTTGTTTCTGTCAACTGTACGAAAATGTGTCCGTTTGGTGCTTTGATTCTGTAATTTTGATGTAATTTTTGAGAAACTTGGAGTTCATTCTAGGATGTGTAGAGAGTGGTCGCTTTTTGATGTGAGATTTCATGGGAATATGCTGTAAATTTCGACTTACAGGACATTGGGGGCAGGGAAGTATTGTCTTAGTTATTCTTTCTGCACCCGTCTTTTTCACATAAATCTAGGCAATTTGTTCTGTAGTAAATTTAACTCTTTATAACTATACTTTCATCTTTCATTCTCCTCCTTCCCCTCCATTTCTCTTCCCTCATTTCGGTCTCTGGAGCTTCAAGTTCTTTTGGTACGGACATTTGTTTTGCTTCTTTCACTCGTTTATTTATCTTTGTGTGATTCTTTTCTCTCTTTTGAGAATTTGTAGAAAAAAAAATTTAAAGTTATTGTTTTCCAACGTCAATGCTGCAAAATTTCCATCTTTTTGGAGTCTACATCTCGGTAATTTACCTTTCTTTGTGGCTTTTATCTTTTCTTTATTATCATCCCTTGTTGCAGATTTCATGTTTGTCAGTATGTTTCCATGTGTAATTTATGTCGTGGAATGCTCCTTATCAGGTATTGAGATGAATGGTATTGATCAGAATGACAAAAATCGCAATTTCAAGAAAACATATCCAGGATGCTTGGGAAGAATGGTGAACCTTTTCGAGTTAAACGTAGGGGTGTCTACAAACAGGCTGCTCGCGGATAAACCACATCGAGATGGTGCTCATTTCTTCCATTCCTTTTGCAGTATATTCTGCCATTTTCCTTCAACAAATTAGATTTTCAATGTAGGCAATGCACTGTGTAGGAATGCCATTAGATCTTTTTCATATCATTAAACAAATGAGTTTGATGTGGAGCAAGCTTTTGAAGGTTATAAATGAGAGTTTTTTGTCATCTTTTCTTCTGATAAAGAGTATGTTCACTATGGTTCTTTCGTGAAAGGCTTCTGGACCAAAATTATTGGTTACTATATAGAACATCAAATAAACAGTGAGGTTCTGAAGGCCCTACATGATTTTTTGGCCTGTGAAGGTGTTCTCTCCTGTGATAGGTTCCCTACTTTTTTCCTTAATTTTTTCTCTTTATTCATGGCTGGGATGTTGAATGGTTTCTTTTCCTGTTATTACTGATACGTTGACCATGATGTCAAGGTTGTCAAATGACATTGTATGAACTGATCCACAGGTTCCCTACTCTCAAGGAGCAGATCAGATGTATCAAGGATGAGCTCATCTGGTGACCAAATAGAAGAAAAAGTGGTAACATGTTCAAACTCTTTGTATCATTGAGTTAAAGCAACGCATGGAAGATGCTTTTTCGCACTTGTATTAATTTTGTTTTGTATGTTCTCGGCTTGCAGACTGCACCTGAATTCAAAAGCAGTTTTCCAAACAGAAAATCAAATGGAACGCCCATGAAAATGCTTATTGCCCAAGAGATGTCCAAAGAAGTGGACTCCCGGCGTGATCCTCCTAATTTAGTTGCCAAATTAATGGGGCTTGATGCCCTCCCACGTCAGGAAGCTGAGTCAACCACACAAAGAAGCCATTCTAGAGGTCGTCCTCGAAGTCATTCAGATATCCCTATCAGTTGCTGGGAGCAACAGAAAGGATTCTTTCATCACGTAGAACCAAATGAATACAGAGATGTTTATGAAATATGGCAGCAATCGCAGAAATCACAAGATGAGGAAAGATATGAGGAGACTATAAATGACAATAAGATGGATCTTGTTCGTCAGAAGTTCGTGGAAGCAAAACGCCTGTCTATGGATGAGAGACTTCGTAAATCTAAGCAATTCCAAGATGCATTAGAAGTTCTGAATTCCAATAAAGACTTATTCCTTAAGTGTCTGCAAGAACCTAATTCAATATTTTCTCAGCAACTTTACAGTCAGCAGTCTGTATCCCCTCCTATGGGGACAAAGCGAATCACTGTTCTTAGACCTTCAAAGATTGCAGACATTAATATTGCTGGAGCTGGGAATAAAGATGGAAATCAAATGAAAAAAGGTGCCTTTCTTCAGCTGAATGGGTTAGAAAAAACTCATCCAGGAAGTTCCCCTCCTGCAAGTTATCAGTCTTATGAAAATCCCACTCAACCGACTCGAATAGTAGTTCTGAAACCAAGCCCTGGGAAACCACATGATATTAATGCTGTCAGTTCTCCACAGCCGGAACCACCTAAGAGATTACAAGGTGGAGATTCTTTTGGCCTTGCAGGAGAAGATAAGAATCAAGAATCAAGAGAAGTTGCAAGGGCTATCACACAGCAAATGCGTGAAAAACTTGGCAGGCACCTGAGAGATGAAACCTTGACTTCTTCTGTATTCTCCAATGGTTATGCAGGTGATGAAAGTTCATTCAATAAGTCAGAAATTGAGTATGCAGATGGTAATCTCAGTGATTCAGAAATCATGTCTCCTGTATCTAGACACTCTTGGGATTATGTTAATAGGCTTTGTAGTCCTTACTCATCCTCCTCGTTTAGTCGGGCATCTTACTCTCCAGAGTCGTCAGTTTGTAGAGAAGCAAAGAAACGTCTCTCTGAAAGATGGGCCATGATGGCATCTAATAGGAGTTATCAAGAACAAAGGCATGTTCGCAGAGGCTCCAGTACATTGGGTGAAATGCTTGCTCTTTCTGAGGCAAAGAAGGTAGCACCACCTGGAGAAGAAGCAGGTAGTTCTAACGAAGAACCCAAGGATTCATATTCTCTCTTAGTTAGTGAACAGAGAAGAGATGAAAATGTGGATAGTTCACCAAGGAATCTCATGAGATCAAAATCTGTTCCTGTATCTTCTACTGAGTTTGAAACTAGGCTCAACATGGGTGTTTCAGTGTCAGATAATGGGAAAACAGAAGCTGCCAAGGAGGATGCAAAGGCAAGAACTGTTAAATCCTCGTTCAAAGGGAAAGTTTCAAGTTTGTTTTTCTCAAGGAGCAAAAAACCTGTTACCGATAAATCTCTTGTATCTGAAGATGAATTCCACTCTTTTCCTGAGGAAATTTGCAGTGATAGAGCTGCAAATATTAGTGACAAAGTGTCCGCCCAAGCATCAGCTGGTCTGCAGGGGCCATCAAGAAAAGCATCTTTCTCAAATCTAATTGGGAGGCAGGGTGTGATATCTCCTGAGGTAATTTCATTAGATGTTTTGCTGAATGTTTCGATTTTTCTTACCCCTTTGCATCTTTTATTTGATGTGTACTTCCATTTTGTGATTAGTCAATTAGTAGGCTTTCATGTTGCTTTCTTCCCTATTTATTAACTAATTAGAAGGTACTTAATTAAGCATTAGCTACTGACATGGTTATCTTCAATACATTCTTTTGCTTCTCAAAAAAAGTTAATTAATCCTTCAGAGTTACTCTTAGATCTTAAATACAATACTTAAATAAATGTTATTTGGTAAGTTATGTGTTCTATGTGCAATGATTAGAATGGGTATGGATACTGTAAAGTGATGATGAACAATGAAATTTGAGGGTCTTATATAAGGCATATGCTTAGAAAGTGTTTTCTTGGGAAGTTAGCAATGTCAATACAAGGATATGTTTAACGAAGAAGGAAGAGTTCAAAATTAATGCTTAGTTTCATCAACTTTGCCCCTACCTTCGGTTTAGTTTCTGCATATAAGAAGTCGATGGCCTGCTGGGTTTTGTAAATGTTTTTACAAACTTGTGTTTGCAGGATGTCAAATGTTCACTTTGAAATTTAATGGCCCAATTCATATTATTAACTAGAAAGCTGCAGACTTATGTTATACTTTTTGACCTATGCAGACTGAATTGGCCATGGCAAATCCTTGTGAATCTGGAAACCAAGGTGAACAGCCAAGTCCTATATCTGTCTTAGATGAACATTTTGAAGAGGATGAACGTACAGCAAAAGTGTTTCCCCATTATGCCAAGCCTGACCAACAAGGTACAACTCTTGTTGCCTGAATCTCTTTCTTGCATATATAGGTTAGTATTTTTCTTAATTTGGTGTTAAGTAATTTCGTCCTACCAACAATTCAGGAGTTAAGTTGCCACTTGATTCTACTGGATCAAACTTGATTGACAAATCGCCGCCCATAGGATCCATCGCTCGCACCCTGTCATGGGATGATTCGTGCATAGACACAGCTTCATCACATCCCGCAAAGGAATGCTTAATCACCGAAGAAACAGATGAAGACGAACAAAACTTGTATACCTATGTTAAGACATTATTATCGGTCGCTGGTCTCCAAGGTGAGGTGCAATCTGATTCATTTTTGGCAAGATGGCACTCACCCGAGAGCCCATTGGACCCATCGTTAAGAGACAAGTACATTGATTTAAAAGACAAGGAGACATTGCATGAGGCCAAGCGGAGGCAAAGGAGATCAATGCGAAAGCTTGTGTTTGATTGTGTAAACACAGCCTTAGTGGATATTGCAGGATATGGGTCAGACTTGGGCCAACGAGCTCTTCCATGCATCGGGGCCAATAATCACACATCGGACAGTGCATCGTTGACAATGGTGGACAAGGTGTGGGGCCGAATAAATGTATGGTTTTCTATCAAGGTCAAATGTGTATCAGACGACAGCGGGGATGAGAACAACCTGGTGGTGGAGAGATTGGTAAGAAACGAGGTGGCGGGCAAAGGGTGGATGGATCATTTGAGATTGGAAATCGATAACTTGGGAATGGAAATTGAAGGAGAGTTGCTGGAAGAGCTTCTCCAAGAGGTGGTGGTTGGATCAACAGGTAGAGTGTGACAATGCTTTTCATTCTTTTAGTTGTATCCTATCTTCATTTACTCAACTTTGTTATTGTTGTATCATGATTTTATCCCAGCGCCCCATCTCTATTATTCAGGAGTGCAAATTGTTGGAAATATGCATAGGCATGCATCCCTGATCCGTATCTATATATATATTGTTTGTATTCTCCTTTTTTGTCCAGCACCAGAAGGGTATGACTTCTTATTATAAATAAACAAATAAAGATGGATATGTTAAATAAGTACATCAAATCTGGGTGGGGTGTCTGTCTTAATTTATTATAGAATGGTCCTACTGACTCTCCTACACACTAGTACTGTGAGATTCCTGACATCGACTGACTGCTTTACCCGAATAATTTTACTTTCGTGGGTGCAGTACTGCTACGCTGTGTTCAGTAGATCCAAAGTCGGACAGCAGACTTGTTTTAATCATCTTGTTGTAGGGCTAGCGCTGGTCATGGGGTGACTTTGCACGGCGTATCTTTTGTTTTTGGGTTTGGGGAATAAGGCTTTGGATTCAGACACTGTAGTGCAGAAAGTTGGTCTTTTAAAAAGGGTTAAATTAATAATACACTTCTCTTCCTCGTCATGTCTGTGTTACCTGCTGCCTGCATTGTCCGTTAAGTAATAAATTGTAATAGCCAGATTTGTTGATATACAAAGAGAAATAATGTTGGTTAGAACTTATTAGCCCTGCGAAGTTTGACAAATGCAAACTTCTTGTTTGGAATTATTTGTTGGTTCAGCTAAGAAGACAAAAGATATGTCATCTTGAATTAGTACCAAATCACATGTGATCTCATTTTATATTACTATCAAAAGAAGGTAAAAGCCGAATACTAAAGACATGTATGTACCAATTGATATTATTAGAACAAACAAATACCAAATGTAAAACTAGGTCCTTGATGCAATGATTTTAAGTATTTCTTTTGCGTATATATGTTTTGATGTATCAAAATTATTTTTTTTATTTTGGGAAAATATATCATATCAATTATATTTTATTTACACCTAGCATTTTTAATATAATATAACACTATTATTATTATATTTTGAGATAATTATATTTACACTCTTTGAATTATGGTTTGAACAAATCACCCCTACTTTTTATATAACTATCATCATGGTATGCCGTCCATGCGTGTATGTGACAAATAATATTTCGTATCTTAAAATACATTATGAATAAGAAAAGATATATATAAATCAACACATCATATTTTCAAAAAAAAAAATAGAACAAAGCAATAAAGAAAAAGACACTTAGGGGTATTATCGTTATAACAATAAATTTGATGTTGCGGTATTGTAACCGTCTTTTTGTGAGAGAAAAGGACAATCTCTTCTATATTAGTATAGATTACAGAAATCACCTCAACCAAAAGATAATGTAATTTGTGTAATGATGTTGATAGTTTTGGAGGGTGTATGTGTCATTTTTTTAAAAATATGAACGGTTTGTGTAAATAAAATTGATGCTTTTTATAATTATATTTGTAATTATTAAAAAAAAAAACAGATATAAATTAAGGACACAGACAGCAAGTGTAAATGATATATAAAGCACATATTCAAAAGAAATCATCTCAACAGAATGATCTCCCTTTTTCTTGATATGGCACAAAATGATATCTCATTTGAGTTGATTTTGTTGAAATAAAAGGATATGAAGTTGTGACTTTTGAACGACAGCGGCAGTAACCATATCAAAAAGAAAAAAAGAAAGAAAGCTAGGCGACAATGAGATATACCCAAATGTCACAAACAAAAAAGCTCAAATTCTTATTCTTCATATGGCAGTAAAAAAGCAGCCAAAGAATTACTACACTGTCAGTCACTGAGTAGTAATATTACATCACAAAAGCAGAGACCGTAAAATCTCGTGACCCAAAAGTAGAACCTGCGCCACCGTGACTTTTGAAATAAATAACTTTATAGAATTGTAGGGTAGGGATTGAGAACATGGACAAGTTGATGGGAGAGTGAGATCTTTCAGATGTCTTGAGGAAACAGCTAAATGACAATGATAGTAAGTGAAGATCACATGGGGATCAAATTATTGCAATATGGGATTGCTTCTCTACCCTCCTCCTCCTCATATGCATACCGTGTAAGTATTAATTGTTGACCCGTTGGTGTCACTTTCCAGTCAAGATTTTAGATTTTTTGTTCTCCAATTATTGTGTAATAATTGGTTGTAATATCATGGGATGATTCATTTGTTATGGATAGAATCCACGTTGATCACTACGACAAGCTATAGTAATTATAAATTATTCATCAATTCAGTCTTCATGCCAAGAGAAGGAATTAAGTCTACAATGCTCCAACAAGAAAGTTGTCGTTTTTTTTTTAAAACAATGAATCCATGCATCTTGAGCATTCTAAACCCAGTGAAGAAACTTATACTCCTAATTTCTTTTCTGAATGATTCATGCGTGACATTTTTTTCTTGTTACAATGATGTTCTCATTTTGAAATGAATCATGTGGTCTAGAAATCATGGATTATGAAGTTCTTGTGTGGAGAATAATAGCGATCCCTAGTTTATCGGCTGAGGACATGCAGAACTTTGATAGAAAGAAGCCAAAGGATGAAGAATAGTAGATTTTGAAAGCCTTTTGCCTTGTAATGAGATGATTGATGTATATGTGCTTGTATAGATTCAACCTTCAGCGACAAAGTGGTGATGTTGGTTTGTGTTTGTTTGCCTCAAAATGAGATGACTAGTGCATTACCGGTAGCTAAGAATTAATAATTACAGCAAACCATATAGCACACTCATCAAAGGCAATTCCCTCTTTTTTTATACAACAGTTGCACCACTCATTCACACCATTTTTCTACCAATATACACAACGAAATCATGGGAGCAGAGATTGGTTGGACGATCTATTTACATCAAACGCAGCAATGTGGGAAAAGATTAAATGGCACATAAGCTACTGGTTAGGGAAAAACACACCAGGTGTACGCTGATCTTCATTTGTCCAAGATATTTCCCATCTTTATTGACTTCACTGCCTGACATCAGTGGATGGGTTTTGGTCCAGTAAACTGTGTTTTGCTTCACCACTGTTTAGTCCATACTGCAGACAAAATGTACGCCAGCAATTCAATAAGAATAAGAGTAACGCATGTCAAGTGACAATAGGAATTGAAGAGGATATGTAAAATACTGGACGACTGATGATAAAAGAAAATGCTAGAAGGAAAAGCCCAAAACCAACATCCCAAAAGAATGAGTTCATCTAGATGTACAAACTGGCTAACAAACAAAGGTTACAATGTCTTGGCATTTCATAGCCCAACACCAAACTTGCTTGCTAAGGGGTCAAAAATTAAAATCTTCGCCTTCACAACAAAGCCTCGGAGCGATTGGCAAAAGTTTGCGCATGGCCCCACCCCTACCCCAGGTTCAATACTCATCTCGTCCTCCATTCTTCCATCTTTCACTTAAGTGGTACATTACCAACCCACTAAGCTCAGCTAACTGGTTCGAACAATCACATATGTAGTAGTCTCAAAGCTACTTAATGCGCACACAGTAAAACTCATTAATTGATGGTACCATCATGACAAACTGACAACTTGATATTTGGACCAAAAGAATGACCAAAATTCGATGACAAACGATCACAATGCAATTTAAATCATGTAGTTCCTGGAAGCATAAGCGTTGTATTAATATCAGATCCCCACCTTTTCCCTCATCCTTGAACTCCAGATATCAGAATCACCTCTAGTCGATCCAGATGCTTGGCTTGAATATGGAGCAAGCAGTGGTTCTCTGGTACTACTCCTAAAACCATAATCTCCCTCAAGATCATCATCTTCTCGCGGCCCAGAAACCAAGGATCTCAGTATTATAGCAAAAAGTAGGGATAAGACCTGAAAAGAACAAAACACATGTCATGGTGAAAGCAAACCAGAGTTGACTCTAGTATCAGATATGCCATGGAATGCCATATGAAACAGTTTAGTTATTAATATTAAAATCATTATATTCTTATTTAGTTTTGCCCTTTACTGAAGTAAGGAGTTTAGAACTGACACTGAATGATGGAAGGACTTTCACCATAAGCTAGCTCTGAAAGACATAGACCCAAGTTTCACCAAAGGCAACTCTACATCTAGGTCTAGAAGGAACAAGTTCAAAACAAATTACAGAATATATCCAAAGCAAAGGCTGAAAAAACCTTAGTACAGTCCCCAGCAGCTGGTGGTTCAAGATGAGCCATAAACCCATATAAAAATTCATAGCTATTACCTCAATACAAACGGGTTGAGACTTAATAATCAGAAATCGCAGGGCTGATGTAAGTGAGATTTTCAAAGCTATTCTACAAACAAAGGATTATTAAACAGTAATCTGAAACTATTGGGTAGTAATTTGCAATAAGCTTCTAACAGGTCTATGACTCTATAACTAAGTGAAAGTAGGTCTTAGTAAACTATAAAGCATCAAATCCCTCTACACAGTTTCAATTATCGTTCCCAAAAACTCGCTCGTTAACCAACACACTATGTGAAATTTTCATCGATGAAGTCCCAAATACCAAATATACTACTAGGTTGCTTGTATCCATTCTCCTGTGAAGCAACTAGCTTCTAGAATACCTTTGTTATATGTTAGTTTCTTCATAGTGATTGGAAAACACCCTTGAGACCTAATTACCAAGTAAATTTCACATGGATAAAATTCTTCAGTAATATGTGCACCAAATAGAAGGGGAGAAAAGTAGGAAATTTAAATGCCAATATGGAGGAGTAAAACATGCCTGTATTACAATAACAGTTATGCCGACCCACGTAAAAATATCAACATTGTCTTCAATGAAGGTCCACAGACTGTCAAGCTCTCCAGTGGGATCGAAAGGGATATCCTGAAAAATTGATGTCAGAGGTAAAGGACGAACCACAAATCTGCAAACATCAGCACAAAAATAGCAACCAAGGCTCTACCTTCTCCCAGTGATGATCAAGAGCGATGAAAGCCACCAAGCCCGCTTCGAATAGAATAAATATCGTCATCAGGACAGTGTACTATGATTATGTTGATCAAGGGTATTACAATATTGGATGATAAAACATGCATTTCACCAAGATTTTATGAAAAATGGATTTGCAAAAACATACATATAACTCTTACTCAGGTGGAAAGTAATCTCTTGTTAGGAAACAACAAACTTAAGACTCACAATTGATGTCGAAAAGACATTGATTGACAAAATTTCTAATGCTCTTCCTAGGGGAACTTTCACGTCTCAAAATGCAGACTAAGGCGAAAAGCTTTAAACACCATCAACTTTCATATTGCTAAATGCAACATTGTCAATAGAGTTCTTAGCTCTGTTTCATCTATTATTCTGAAACAAAAGAATAGGATAATTAAAGGTCTACTTCTCCTCTCTCTAATATCTCTGACCAACAGATCCTTCATATTTCTCTGTCGTTCAAAATTTTAGTGGCAGAGACTGAAGCTTCAGCAGCTTCTGAGCTAACACCGCTGCCAACTATGACTGATCAGTAACATATCAGATTTTCGGGATATAATGACATTGGAAGTCTTCTCTCCGTAATCTATCAAGTGCCCTCATCATTCATCATCCAAATAAAGTAGAATCCAAGGTCCAAGTTGTTCTAATACCTCACAAGGACCAACTAATATCCAGTTGAGAATCAGAATATTTACACTTATTACGCTCAATCATCCCAGTCAAAGTTATACATACTTGTAAATATCACTATTACGAACACAACGAAAAAATTCTGTAGTTGTTCAAAAAGGAAGAAAGAGATGGAGAAAAGGATACAAAACAAAGGCAACAGCCGTTGACCGCCTCTGCACCAACGTGACCAATGCACGTAATGCAACATACCAAAATTCCAATCCCCATAAATGCATATATGAACCTGTCCACAAATATAAACATATAAATTAACATAAAAACTGCAGCCCTAACTCCTTCCACATAAAAACAGAGCAACAAATATAAGATAAAACAGAAATCACCAGAACCAAAGAATTCCGAAAAATACATAAATGATCAGTACCATGGAGCTGGGAGAGAGAGGGAATTGAAGCGGAAAACATCATCGTGGGATGAAACGAGGCCGGATGCGAAATTGAGAGGGTTAATGACGTCGAGGGGAAGCTGAGTCCCAGATTCATGCGGCGGGGGAATCTGGTGATGGTGGTGCTGCCATTGATTAAGCATGTAAGCAGAGTACACAATTATAGCTACACCAACAAATGCCTGCAGAAAATTCAGGAATTTGAGGACGAACGCCAGAAATGTATGGCAACATGGGGTTCGCATTTGTGGAATTTTTTATTTCTTTTATTTTTTCTATTTCTTTGTGATTTTGAGGGTATTTGAATTCAGGCAGGATTCAAGTGAAGTGATTGTCAGAAACCTAATTCAACTGTAGAAGAACAGAGATTTGCTTCTGAGTGCGTTCCAATTCATCAATAATAATTAATGACTTTCTTGTTGGCGTTTTGCCTTTCTTTTTTGTGTACAGAGATTTGAAATTTTGGGCTTACCAGCAAAATAAGCCCAATCTATATTTGGGCCAACATTTGGCCCATTTATACCAATATATATATAAGGCCATACTCATGAGAAAATCAATAGCGACTTTCATGCAATTATCATACTGACGACTAATAGTTAATTAATGATCAAAATTCTAATCTGAATTGAATTTGGCCAGACCTGAAAACAAGTGCAAGACACTTGCAGTAGCGTGGTTGCTGTATGGTACTGCAAAAAAGTGACCAATTAGAAGGCTTCAGTATTATCTCCAACATTCTCCCAATTCCTCATCTCTAAGTACAAGATGATTTTACTAGCCCGTTTCAAGTGTTGACGTAATCTTTGTGTTGTTCGTCCGGTTTGATTATTTTTAGAATTAAGTTTCATTTTTCTAACAATTGCTGCAGACACCATATGAGCTGGGAGCCCGACATGCTGCATGCCGGCGGAGCTCATGTGCGGACTGAACTGGCAGCCCTCGAAAACGAACTCCCCTCCAAATTCCTCCAACATGATTATAGTTAAGACGATATTTACTGGTTGTGGTGAGTGCATGGCGCCGATGAGCCTTAGCACCATCACGGAGTTGGATTCCAGGGCCTGATTTTCATTATCAGCTGGGAGTAAGTGATGTTTGCATGTGCTTTTCTTAGGCATCATTGCCGCAGGTTACTGCATTCAAACATAAAAACCGATCATTCTTCGGCCATGTATTGGACGAAATTTATGGATATTATATTATGCCTTTTGAGGAGTGTGGCTTGTGATTTGTTTCGACTTGGAAAAGTTTAACATTGGAAAGACGCACTGATTGATTTATTCTAACATAAAGAATAAACAAATAAAGAAAATTGAAACGTTTTTTTAGCATGCTTACAACCATTAATCAGTTAAACTTCTCAAACCAAACTTAATTAGATATAGTACAGTAATTAAACATGGTGGCTACTAATTTTTTAATTTAAACAAATGGATTTCAAAATTTCCAGGAGTACTAATTAACTCAAAGATTTTACCCTACCAATGCCAAATAATTATAGAACTAAAAAAAAATCCCAAACACCTTCTCCCATGTGCAAACTACTCGGGCATCAACTTTGCTCTCAACATTAACCATGAAAAGAAAAAAGAACTTGAAACGTGTCAAAAGCAGTTTATGAAAATTATTCGGCAGAAGATGTTATAACCATCACAAGTGTAAATATCTTAAGGGAACTGCAAAAGCATAGTAGCCTTGAATTCCAGAAATTAACAAATGAAGTTCTGTGCCACACGAGCCGAAGGTGATTATCCTTATCTGCCACTCTTTTTAGCCCGCTTTCCTTGGCCTTTCTTTGGTGGTCCCTTTCCACGACGCTTCAACATTTCGAGTCTGTTCAATCGCCTGTCGTAATTGATCAAGTTCAAGTCAGACATCACTCGTAAATATAGTGAAAAAGAGGCAGCAGTATTAACATGACATTTCAAAACATAACAAATGACATGATAGATTGATAAGAAAGTCTCCATTGATCACGAAGACTAAATCAATCTTGAGCTAGTTTCTCTATTGGACACTTCTGTGTTCCTAGTTGCAAAGAAATGCATTTCACAATAACACTTTCCTTGAGAAGTGATTCCTTTTCTTAATGTTTGCTGTAATGAATATATATTCCCATCTGAATTTGTTCCAATTCTCAATGAAACACAGACCTAGAAGTTCCACAAAGTGGTACTCATGTTAACAACCACCTCATTTAAAAGCTTCAGCTGTTAACATAATTATCTTAACACAGACCCCTCACATGCAAACCCTGCACGTAAACCTTTCTTTTATAAGTGGGTGACGATGAGATTTGGATCCCGGGACTTCTTGTTTGGTCTGGCTTTGATACCATGTTAGACTACCACCTCATCCAAAAGCTTAAGCTGTTATAGAGGAAATCATTCTAATATTAATATCTACCCAGTACATGGTAAAACAGCAACGGGCCAAGAAACTGATGGCAGCCAGTAACTGTTGAGATCCTAAAAGATGAATTCCATCCCATTTGGCCACTTTAACCAAAACAAACTTTCATAATATGATCACCCATTCCATTCCTCTAAAACATGCTAGAAGTGACTTCGGAGGGTATTAACTGTCCATCGAGCAATCTTTCCATACGCATTTCTAATTGCATAATACGCAGTTTGTAAAAGCTGCTGCTTTTCTCTTTGCAGTCAACTGCCATCCTATGATAGAGTTGCACCTTAGGAGACTGCATATTTGCATACACACTGTCCTTCATTATTGGGCATTTCCTTCCAAGATTAGCATAAAGCTAAATTCAAGTGCTTCTCTTATCCATCAAACCAAGCACTCATGGGAATACATGCATAAACATGAAGTAACACTCATAAAGTAAACAATGTATTTAATATATTCTTACTCTTGCTCTCGACGGGCCATGACAAGGGGATCATCTTTGTTGATGTCATAAGGGTACCACGCAGCAACTTTGTCACCGATGAGCTTTTTTCGTAGTATTTTATGAGGGGATCTTTGCCCAGTCGGGTTGAGCACATGACCGAAAATCCTAGCTCTCGCCTCAGTAACTCCTCTCTTGGCTGCTTCAGCCAAGACATTCTTCAAGCTCCCTAAGCCGCTGCAGACGCTCATCCTTCTGTTCTCACAATTTCCTACCTGACTCCAATAGAAAACCCAGATTAGAACATTGCGATACAACAAGAATATTCAAACAATTCATTAATTCCAAGAGAATTACTTATATCTTTCATGGGCAATTTGACAAACACCTGGGCCGCAACAAAAAAACCAAACTAACAAGCACAACATTCAATATCTCTGCTTAATAGAAACTCAAAAGGGAAACTTCCCTATGCCTTTAGGAATGGGACCGAAATAGCATCATAGAAGAAAGAGCAGTAGCCGAACCAACTGACATAGCTAGATCATCATCAAAAGATTTTCAATACCTTTCACTCTCAAGTGCTAGCATCAAATCAAGGAGCCTTCAACGGCGAACGAATTTGAACCCGAATGCGTGCCTTATATTGAACAAATTCTTGATCTCATGTACATTAATCGCTTCAGAAAAAAAAATGTGTGTTAATAAATGATAAGCGATATAATAAAACATGAGGGTAAAGTAGGAGCCTACCGGAAGAAGAACAGCAAGTGAGAAAGAGAACGCAGGAGTACGACTTGCGAGTGTAGTTTAGGGTTGTCTAAATCGCATTAGCTCTCGCTCAAAATACATTAAAGTCGCACCCAAGTTTGTCTGCCAAGTGCAAATTACAATTTTCACTGTATACACCACTTATCATTTTTACTGTCTTATTATTATGCTTCAAAAATATATGTTTTAGATTATTAAAAAAATATAATATTGCTAACTTAAATGTATACCAAAAAATTGAGCAGAAACAAAATTCCATATGCAAAATTCCATTTTTTTTTCTATAAATTTAGGTTGTTAGTATTTTTTATCCTATAATTTATTCTATTTACACATTTAGTCTTTTTTTTTTTATACGAATTAGTCCTAAACATCTTATATTTGGTCTTTTTTTGACCAATTTAGTCATCTGTTGACAATTTTGGTCTTCTTTACACTGTAATAGATATATTTTTTATCATACAATTATGAGTCGTTACGATAAAAAATGTCAATATATGACCAAATTTGCCGGAAAATGACCAAATATAAGATGTTTAAAACTAAATTCGTAAAAAAATGACTAAATGTGTAAATAAAGTAAATTACATGACCAATAGTGCTAATAAACTAAAGTTACAAGACCAAAAATATAATTTTTCTAATTTTATATCGAATTAATAATTTATATTATATATTAAGGGAGATTACCTCTTTATATTTCCTTGACATGGGCCCACCATTTGGTGATAACATTTAAGGACCAGGAGTACCAAAAGAATTAAAGTTTGAAAACCAAAATTACAACCCTAAATTGTTTGAGAATCAAAATCGCATTAGTGACTATATTTAAAGACAAAAATGCATGTATCCCTTTATTAAGATTACTATCAACATATTTAGCATATTATGTACTTTCGACACGTACGCTAAATATATGAAAACATTCAATAATATATATTATAAATTTACAATTAATTAAGATCTCAAAATAATATTCTTTTTTATGCAATACAAGGTTGCTTCGTTGTTATTGTTTTTTCTTTTTAAATTAAGTTTCATTATTTTTGAAAAACATATAAATGAATAATTTGAAAAGTTTGATTCAATTTCGTGTACCAAATATAGAATTGATATACCAAAATTATTCATTCTAAAGTTTATTCTGTTTCCTCAAATTTATTTTTACATATCAATCATGATTTCAGTCCAACTCGAAATCAATCATGACTTTATAGAAATATAGTTCTTTTTTATTAATCGAAATTTTAAATTAAAACAATAAATAAATAAATTTTTTTACCAATCAAATAATTCGAACTCATAAAATAATTAAAAAATATTTAAATTATTATCATGGACATTATCTTTTAAAGAATAAAAGAATGAAAGTGCAAAATAGGCCAATAAAAAATTGGAACGATTAATGTGTTTTTTTTTTTAAATAATAGTATAGATATTTAGATATTGTTTGTTTGAACTTAGAAATTTTAATTTGATTAATAATATATTTTACAATCCAAATAATTAATTTTGTAAAGTAAGATGTAATGTTGAAGACAATGACAGTAAAATTAACCGCCACAACCACACGCACAATTTATCCCACGCTCCTTCAATCTAGCAAAATCTTTTATCCCCCGCTCCTTCGGTCTGCCAAGATACTCGCTCCCGTTCCCCGCCCATCTACACTCACTGTCATCCCCCTCGCCGCAGATTCCATCTTTACAGCAACGTACCGTGTTCTTCAGAATCCTCGAAATACCCCATGGAGAGGGCATTGGAGTTGGCCCGTGCGAAGGACACCAAGGAGAGACTGGCGGGGGTCGAGCGTCTGCACCAACTCCTTGAGGCTTCTAGAAAGAGTTTGTCGCCATCGGAGACGACTTCACTAGTCGACGTCTGCTTAGATCTTTTGAAGGACAATAATTTTCGTGTATCGCAGGGGGCATTGCAGGCACTCGCCTCCGCCGCCGTGCTCTCTGGCGATCACTTTAAGTTGCACTTTAATGCCCTGGTCCCTGCGGTGGTTGAGAGGTTGGGTGATGCCAAGCAGCCCGTCAGGGATGCTGCGAGGAGGCTACTGCTTACTCTCATGGAGGTAAGTGTATAATTTTTCATGCACTAATGTACTCTGGATGCTTATTCATTATATACCTGGAGGATTTTATTCCCTGAAATTTCGGTTGGTTCTAGTGGTTTAAATTTTATGATTTTGGATTTACTCTACCGATCAAGGTAAACCACAGTGGCGTTGCCGAGTGGTTTTTGTGAGATGGGGAAGAACTACTTACTAAAATAATAATTGAAATTATTTTTGGTTTCATCCACTCCCATTCAGTCATCGTCCAACCTTCCAATAACCCAATACTGAATGCGGTTGCGCTTGGTTTATGCCTGCTAAGGGTTTACAATTTTATGATTCTAAATTACTAATAGATGTTGCATTCGCCTCTCACCTATAGCTGAATTGTTAATGACTTCATGTTTCTGCCTAATTTACTCTGTCAAGATGTCATCATATTTATCTATAGCTGGATTAGGAATGTTGTTCTTTTGAAAATTTATGAAGACAATAGGGTTTAGATGGCGAAGAAGCGACATCTGATAGGGGAAAGGATTCTACTTCAGTTGCCGTAGTTGACCCTAATCTTTATATGTTTTTCTTGTAGAGTAGGGCACCAAAACTCAGATGTACACCAAATTTTTTGAACTGAATAGAACAATTCTCCAATGTCATCTTGTAGAGCTCAATCTGCTTATTCAACTTGATACTCCGAAAGCATTTGTCCTGAAAATGACATCTTACCCAAATAAATAAATAGCATGTAAATAACATCTTACCCAAATAAATAAATAGCATGTAAGTGACATCTTATAAATTGAACTCTCCAATCAACTAAGTTGCTGCGAACCAGAGGAGTCATGATTAAACACTAATTTAACAAAGAGTTGCTTGATTAATGAGCAACAAACCACATGCTATTGCATAGCCTCTATACAATATAGAATATATATAAACTTGTCTCAGTTAATAAAGAGACAATACATTTGTCAAACTAACTAGATTTTATTGTAATATAAATAATAGAGACAAACCTCTTTGACACCCTTGACATTATCACATAACTGATTTCACAAGCACTAATCCAAATATTATTTGACAATATCATATGACTGGCTAAACTCTAATGAAAGAGATCTAGATCAAAATTGGATAACTTGATGATATCTTGTGGAAGTGCAGAAGAAATTTTGAAACCAATTTACAAATTGGGATAATTTATAAAAACATTTTAAGACTTACTGAAAATATTGCTAATCCTAATTATATGGTTCTAAAAATGCAATTTAACTTCTACTTTTCCGTCCAAATTTGAATTTAACAGCCATGTCCACATTCTTGGGCTAAAGACTAGGGGAATTGGGGTTTTTGGGACTAAGCATGGGCAACTCTTCCGAATTTTTGGACGTTTTAAAAACATTCGTAAAGTAGCTGAAATTTGCACATTTGTGTTCCTGTGGGATTAAATATGTAGTTTTGTCTCTTTCCTTTGTAGTCATTGCAACTTGCTACACACTTTTTCCACCCCATGCAAACACAATTTTGGCGGTAGTATACTTGCTTGTTAGCCTAATCCTTGCTGCTTACAGTTTGATAGCTTATTGTATGTTTCAAAAGGGCCGTACTTGTGAAAAAAATTGCTCATTGCCACCTTTTCAGCATTTTCCTATTCTGAAATGTTTATTTGCTTGAGCACTTCAGAAAGAAAAAATCCAGAGATTCTGTAAGGTTCTTGTGCTATGTTGTTAGGTCAGATTTTCTCATTTTTTTGAACAGTAGCAACAGTAGGAAATTGCTTGTTTTCGATCTGTAACAGTGTCTATATCTCAGTCTAAATTCCATGCTTTTGCAACATTCTAATCTCTAAAGCCCAAAGCTTGATAACCGCATTATAAGATCTTTTGATAATGAGTTAGCGGCTTCGTGATCATGTTCCATAGACAATTATACTTTTGACCATAGTACTTAATGGCGCATGCCTGGGCACCATCCGGGCTGTTGCCGAGGGGCGCGTGAGGTGCTCCTTTTTAAGCCCAGGCCTTTTTATGCTTGGGCCCATCAAAATTTAAGAAAGAAAAAAACTAATAAAATAAGGAACATCAGGCGAATTAAACCCCTCGTGACTGTTGGACTGCATGCATGTTACAACATAATATTTCACGAGAATTACAACTATTGGTATCCTGAGTTCGAGTCTTCTGCTGTTGATTATTCCCAGGGCCACCACCAAGAAAGTTTTCTTTCTTTTTTCTTCTGGCACTGATAATTTCTGTTCTTCTTTTGTTTTTCTTTTCAGTTTTGTCTTTCTCTTACTCCATTTCTTTCTTTTCTTTTCTTCATAGACTTACTCTGTTTCTGTTTATTCTTTTGTTATCTTGTCTCTGATTCTGATACTATGTAATGTAACTATGTAGTTTATGTTCTTTAAGTAAGTATAAATGTAAATTGAAGTTATCACTTTTCATATATTTATTATTTGTTTATTGATTAAAGTATGCTATACTAAAGTAATTCAACTATATGCTTTAGTTTAGCATAATATATAGAGTTACTACATATTATTTAAATTTTAATTTCTGAAATTGCTTCTCTGATTTTTGAAAGGAAAAAAATATAAGTATTATTTATTTATTTTAATTTCTTATACATTATTCTGGTCGAAAAATATTAATGTATATAAATATATAAATTATTTTTTACATTTGCACCGTCCTTCAAAAAGGCGGGTGCCATGCGCCATTAACTACTATGCTTTGGACTGTGGAGGTCCATCAGAGTGTTCTGCATTCCCTTTGTGCAGCCTATAAAATTAGGACCTTTTTCATGGAATCGGATGTACTGTGCAGAATTGTGAATGTTAACTTTAGTGCAGGTTTCTTCACCCACGATCATTGTTGAAAGAGCTGGATCTTATGCTTGGATGCACAAAAGCTGGAGAATTCGTGAAGAGTTTGCTCGTACAGTGACATCAGCTATTGGTCTCTTTGCGTCTACAGAACTACCTCTTCAACGTGCCATTCTACCACCTGTATGTTGACATCGTTATTTCTTGTTGCAGTTTCCGTATCAGGATGAAGTTTGGTAGGAAACAAGATTGTTGCTCATGCATGATTACCAAAGTGGAATTAGTGGCCTTATATGTTGTCATTTTGGATGTCAGATTTTGCAGATGTTGAATGATCCAAATCCTGGTGTAAGGAATGCAGCTATTTTGTGTATTGAGGTCCGGAAATTTTTTGATTAATTGTTTCTTTTTGTTACATAAATGGGAAAGCAGGGGTGACACTATATGGATTTCAAGCTTTTTCTTATTTAGATTTAATGGCTTAACCACTAGGTTAAACATTTTTTTTACTGATTTCAAGCTTTTTTTTGAACTCAAGTAAGTGTTTTAGTTCAATCCAGGCCCCACGGATTTCAAGCTTTTTCTTGTCTGGATTTAATGGCTTAACCACTAGGTTAAACATTTTTACTGATTTCAAACTTTTGTTTGAACTCACGTAAGTGTCTTAGTTCAATCCAGGCCCTGATTAGAAGGTATGTGGCAGTTTTTGATGGTCTGACAAGAGACTTTTAGATTGAATCCTCAATTTGTGATTCTAATTTGGTCAGAAGATTTTTGCTCAAGAAGCTTTGGAACAGGCTGGCAGCTTTAGTTGACTTTTTTACACTTTTGTATTTGTTGTAGCAGTTGTCATATTGAAATGTCTGGTTACAAGAGTCTCTAGTCCTTAGCCCAGCGTCAGATAAGTTGGAGTTACTTTATTACTGATTAATATGTCAGCATATGTTCTTGGAATTTTCTTTATGTATTTTATTCCCAATCAGATAGTTCTTCTGCTACTGTCAAAATGCTTAAGGATTTCTGACTAATTGATAATTAACACAGTACTGGCATCCGACAACTGCTTTACCTTCTCTTTGTTTTGAAGGAAAACTTTCCTTGTCTTTCTTTTCCTAGGAGATGTATACTCAGGCAGGACCTCAGTTCCATGAAGAACTGAACCGACATTATCTGCCTACACCAATGGTAACCATGAAGCTACCAGTTATCTTGATTTTTTTATGTGATATACTACTTATCAAGAAAATACAGCTGGATAATTTCTGATATTGATTTCATATATTTTGAGCATAATACAGAACAGAAGATCTTTTAAAAGGATTCTCCTTTACTCTTTGACATGATAATCGCTGCAGCTAAAAGATATTAATGCCAGATTAGAAGGAATTGAGCCGAAGGTTCACTCTTCGGAGGCTATTTCGAGCAATTACTCATCTAGCGATACTAAGCCTAAAAGCCTTAATCTGAAAAGAAGCAGCCCCAAGGCCAGAAGCTTGACACGTGAGGTTTCTCTCTTTGGAGGTGGGTATAAGTGCTGGACTGTGTTATATATAGTTTATTGTGTATATGCATATGAAAATCCATTCAACTATTCTTATTTAAAACTTTATTATTTCGTTAGTTTACTGCTTCACATCTCTGACTCATTTGCATCTTATGGTGCTTAGTTCATTAAATGAGTTACATGTATTTGACATGTCTGAAAATTATGTTTTACGGGCAAGTTGATTGTACAACGAATAGTTCTCTGTTCATGCAACACAAGATGGTGAAATACTGTCATTTCAATGTACAGTTTGCAACAGGTTCAGAGATGACTAGCGTCACCATGTGCTAAACTTCTTGTCTCTTTTGACTCTGAGCAGCCGATGGTGATATCACAGAGAAACCTGTTGAACCAATTAAAGTCAATTCAGAAAAGGGGCTTATCAGGGAGTTTGAGAAGATTGCTTCCACCCTTGTCCCTGATAAACATTGGTCTGTCCGAATTGCAGCCATGCAGAGGGTTGAAGGGCTTGTTCTTGGAGGTTTGTTGAATGCTGATTGCTCAATTCAAGGCCTGGTAGCCACTTCTTTCTAAATTATCATGTTAACTGCTACATCGTACATCTTATGGCCTTCCTGTCCTAACTACCGGACACATTTAAATGCACCAACTAATAGCTTTTGTGCATGTAATTATTTATTTGTAAAAAGGATTTATACTTTATGTTGACTGAAGGTGCATATGCAATCTATCTATGTTTTTTTTTGGGATCCGATATGATAATATTTAATAGTTTAGTTACATCATTCAGGTGCAGCTGATTACCCTGGCTTTCATGGGCTTCTTAAGCAGCTGGTTGCTCCTTTGAGCACACAACTATCTGATAGGCGATCAAGCATTGTGAAGCAGGTAGGCCATATGTTGATTGCATATCTTGACTCACAAAGTGCAGTCACACTTACATTAAATAAGTGGGACAGACATGGCTTTTCCTATTCATAATATGTAATTTTTCTTGTAACTTTATTCTCAGTGTTTTCTGTCGGAGGTGCTAACTTCCGCATCCTAGTCAAGTCTGCTTAAGTGTTTTATTATTCTGTTTCATGCACTTTTCTATAGTTCACCATCCTATGCTTCTTGGAAATCTATCATAATGAAAGGGCATGACAGTGGTTTATCATATGATTCACAAGGGGAACAAATGTATGGGTGTATGTTTTATTATTAGAACGTTTCTTTTTGGGTGGTTGCGTTACTCTTCATATATTGAACATACCTACAATTTTTTAATGTCATTTTTCTAAAGATGTTGAGTGGTTGTTCTTATTCACCTTTTAGGCATGCCATTTGTTAAGCTTCTTATCAAAAGATCTCTTGCGGGACTTTGAGGCATGTGCTGAGATGTTTATTCCGGTGAGGAGCTGTTCTCTAGTGTAGTTCCTTTTTGGTTAGAGATAGCCATGCTTTTTGCTTCTCACTTTCTGCTCTGTAACTCAGGTCCTTTTCAAGCTTGTTGTGATAACAGTGCTCGTAATTGCAGAATCTGCAGATAACTGCATAAAAACAGTAATGCTTTATTTTCTGCATTACCTTGTTTTACTTCATAGTATGTCTTTGATTCATTATAATTTTGATTTTTCAGATGTTGCGCAACTGCAAAGTTTCCCGTGCACTTCCTCGGATTGTTGACTGTGCAAAGAATGACCGTGCTGCTGTGCTCCGCGCGAGGTATAGTTCTTTATCCTCTTAAGTTATGGGTATAATTAACCTTGTGCTTTTACAGTAACGATTTTATTTACTAAATTAGGTGTTGCGAGTATGCTCTTCTAATCCTTGAATATTGGGCTGATGCACCTGAAATACATCGCTCAGCTGACCTTTATGAAGACCTTATTAGATGTTGCGTTGCTGATGCGATGAGTGAGGTATAGCTATTGTGTCCATAAAATCTCTTTTATTTTATAGGGATGGTGAGTGACTTGCATATTCTGTGGCAAATTATCATTTGGGCCAAATTTTAACCTCATACTTTTAATATAATTTTACTGTTTCCCCCCCTTGGGATGTCCTTGACACATAAAACTCAACAGGTACGATCTACTGCAAGGATGTGTTATAGAATGTTTGCGGAAACATGGCCTGAACGCTCTCGCCGTTTGTTTTTGTCCTTTGATCCTGTTGTTCAAAGGGTACATACTATCTATTGTGAACTTTCATTCTGCGCCCTTCAACTACTGTCAGAATTATGAACAAAATAGTACTTTTCTAGGTAATAAATGATGAGTATGGAGGAGGAATGCACAGAAGAAATGCCTCTCCTTCCATTCATGAGAGGAGTTCAAACATGTCGTTTGACCCTCAGACATCTGTATCTTCAAGTATACCTGGTTATGGAAATTCTGATATAGTTCCGATGGATAGAAGTGCAAGTTTACCTTCAGGGACATCTCTTGCCTCCAGACTAGTACCCTCACAAGCGAAGTCTGTGGGTAAAGGCACAGAACGTAGTCTGGAAAATGTGCTACACTCAAGCAAACAGAAGGTCCCTGCCATAAAAAGTACGCTGAAGCGTTTGGATATAACTCAGAAATTCCGATCGTCCAGTTTGGACCTAGGTATTTGTGTTGCATTTACTTTCTACTTTGGCTTAATTCATAACTATACTCTCCAATCGAAAACCAGTTGTCTTTGGTTTGGCAGTCTTGTCAATCTGTTGCCAAACGTCGTCAACAAAATGTAGTCAGCAAAATTCTATGCTAATTATGTTGTAATCTTTGTGTGGGTAGCTATTCATTTTCTTGCCCCTAGTGCAGGAGTTGACCCACCATCATCTCATGATCCACCATTTCCCCTTGCTATTCCAGCTTCTAGTAGTCTTGCAAACTCTTTAGTAGATACAATACCTGGTATATCTAAAGGTAATATTCGCAACGGAGGTTTGATGATGTCTGATATCATCACCCGAATTCAGGCTTCTAAAATTTCATGTAGATTATCACGTCATAGCAGTGAAGTTAGTGACCCTCTATCAGTACATTCCACTTACTCGGCCAAGAGGGCTTCTGAAAAAGCACAAGAAAGAGGATCTAGTGAAGAAAATGATGGTTTTAGGGAATCAAGGCGATATATGAACTCTCATGCTGATAGGCAATATTCAGACATGCCATACAGGGACTCACAGAATCACATACCGAATTTTCAGCGCCCTCTTCTGAGAAAGAATGCAGCAGGACGAATGTCTGTGGGAAGGAGAAGGAGCTTTGATGACAGTCAGCTCTCCTTGCCAGAGGAATCAAGTTATTCAGATGGTCCAGCTTCTCTTCACGAAGCTCTGACTGAAGGGCTCAATGCTAGCTCCAATTGGAGTGCCCGGATTGCTGCATTTAATTATATTCATTCTCTGCTACAGCAAGGCCCAAGAGGTATCCAAGAAATCATGCAGAGTTTTGAGAAGGTCATGAAGCTATTTTTCCAGCATCTGGATGACCCTCATCATAAAGTTGCCCAGGCGGCTCTTTCAATTCTTGCGGATCTTATTCCAGCTTGCAGAAAGCCATTTGAAGGTTACATGGAAAGGATTTTACCCCAAGTTTTCTCGCGTTTGGTAGATCCAAAGGAATTAGTAAGGCAGTCTTGCTCAACTACTTTGGCTATGGTTGGCAAAACATATGGTACTGATTCCCTTCTACCGGCTTTACTGCGTTCATTGGATGAACAGCGTTCTCCAAAGGCAAAATTGGCTGTTATTGAGTTTGCTATAGGTTCATTTAACAAGCATGCAACAAATTCTGAGGGTTCTGCCTACTCTGGCGTCCTTAAGTTATGGCTCGCAAAATTGACGCCATTGGTCCATGATAAAAATACAAAACTGAAAGAAACAGCCGTAGCATGCATGATTGCTGTGTATACTCATTTTGACTCTGTAGCAGTATTAAATTTTATCCTTGGCTTATTGGTTGAAGAACAGAGTTCCTTGAGACGAGCCCTCAAGCAGTATACTCCTCGTATTGAAGTAGACTTGATTAACTTTATGCAAAGCAAGAAAGAGAAACGTGGCAAGCCCTCATATGATTTATTTGATGTGGTTGCAACATCCTTCGACGAGGAGTATATGGGAGCGTCAAGGAAGAGCCATCTGTTTGGAAGGTATTTAGGTGCTTCCGTCAATAGTGGTGGTGGTAGAAAGTGGAGTTCTCTTCAAGATGCATCCCATCTTACAGGCTCTATTGGTAATTTAACATCTGGTGATGCCCAGGAGAACTTGCATCATCATGCGCTTGAGGCTAAAACAAACCCTGATATTCCTACTTCAAGTTACCAAACTTTGAAATATGGCTCTACTACCAGTTCTGACAGTATTCAACCTTGGTCAATAGATAGCCTTGCAAATATCGAGACCTCTTCAGCTCCACGTTTTGATACTCTGACTGGTACCAACCATCTGCTAAAGTCTGTGGACTTTGAAGTTGATAATGAAACTTCGTCCAAGGTGACACTAAATCATCCTAAATTCCCTGATCTGAAAGTGAATTTTGCTGCAGAACAAGCAGCGGCACCAAGCATTCCCCAGATTCTTCATTTGGTGAGTTTTTAACGTCCTGTCATTCCTCAAATGATTCTGCCAATTATAATTATCCTGCTTGCTCCCCTCAATTGTATCCGGATATCTCCCATTGCTGTTGTTATATACGCATGCCGATTTTATTCTGGAGGTTTCCCATCTCTGTTCTTTTCTTATTTTTTTTTGCTTTTGTCCCTATTCTTGGTAGATTTGTAAAGGGAACGACGAGAGTGTTACAGCAAACAAGCATGATGCACTTCAGCAGTTGCTTGAAGTTTCTTTATCTAATGATGATTCTATTTGGAGCAAGGTATGTTGATTGTCCAATCTATATCTCCCTTTACAGCCTTTCCTTTCTATTCTCGCAGTCAGTATCATATTAGTTCTTTTTAGGCTGCTGCACCTCCAAGTTTTGTTATATTTGGTTCCCATCTTTCCTTCATTTTTGAGGGGCTGGAAGGTATGACTGAAACAAGCACCAAACTTCCTGACTCCTCTAACCTGTTGATAGTTATTTCTCTTCCTTCATGTGAGCATGTTTCATAGTAGTCAAATTCCTTTGACTAAATCCTCTTTTCATGTCATTTAAATGATAATATCTATTAATTTTCATCTGTTTCACTTTCTTTATGCTATCCTTTCTTTGTCTTGGATTTCTTTTACCCTTTTTTTTTTGGGATGGGTGGGGGTGGGTTGGGGGGCCTCAGCGGGGTTGTTTCTAGCTACTTAATAGTATCTCTTCCCCTTAGGTTATGTATTTTTATGTTTTGGCATGGAGTCCTTTATTGGAGGCAGTTTTACCTTTTCTGCTGATGCTGAAAAATATATTTATTGTTCATTTTTGTAGTTACTGTAGCTAGTTAATATGCATCAGTTGCATTCCGTTGCTAATATTTGCACGTTTCAGTATTTCAATCAGATATTAACGGCTATACTTGAAGTGCTGGATGATTCTGATTCAACTATTTGTGAGCTGGCTCTTGCAGTGATTGTTGAAATGTTGAAGAATCAGGTCTGGTGACATATGTGTGAACTTTAGATTATGTAAACCAAAGATATCCCTCTCTAGCAATTTCATTCATCCTCATGAGCTTTTCTTACTTTTTGCAGAAAGATTCGATGGAGGATTCTGTTGAGATTGTGATTGAAAAGCTGCTTCATGTGACAAAGGACAGTGTTCAAAAAGTATCAGTTTTTCTTGAACTAACTCAGTTTCTCCCCACTGTCTTCTCTCAGTCTTATTGTTTCAGCTTTCTGCAGGTGTCTAATAAATCAGAGTATTGCTTTACTATACTTTTGTCTCAATATGACCCATTTAGATGTTTACGTGTAAGGACTACTGAATGGCCTTTTATAACTAGATACCAGTTGTTTTGGACTTCCTCTAGTCATTTGTTAATGTAACAAAGGTTTTGATTTCTGATCTTGCCTTGGTATTTTTGTCCATCACTATTGCAGGTTATTGTTCCTTCTCTTGTTACTGAAGATGAGAAAACTCTCATGACAATCATAAACTGTTTGACAAAGGTAAACTCTCTCAGACTTTTATTTGCTTGTAAGAGCAATGGCCAATTTCCAATTTCCTTCTTAAAAGAACAGCAAAGGACAGTCTTATATTTTTGGATTCCTTGTCTTTTTCCATTAGGGGATCTTTCATGTTACATTTGATTTGGTGATTCTGGATATAACTTGGTAACATAAGACTGAATTGCCAATATTTTTAACGGATCTTAACTATTCTATGAGGCTGTGCTGGATAGAAAGTTCTCAGCTATACCCTCCTCATAAGTAGGAACGCATCCTGCAATTTGTACATGTCTGTCTATCTGTTATATCATTCATCATATCTTCAGAATAACTTGCGCTGCTTGAGCTGATCATTTATTAGCTATGGTGTAAAAGACCTTTTTTTTAATTATTTATCTCGTGTATAAGATAACAGTCTGTCTATCTTAATTTTGTTCTTGTATACAAAAGACTGAGAATCTTTTTACTTCCTGAATGGTGAATATGGGTTATAGCTATGGATCAGTCTCAAGATCTGTTATTATTTTTTCCATGAAAAATCTGTAGAACCAGTGTCCCCATCGGTGACTATTTGCAAATATTTGCTTTTGAGGATTTGTGAGGGTAGATGTGGAACCTAAGGTGTTTGTCAACTCCGACCTGTTGAGGATTGTTATGTTACTTGGCTTCTGTATGCAGCTTGTGGCCCGACTGTCCCAAGAGGAACTGATGGCTCAACTGCCCTCATTCTTGCCAGCTCTCTTTGATGCATTTGGGAATCAGAGTGCTGATGTTCGCAAGGTGAGCATCATCATTCTTTGTTTACTTATTTAAGAAAACAAAACAAAACAAAACTACTAAAAATTTTAACATGTAGTTTGCCTTCTAATTGAGTTTTGTTTTTGAAAAAAGAAATTTATTTTTCAGCATAATCACAATATATTTGCCGATTAACTTTTTGTGTGGGACATTTGGTGAGTTCAAACTGGAGCTTTAATTGTTATAAACTTGTTTCTACACTTTATTGCTACTGATTTGCTAGCTTAAAAACAAAACCGTTCATTAGTTCTGATTATATGTGGAATTATCACGGAAGGCTGCTGGCATTGGCTGGCAGCATCAAAACGTTTACCGTTTCCGCCTTTTTCCTTTTGGATTATAGTCTAACACCCACTGCATCTGAATTTATGCCCATTTGGCATGTGATTGCAGACTGTTGTATTCTGTCTAGTTGACATTTATATCATGCTGGGGAAAGCATTTTTGCCATATCTGGAGGGTCTTAACAGCACACAACTAAGGTTGGTGACGATTTACGCGAACCGAATATCCCAGGCTAGGACTGGTACCCCAATTGATGCTACTACCCAATGATGGGTGTTTTTAGTTTGGTTGTGTTGTATTTCGGGATTGTTAATTTTGATCTTTCAACTTTTGTGCCTTTTTGTATATTATGTGAAATATCCTAGGAAAGGGTTGAGCTGGTGTTGCAATTCATTCTGTAAGGTTCATTCTATTTTTTTGACCCATTTGGTCAGAGGAGTCGAGATAATTGTAGTTGAGTGTGTGTAGGAGTCGTGATGCTAATTTGTGGCGATAATTGAAAAATTCCTTTTTCCCCTCATCTGTTTCTCGGTTGAAGCCCATGGGCCATGTGTGAGCTTTCCTTTTCATGTTGGCGTTTTATTGATTTTTGTAATATTATTCAACTTTCAAATCATAAATAATTACAGTAATATTTAAATTGAAAGAACTGAAAAAATAATTAGTGCACTTATTAGAAGATCGATATTAACTTTAATATGAATGGGTAGGTTTGTTTCACTTTGGTCATGCAGATGAATTAGTTAAAGATACATATAAGCTGCAAATGCATGGTGCTAATTCTTCAGCACTATAGTTGCTAATGATTTAGAATTTTTACCCACACCCAAAATTGGAAAATCCCCCAATATTCTTTGCCACTTGGTAACAATTTTAAATATCTCGTGCTATCTAATTCAGTTGTCAGCATTTCATTTTTAATTTAATCTTATCCCATTAAACTTTGATAAATAGTGCACATATAAATTTTGATATCATGAATAATTAGTTCTATACCCGAGTCAATTGAAAATAAATCCCATCTCTCTCTCTCTCTCTCTCTCTCTCTTATCATGTACAATGCCTTGTATTTTTGAGTTTTATGTTCTTTGACGAAGTTATATGATATTTATTATCTTTAGAAAAAATCATGAGATGTACATTAAATGAATGTCTTCCAAAATTCATTGTTTTAAATGGCTATATAATAGAGGTTACTATTAAAAAAACAAAGCATAAAGTGCCAAAGGCAACATGAATTTAGAAATACTAAAAAAATTACAATATTTTATATAAATATAAAAGTTTGTAGACCCTAGGTTCCAAACAAATATGGAACCTCGAGAATTTTTTTAGAAAGTTCTATAAATAAAAATAAAAGTTTTTTATAATATTTAATAATATTTTTTACTCTCGAGGTGATATTTACAAAAAAATTGATATTACTCTCGATTGATTGATTATGACCTATTGCAAGTCAGATATTTTTTTTTTTTTTAAACTAAACTAGTGAAAATTTCTCAAATGCATTAATGCGTGGAAACTTATGAAGGTAGTTTGGTTATAAAAAAATTTATTTGACCTGCAATAAGTTAGTAATAAGTCAAGAAGGAGTTAATATAGATTTTTTTTGTTAATATTAACAAATTTTGGTGATTTTGATTGACGGAGACGAAATCAAACTTTAGGGATGCTATATATAATAGAATGTGGGTGTATAATTACATCATGCTAAATGCTAGCCTTGTGATGCAGGTTGCAAATGCCCCTAATGATGTTATGAGTAGGTTGGTAGTGGAGTTAAATGGCATGGTCAAAGTGCTGGAGTTATCCTTGAAGGTAAGACAGTTTAGTGTAATTGAGATGTGCCTCCATTCATGAAATACTTATTGTCTTTCTACATTTTCAGAGGCAGCCTTTGTTGCTTGTTGCTCAAGAAGCGGAGAGTGACTTGGGAAATATGCAATAACATCTTATTATTAAGTTACCTTCCTTATATTAGGTCAAAAATACATTTGCTCTTTGCAAAATATACGAGTGTCGATGAAATTTATCATAAGAGGTGTATTTATGAAAATTTACAACAAAATAGAAAATATATTTGTAATTACAATTACAACTTCAGGGGTGCATTCGTTATTTTACAAAGAACAAATACATAATTAGACATAACTTGAAGAAAGTGTCGATAGTAATTTATCCTAAATGAAACCAATGGAAGCTAGAATATTTTATTGTCCTAGTGGGACTGGGCCACAAGGAAAACCACTAAAGTTCTACCACCCAACATTTCATGCACTAGACTGGTAATCTATGTGTCTGATATTTTTCAAACATTGCATGTGTATGTATTCGGCCCAACAAATCATATCTTATTATTGGATATTAAAGAAATTTAGTTGTAGCCAAAATCTTTAAGTCATTATCTCATTACTGAATTTTAGTAAATGGATCCTATGATCTCACATGTCCTTTATTTAGATTGGCATTACAAATTTGAAGCTGATTTGATGTTGAAGGTGACACACCCCGTCTCAGAACTTGTTGATTGCCATAATATAAATCTTGAAATTCTGTTTTGCACTTTTTTCATACAACAACGTTACGATGTTTCAGACAAACTTGTTTGATTTAAAATTTAAAAATAAAATGTTGTGTTATATATATATATATATATATATATATATTTATGTGTATTGTGCGTATTTTGGTGTGCTTGCATTATTATAGACATAAAAAAAAAAGAATTATTGTCACTCATCAATCATCATTGTCAAATAATGGTCTCGTTTGGGTGACAATGATAAATGCAGCTCTCTTTGTCCCTTTCAAGCATTATCGTGCACTCCACATTTCCATTTTTGAATTATAAATTAAAATTTTATATAAATATTTTTATGAATTATTGATTTTACCCACCCTCAAATTTTTTTTTTTATATTTTAAAATATTTTAGCAAGGATAAAATAGTAATGTCCACTTCACCATCTAAAAACTATACAATTATTTTTCATTTGAATTTTTTAGATTTTTAGAAACTTGGTGAGACATATATGTTGAGGATTTTTAGAAAATAATATAAATAAAATATTGATAAAGAAACTTGTGTCACCATCACTAAAATTAAACAGGCCTGCTACTTTCAGGTGTTTAATTAATCATACCCTCCACCCATTAATAAAGATTAAAGACCGTTTATACCGTTAATTGTCCTTCTCAACAAATAAATATTAGCAATTAGCACACATATTTATATTTATACATATGAGGGAGAGGGAGAGGGACAGAGAGACAGAGACATAATTAAGAATGCAATGCTACTCCAAACACAGTAATTTTAATAATTTAAAAAATGTAGTTCAAAAGTTGTTGTTGTTATTAGATTAATATATATACCCATTAATCCTATATATACACTTTATTATTATTAGCATTAATTAAGATTACAAAGGAATCTGTATTCGGATAAGGTGTTAAATCATAGGATTAAGCACTAATCAATTATATGCAGCTAGATATATGCACTAGACTCAACATCTAAACGTTGAAATAAATGCTCAAGCTTCAATATTATATAGGGTTCAAAATATAAATTTACACTCTTTTTCCAAAAAAAAATTAGAATTACGTTTACTATTTATACCTGATTTTTTTTTATCAGAATTTGAACGAAAATGCTAATATTAGAAAAAAGAATTACATAATTTTTTTATTTTATCTTACATATAATAATTTTATATTTATAAGGAAAAAAAATACAATGATGTTAACTTTACTTACTCCATATATATAAGAATATTATATTTATTCCTTTACAAGTATAAAAATACACATAAAAATATTAAATAAGAGACAATTGCAAATTTATACAATACTTAAAGTTAGTATTTTTCGTCTATTTCCTAACAAAAAGGGGTGGGGTGCAAATAATAATCTTTTTAAGGAAGATATGTGTAATTTTAAATTTCTTTTTTAGAAAGGTCTACTAAATATAATTAACTCTATTGTGTGCATATATATTAAAATAATTTTTTTTATTAAAAGTAATTTGTTTTAGTAAATAAGAAAGCAAACACCCCCAGAAAAAGAGAAGATAGAAACCACTGTACTTGACAGAAAAAAACAAAGAGTTATTTTAATTTACTTTTAATAAGGAAAAGAGTTCTCGGGAATTAAGAAGTCAACCGATATGGGAAAAGTCTAAGGCATACACGTATGTAGATTCGAAGGTAATAAGCAATTATTCAAAATATTATAGTAAAATAAAGCAAAGAAACAAAATGTTTGATGTGACCACCTCGCTCCAAATACAAAATTGTTTGGAGTGAATGAATGATTGAGGCATGTTCACACTAATTAACCTGCCCTACCCTCCTTACCATCCCATGATTTTGACTTTTTATTAATCATCATGTTATGACACTACTTATTACAAACTTGGACACAGGCGTGGGATAATAAAAGGGTTTTGCTCCTAACCGAACAAACATTAAAAGTATTAAATATAATTTTTTAAATTATATAAAAATTGTATATAATCATATTAATATTTTAAAAAGAGTGATGCCTCATGTCTTTTCTTTCTTTCTTTTTTTTTTTTTTAATGACAATGGGATTGAGAGGAAAAATCTAAGTTCGAATCAAGACTTTCTCTTCTATTAAGAAGAGTTTATATCAATTCAATCAAATGACTGATGGTATATTCTTTATTTAGGTAATATTTAAATAAATTTATAAGTAACTGAAATTCAAACAAGGAAGAAGTTTTTTTGGTTTTCGAATGAGTTTTTTGTTATTTCTCAAAGATATTTGGAGAAACTTTTCCCTAAATTACCCAATAATCCAGTAAACACACCCCATTCTCTAAATTAGAATGAGGGTCTGCGTATACGCAGCCCAATCTTGTATGTCAGTTTTATATGATTGAACTGAGTGAAGCGTTAGCCTAACAAATTAAAGGTTTAGTACCCCATTGATACCCACTCTTGAATTTCGTTAATTTGAGTATGGAAAAATGATAGCTGAGGTCACAATCACAAACTATTAATTATGCGTGCAAGTTCAAATCGACCCGATTGATGACGAGCTATTGGACAAATCGTATTCAAACTCTAATGACACACACATGTGTATAGTGTCAATTCGTTATAAACCAAACCAAAAAAGCTTCCCGGGAGAAAATATTCATCACATCCTCCGGTAACATTTCCGAGCCCACTTCTTCCAATTCTCCAAGAAAAAGAAAAAGGAAAAAAGAAATTGAAACACCGCAGTAAGAACACGAAATTGTGAAATGAATAGAGGTGGTGGCATCTCATGTCAGGGAAAAAGGCCAAAGATTAGTTAATGACAAGTGGGGAACATTGTGGTGAAATGGGGGGTCGGGAAATGTGTCAGCGACACAAAAACACTGTATCCGATGCATTTCTATGCTATCACCCCTCTCCTCTCCTCCCCCCGCAATTATTATCTTGATGTGTTATTACAGTGTCACAATCCGAGCTGTGAGACTCAGACACACCTTATCCTCCCGAGTTATTGACAAAAAACTGAAACAGCCTCAACTCCGTTCAAATTCAGAAGAAAACAAGAAACAAAGAGGTTTCATGCGTACCGGTGGCAACGTCGGCATATTCTCTTTTTATACTCTGTTCCAGAACCAACCATGATTAACTCTGTAATAGGGCGGTGAATCTATCCATATGTAGGTTTGGGGATTGAATTTTGACCTGTTTAATCAAGTGAAGAGAGGAGAGGATCCATGAATCACTACGTGCCGGATCTTTATGAGATGGAGGAGGACTATTTGTTTCCTGCTTCTGTATTCTCCAGCCGCAAAAAGCCTACTGTGTAAGGTTTTGAATTTGGGCCAACTATTTTAATTTCAATACTGGTGTGTATATTGGCGAATTATGTGTGATGAGGTTTTGTGTTTTCGATTATAGGGGTGAAGAAGAAATTATGGAGCTGCAATGGCAAGATGGCCAAGTTGTGGTCCAGAGACCATCGAAGAAGACACCGGTTGTTGGCGGCGGTAGAAGCGGCGATGCTGTTATTCCGGCTGAGCAAGTGGTGGAGAGAGAGATCCGGTCGGGCGGCACCGAAGAGCAGCAGCAGCAGCATGTGTTTATGCAGGAGGATGAGATGGTATCTTGGCTTCAGTATCCACTTGATGACTCCTCCTACGAACGTGATTTGTACACTGATCTTTTCTGCTCCGCTCCTCCTCCCCCAACTCCAATCGCCAGCGTCGCCCCCCCTCGCATCGTGTCTGAGATCCGGCCTCCGCCGGCGCCATCTCGGCCGCCTATTCCACCGCCGACACAGAAGCCTGAAAGTTCCAGTCGAGTGCCGAATTTCGTGCATTTCTCGAGGCTGCTGAGGAACGAGCCGATATCAAAGCCGTCGCTGACCACTTCGACCGTAGTGGAGTCGAATGAATCTCCAATGGTGGCACAGCGGTCAGGGGTTTCTCACACGATGGAGGATGATAGAAGCAAGCAGGTGAACAGAGAGGGTGTGACCGCCGCGGAGGGCGGGGAATTGGGTGCCGTTGCTTGTGAGGTCACGGTGACGTCGTCACCGGGCGGCTCAGGAGCGAGTTTCTCCGCCCCTCATCAGAGGCCGGAGCCTTCTTCGACGGCGGAGGACCGGAAGCGGAAAGCCAGAGAAGCCGACGACAACGAGGGTCAGAGTGAGGTGAGCAACGACCTTACGCCGTTATTTGTTGCTTTTCTTTTCATATTAATTTAATTCTCAAAACAGAAGTACTATTTTATTATATATCTATATACATAAGTTAAAGAAGAAAAAAAGAATAGGTATCGGTGTAGCGAATGTGCGCAGGGATGGGGTCTAACGTGTGCTTATGAGGGTTTTGTCCTGTAGCGTGCGCACCCTCCCACCCTCCTTAGCCCAGAAACAGACTAACATTCAAAAAGTATAGGGGTTGCATATGCATGTTAGCATTCGGCGCAGCATCAGACGTGCCTGTACACCACGACACTCCTAGTTTTGCCCATCATGTTTGTCCGTGCATTGCATCGTGCCACGTGTATAGGCTGCATATCACCACTTCTCCACAGTTCCAACGTAAAAATATCAATAGTATAAATCAGTATTTATATAAAAGAATCATCGACGCATTATACAGTATCAGGATCTATATTATACTACTACACAAGCTTAATCCCCTACCCAACTATAATTAGAAGCATAGATTTAGATAACTAAGGTGAGTTGTTCTTGCTCTGGGCCATGGAAGAAAACTACAATAATATAAATAGGATTCGAACTCACAATTTTGGATATGTCGCCTCCGTTGACATGAGTTGCTTTGATTATCTATTGTTTTAGGATATTGAGTTTGAATCCGGTGAAGCTAAGAAGCAATGTTGTCATGGTTCAATGTCGACATCGATGAAAAGGTCTCGAGCTGCAGAAGTACACAATCTATCGGAGAGGGTCTGTAGACTATGCTTTATTTCTAGATCATGTTTATTCAGTTCATAATGTTAAACAATGCACCTTATGCAGAGGCGTCGAGATAGAATTAATGAAAAGATGAGGGCGTTGCAGGAACTCATACCTCGTTGCAACAAGGTTTGACTCTCTGCATTTTACCTTAGCCTAACTGTTTGTCTACTATTCAACCTCAGCTTTTATACTAAGTTTGCATTTTGACTTCTGAAAATTCAGTCAGATAAAGCTTCGATGTTGGACGAGGCAATTGAGTACTTGAAATCACTGCAACTGCAAGTGCAGGTAGATTTAACCCTGCCTTTGTTCATTATGTACCACCGAGTATTTGACTTGACAAATCAAGTCCTTTAGCTTATTCTTTTTTTCTCATTATTCTGTTGTTTCTGCAGATGATGTCCATGGGATATGGCACGGTCCCGATGCTGTACCCTGGCATGCAGCAGTACATTCCTGCAATGGGAATGGGCATGGGGTTTGATGTCGATGGGAATGGGCATGAACCGGCCAATGGTGCCGTATCCATCTATACTACCAGGCTCAGTGATGCCAAACCCATCAGTGGCAGCACAAATGGGTCCTCGATTTCCCATCCCAGCGTTTCATTTGCAGCATGATCCTTCCAGGATTCTGGCGCATAACCAGAGTGATCCTACGTTAAATTCACTTGTTGCCCACAACCCAAACCAGCCACCGATGCCAAACTTTGTCGATCCATATCAACAGTTTATTGGTTTCCACCAAGCATTACCTTTACCACAGGCAAGTTGAATTCCTATATAGCAAATTACCTCCCCCTTTGACGTATCATTATTTCAATTGATGAGTTCTGTCCGTTCATTTTGCAGAACCAAGCAGTGGCACAGCAGAATGCTGGCAAGCCTAGTAGCAGTAAAGAAGTTGGCAACCCTGGCAATAAGCAATCGGGTATGAAATGAATCCAATACACTGTCTCTCAGCAACTCGTATGGGATCATATGTTGAATTACAGGTTCTTGAATATTTTTGGCTGTTCAAGTGGAGTTGTGAGTGTAAAAATAGGAACTTCGCACGAGTTGGGGACCGGGATTATATATGTAACAGATGATCGTCCAATTGCAGGTTAATTTTCAAGGAATATCGCTCATGGAGATGGAGGCTTTTGTCCAACTCTAACTATATGAGAAGTAGTGACCAGTCTGCTGGCTACTGAAATGCATGTACTATCGTGTAATTATTACCATAATATCAGTTTACCTTGGATTGGTTGAAGTGCATCTCGCAATGTCAAACTTTCATAACACACCACAGGATTCACCGGCCTGGAGCCTACTGTCGGCATGGAGGGGCAGAAATATATCTCGAGAATTGTGTAATCCCTTTAACTGAATCGAGAGGCAGGAAGATCAGGGCTTCTGCCAAGGACAAGAAGTGATTCAGTTGATCATATTGGGTCGAATAGGTAGAACGGAATTTCACAATTGGAGCAGCATTGCACCAGAACGCTAATGCAAAGAGCTTACATCAGCTCTGTTTTTGTATCTTTGGAATGTCTGGCCCGGAGACTACAAGAATTTGTCAGAAGAAATATAGCAGGACAGGA
>NC_026150.1:2979774-2987998 GCF_000512975.1 Sesamum indicum
GAGAGTTAAGGAAACAGAAGACAGACATGGTACTGCATCAAGATTTTTCACCTTGTCAAGCCAAAAGAGAATGATGAAGAAAGGGAGTTAGAACAGGAAAGAGAGTAAACGCTTCAAGCATGGTTTTGGCATTTTATCCATGATTCTAAGGACATGGCAACATAAAATTCGGCATAGCAATTTCTTGATTACTCATCAGTTGATGTACAAAAATCTAAATTTTGATGAACAAAAGAGTTAGCTTTACAACATATCTGTAACAGAGACACCATAGCAAAATCTGGCTCTGGTCTGAATACCCAAGCTTCAGGAACCAATGATTGACGAAATCTGCAAAAAGGGAATGTTATATCCATCAACGTTAACCTTTGCTGGCAGAACTAGTAACTAATATCATAAGCATATTCAGTTGGAAAATATACATTAGCCGGGAGTAGTACCTTTTCAGCAAACAAGCGGAACGATTCCTCCTCCATGGATTTATCAAGCTCCTACCAAAGTAGAAAGATTCATTCACTATAGTAATTTGCAAGTGGATATACATGCAGTTTTTCTGAAGACAAATTCTGCTGCAATAAGATTATACTGAATCCAGAAAGACATATAAGTGAGCGAAGCAGCAGTAATCAGACTTACATTCTCAGGATCCGCAGAGCAATCAATCTTGTATATAACTTTCTGAAGCTTTTCGTTCTTTATTAAGTCACGGATTTCATTTGATGCAGCTGCAGAGAATCAGAAAAGGAAGAATGACCATAGAAAAATAAATTAGTTTATGGGACCATTTGACTTAGTAATATACAAGAATGATAATGTGAAAAACATGGTAATTATCCAGACAATTAAGAAGAGATTGTCTAAACTCAAAAATGTCTCCGCCAGAACAGGCAAGGGATATCAATTAAATGACTTGAGAAATGGTGACTGACGCTCTCAGAGAAATACTGCTGGATGCAGAACTTCAACGTAAAATGATGGCATGTGGTATGCAGTTCTAGAAAAATATACAATTCCCTGTTTTGGAATCATATTACTCAAATCTCCATCGTTTAAAATGGCCTTTTGGAGTTGGGTGACAGGATTACCATATTAAATTATAGGTCATCCAAGTTCCTTTCCCCCTGCCTGCATACTTTAGGATTCTGCTTTCCCAATCACCACTATCCTCTCGCAGCTCAACCAGGCAAGTTTTTCAAACACCACAATCTTCTCTTCTCCATCTCAAAATCATGTCCATCTAAGCTTCACCCAATTACACACCATTTACAGTTTTTCAATTGGACATACCAATTAATGAAATTTACATTCAGACTTTTATGTCTGAAGTTCACACAAACTTCCAAAGGCACCAACCAGCGCGAATTGCATACAATCACATGCTAGACCTACATATAAAATCTTGACATAAACCACCAAATGTAGAGATGCATAAATGTCGGAATAAATTATATGGTTGAATCCAGTAAGGCTGATGATCAGGGAAATTAATAATTATAACAGCAATTATTAAGAACCGTACCTAAAGACTGCAGTTGTGACTCTTGCAACACCTCATTCTGTTCATCGACATAACATGGTTTGTCATCATTTGTTGCTGCACTAGGATCTGATAAAATAACAAACTGTTAAATGGTGATGTAATAGCACGAGAGAAATTTCTACTTAGTCAAATGGCATGCAGAAGCATTCCCTCAAAGTTGTATGCATTTATTGGGATTTTTCTCTCTTTTTTCTTTTTGGGTAGTCTGTAGAAATGCAATCAAATTGAATTTGGAGACCTTAATCTATGTCACATGGTTACATGTGTGTGCATAGGAGGAAATGAGACGATCAATGATCAACAGAGATATTCAAGTCTCATGAATCCTTATTGTGTCTTCAATAACATGCCCGCGTGAGGCGATGATGAAGATGCATACTATATTTTTCAGCTAATTATTTCGTTCTTGTTGATAATGCAGAAAATATCAAATGCAAACTTGATGTACAACATGAAGAAAACATAAGTTGCTGAACCTCTAAGGCCACTCAATTTCTGCCCAACACGTATGATCTTGCAATACCCACCAAAGAAAAAAGAGAAGAATAATAATGATCACAGGAAACACTCTAAGTGAAGAAGTTAAAAGAGATTTAGTGATATCATCCTTGCAACAACTGACACTGAAGAATACAATGACACTTACAAACTTTTTCTTCATTAATTGGTTCCGGTTTCGAGCAAGGAGTTTCTGCAGGAACATAGCAACAAAAACTCCAGTTGAGTAACAGGTCTAAACCCCCCAAAAAAGTAACAAAACCTCGATAAGTGACCTAATCAGCATACCTTTGTGCTTCTTGAAACATGCCAACGAACAACTTTGAAGCGTTGCAGAATCCAATACAGATCCATTAGTACTTAATTAACTAAGAAAGTTGCAAAGCTAAAAGTAAGATTATTTCCGAACAAATCCACACACACAAACAGGAGAATCAACTTACTAGGGTATCAAGCAAGAAGGACACTTGTATTTCGACTGCGCCTCCTCACAAACTTCGCATTTTCGCGGCCCCATAATTCAGCGGCGGGTGAACAATGAGTGCTGGAGCATAACACAAAGAGCTTTTCAATGGCTGTTTGTTTTGCTTTTCTGACTCCGGGCTTCGTTGTCGGTCGGTAGAGTGCGCCCGTCTCCACGATTTCGGGCCCTACCCATGTGAAGCAATACGAATAGGTCAGGCGGTTCGGGCTTCGATTGAGAAGTGATGAAAGAATTTGAGGCCCATAGCCCATACTTGAAAGGGCAGTCAGGCTTCATGTGGGGCTACAAATGGATCAGTTTTGATCCAAATCCCATTTTGATGGATCCAGCTATATGTAAATGGTATTAATAGAAATGGTGAATTAACGAGCTCAATTTGTCATAATTATAAATATTTTTTATTATTTAAATATTAATATTTAAAAAAATTATGTAATTTTTGAAAAAAACTGAAACATGTCCACTTTGCTTTGTCTTTTTTTTTTTTGGTTAAAAAGAATTTAAAAAATTATAAAAAAAAATGATATCGTGAAATTTTTTCCTTACCCTCCAAGTCTATAAAAGTATTTTAAAAAAAATTAAAGATTAAGTAAAAAAAATTTCATTGACAAGGATATTTTAATAAATTCACCATAAAAAATAAATATAAATTTAACAAAAACTAACGAAATGGATTAGTTGTTGGATGAACAATAGATAAGGATATTAGTGTGTATTTAAAAATATTTCAAACATTAAAAGTACTGATCGTAATATCCAAATTTATTCCGTGTAAAAAATTGATAAATTAAAGAAAAACGGGAGGGAGATATATACATGAATGGTAAATAATTTTATGAGTAAACCTTGAAAATTCTCATAATTATAAATAATTTTTATTTTTAAAAAAATTATAAATATTTTCTTAAAATTATAAATATCCTTTTATAACAGTTGATTGTAGGAATTATTTGTTAGAGAATTGATAATTTTAAAAAGTTATTTATAATTTTTTAAAAAATAAAATTATATTTATAATTATAATAAATTTTAGAAATCAATTAAAGGAAAATACAAATAAAATAAATTTATAATCAGTTTTGCCCAAGAAGAGTTACAGGCACGCGGAACTCACGTGCTTGAGAGGATACAACATCTCCTTTTCACATCCTCGTCTACCCTATAATACAACTCCCAGTTACATCTGTTGGCATTCTTTCTTGAACAGAAAGACAACTCTCTTGGAAACAAATTGTCCCCAAATTTCGATCCCAAATCACACAGGAGAATCATGGGTCAGGGTACACCCGGTGGTCTTAACCGTCAGCTTCCCGGCGACCGCAAGAACGATGGTGACAAGAAAGAGAAGAAGTTCGAGCCGGCTGCTCCTCCGGCTCGCGTTGGTCGGAAGCAGCGTAAACAGAAGGGACCGGAGGCGGCGGCTCGGATACCCACGGTCACGCCGCTGACGAAGTGCAAGCTGCGGCTTTTGAAGCTGGAACGAATCAAGGATTACTTGCTTATGGAAGAGGAGTTCGTGGCAAATCAAGAGAGATTGAAGCCACAGGAGGAGAAAACGGAGGAGGATCGGTCCAAGGTTGATGACTTGCGTGGCTCGCCGATGAGTGTTGGGAATTTGGAGGAGTTGATAGATGAGAATCATGCTATTGTTTCTTCGTCGGTGGGGCCGGAGTATTATGTTGGGATCTTGTCGTTTGTGGATAAGGATCAGCTCGAGCCTGGATGTGCTATTCTTATGCACAATAAGGTATACTTGTACTTGGATTGTTGAATTAGGTCTTTGGAATTTCTAGGCTTTCAGAAATTAGGGTTTTGGTTTTTCCGTTTTTTGTTCTTTCACCTAGAAATGGAAAAGATTCTTATGTGTTTTACCAGAACTATGAGCAGCGAAATTTGGTGCTGGATTGGCATCTGTCTGAGGAAAGAAGATGAGGAGGGAGTTCCACTTTACGTTATTGGTCTTGGGTAAATGTCGATGGTTTTATCTAGGATTGTAGATGCCACTTTGTGGGTTGAGCTGGGATTTAGGAGAGTCTGATTTCCTCTTTGGCATGATATTAGATCCCCTGCTGGAGTTATGGCTTTAGGTTATTGCATTAGGTATTTGTCCAATTGAACTTTGGTTAGGAGTTGATGATGTTATTGCTGGGAACTCTTGGTTTAGGCTGTTCTTCGCATTGTGGTTCACGTGTGGGTTAGCTTGACTTTGCAATTCTTAAGGACACGTTGCATGGTTTTCTTTTTTGGGGTATGAAATTGGTGTGGAGGAGTATCAGTCCTTATGGTGCTATAATTTTGTAAAGTTGGGCTTCAGCATTGGATAATTCACAGCTCTGCTTCAATATTCACTCCTTTCTGGTGCTTTATTGTAGTACTTTACCTAGCATTTGATTTTGGTTATGAGATTGTCATGAGTTTTATGCAGTAAGGAAATAGGTACTTCTCTTGAAGAAGGTTCATAGATCTATGTAAGCTTAATAAATCCATTCTCTGACGGAACTAATTCCGAAACCTAAACTCAAAAGAAAAATGGCCATCTTGGAGCACAATAAGTTGAGCCTCTCTCATTCAAAACTACTGAATCATTTCTTTTGTCTATATAATAGTAGCTAGTAGTTATGGGCTCTGCTATTCTGGTTTACACCAGATGATAGGGGCAAAAGGGAGCTGTGTTTACATATTCTAGTTAAAGGTAGAAACCATCCCATCAGGGTTTTTATAGTTCATAAACTTGCATGTTATATTGAGTATTTTGTAAAAAATGGGAAGGGAGACGTATAAATTTAACTCAAAAGTATTTTAGAATAATGACACTGGACATAAAAACTTTTCCTAGATAAAGGCGCCAGTTGGGTTTGATTTTGAGGGTTGGAATTGCCTGTATTGTGAGCTTGTAACCTCTACTTCTTGCAGGTGCTTTCTGTTGTTGGATTGCTTCAAGATGAAGTAGACCCTATGGTTTCTGTGATGAAAGTTGAGAAAGCTCCATTGGAGTCATATGCCGATATTGGTGGTCTGGATGCCCAGATCCAGGAAATCAAAGAGGCAGTTGAGCTTCCATTAACACACCCGGAATTGTATGAAGATATAGGTATTAAACCTCCCAAGGGTGTCATCCTCTATGGAGAGCCTGGAACTGGAAAAACTTTACTTGCAAAGGTTTGTCTCTACTTATGCTTTCGGTGTTTGATTGATTGTCAAGTTTATGTATCTATGTCGTGTAGTTCCTCTAATATCGAATTGAGTTGTCTAACTGGGTTCACTGTTCCATATCCGTTTTTGTCTTGTCAAATGTTACGTCCTTGTGTGCTATGCTCGCGAGTGGCGACATGTAATGGGAGGAAACACAGGGAAAATGTCATACTGTTTAGTTTGGTTCCATTTCACAAGTTTCCTTTTCATTAGACAGAAATGACTGATTGAACGGAAACGAATAATTTTTAAACTTGAAATTGCTGAAGCTTGGTTCGTGTTGCCGGTTAACTTTCCCTGACCCGAGGCTGTAAGCATTAAGCAGCACTCTCTTGCATTTGATTCCTTACATGGGCTTAAAAATTTGAGCTGAAAGAAACTTGGCATATGGAGAATATTGTAGGGTTGCGTATACTAGTGGCATTCGAAAATCATGTTCCATGAATGGTTAGTCTATATGCTTACCGTGGATTGATCAAGTTATTTCTGCTCAGTCAGTTCACTTGATGCTTTATTCAATATCAACTGTATTATGTCGTCAAAGTCCGCATGTGAGAACTGTATAATTGCTGAGCCTTTTGTTTTCATGAAAATCTTCAGGCTGTGGCAAACTCTACATCTGCAACTTTCTTGCGTGTAGTTGGAAGTGAATTAATTCAGAAGTACCTGGGAGATGGTCCCAAATTGGTGAGAGAACTCTTTAGAGTTGCTGATGATCTCTCACCATCTATCGTCTTTATTGATGAAATTGATGCAGTGGGTACAAAAAGGTAATGTCAGGATGATTGCTGTTGTTTGCATAGTGACATGGTACTTATTGGTCAATTTTTTCTACAGGTATGATGCCCACTCAGGTGGTGAACGTGAGATTCAAAGGACTATGTTGGAATTGCTGAACCAGTTAGATGGTTTTGATTCAAGAGGAGATGTCAAAGTAATTCTTGCAACAAATAAGATCGAAAGTCTTGATCCTGCCCTCCTTCGCCCTGGTAGAATAGACAGAAAAATTGAATTCCCTCTTCCGGATATCAAGACAAGGAGGCGCATCTTCCAGGTATGGATGACAACATAATTTGCCACTTCAATAAGTTCTCCACTAGTGCATCCTTGTCGACACATCTCATGAAGTAAATGTTCTGTTTGATGTTTAGATACACACATCAAGGATGACGTTGGCTGATGATGTCAACCTGGAAGAATTTGTTATGACAAAAGATGAGTTCTCAGGAGCTGATATTAAGGCCATTTGTACTGAAGCTGGTTTGCTTGCTTTAAGAGAGCGCCGCATGAAGGTAAGGCGAATCTGTTCCCTAAGATGTCAACAATTCTAACCAATTTTTGGAATGAGCAAAGATGCCTCTTATATATACAAACTCAGCCTTTTTAGGGTTATATGAACTTGTCTGTTTAATGGGGAATGCGTGTGCAGATTCTAGTTTGGGACATATGTTGTTATAAACTGAATTCCTTTTCTTATGAGTGTGAGGCGGCTTAAGAATCACTTGATAAATACTGGATGAAATTGCTTCATCTTAGAATTCATTTACTTTAACCTGCCATTGTAAAAAGTTCAAATGGGATTGGACTGAACTAATTTATTATGTTCTGATATGCTTGAGTGTTTATGCATACCACGTTTCATGCACAGATACTGACAAATTCAATTTGTGTATAGGTAACTCATGCAGATTTCAAGAAGGCAAAAGACAAGGTTATGTTCAAGAAGAAAGAGGGTGTTCCTGAGGGGCTCTATATGTGAGAATTATCGTCTTCTCTTTTCAAGTAGACATGTATCACTTGTTTTTAAATGTGATTTTATCTTCACCTATCTTTCTACAAATCTTTGGGAAACTTAAGTCGCAGTTGGCTGCAATTTGTTTCGCCTTCATGTTTGCCTGCGCTTGTTGAATTTTCCACTTCAGTCTCCCATTTCGTAGGTGATGAAGTTATAAATATCTAGTTTTCTTTCCTCTCCGGCTGAAAATCACAAGTTCTGAAAATCTACATGCATCATGTGCGAATTCAGAACTAGATATTGGTACAAGCATCATTCTACATAAGAATACATGTAGAAAAAAAGGAGCCAAATATAGGCAAACATGGACCAAGATAATTCTGATACGAATTTGTGCTATAGTTTCAACTGGGATGCGCGGCCTAAGTGAACCCAAGATACAATAAATAGCGCTATGATTTTTTTTCTTTATTTAATATGTGTAAAGTCCTTTTTTAAATAAAATTGTTGATATAATCCTTCTCTCTCTATATATATATAGTATTTACGTTTATATCTATACTAACTATATGAACTAAAAAGACGTAATAAAATTTTGAAATTGAAAACCCAATCTCCGTAAATTGTACTAATATTTGTCCGTATTTCAGAGGTTGGTGGGGGGTGTTGTTGAGTATAAAGTCTGTTTATGGACCACAAAACGATCCAGATTTCAGACGTTTATGGTGTTGGTGTAATAGGTTGATGAGGCAGATGTAGTAATTAAATTATTACT